>NC_081406.1:676899181-677499181 GCF_030272615.1 Cryptomeria japonica | reverse complement strand
TTTCATTTAGCATTCAACCTGTCTTTGGGTCTCACACAGTCCATCATTGCTTCAAATCTCACTTTACATTCACATTTGTCTAAACTTGAGTCAAAAGGTCACTTGCTTGTCCTCATCATACTTTGTCAACATACTACATACAACAACACTTTGCTAAGTGGTCCCTCATCAAGGTCTATCACCTTTGGGTCTCATTTGGTTTTACTTAGAGTCAAGGTCAACTTACCTCATCAAGAGAAACTATCCTCTCTTTGGAAGTCACACCTACTCTACTACATACATACTTGGTCTTACACTTTGGACATTGCAAGTACACCTCAGATTCATTTACATTCCATCCAACTCTTGGTCTTCCATACTTTTTCCATTTTCATCTAGTCTCACACATCTTGGTCAATACCTAATTCATGGTTGAAACCTGTCTTCAAAAATCTAGGAGAGAAACTAAAGAGGCTCAAGAGTCCACAAACATGAGTGTTTATGAGTATGACAATGATGTCTTTTTCAATACTGATCATAACACATTACCTGACATGGATGCCTATAGAAACATTCCAAATGTTGAGAACATGGACACTACAAACAACAATGATACACATAATGACAATATGGACAACTTTTCCATACATTCAATAGATGTGGAAGAATCCATTATGAATCTCCATTTCAATCGATTGGTTGAGGACATAATGAGGGATAGACAATACTTCTTACAAATGATGGCACAAAGTGGAGCCAAAATACCTCATGATTTTGACATGTCTCAAATAATGGAAAATCGACCTTTGCAACAAACTCACTCCAACATGGATCAAAGGAGGCCTAATAGTGGAGGAAATAGAGGACCATATATGGTACCTGAATCACCATCATCTTTGCTTCAAAAACCAGAGGTCCCACATACACATGGTCAAGCATATGATACTCACCTTCGCAGACCATTATGGAAGTCTTATGCAGAAAGATATGCTCAATCACATACCCAGGCTAAGGATCAACCATTAAAGCAATTGGATATTCAAAGGCATGCTCAAAATTTGGACACAAGGAAACCTCGTGTCAAATTTGGGGGCAACACATTAGAACATGACATGCCTATAGAGTATGGTATACATGGACAAAATAGATATGGCGTTCCTCAACATGAATCTATACCAAGTGGTCCATATACCCAGCATCACTACAGACCTCCTCCATATGAACCTGTGTATGATCAATATCATCCATATATGCAACATGCTCCTCCTCCAACTGGTGCCTCAAACATGGGGTATGGTTCAAGAAGTCGATCTCCACCTAAGAGCAATTTGGAGCAACAAATCAGGGACTTACAAAAGAAAATGGAGGACATAAATACACCAAAACCAACATACACAATGAGAGACATATGTCCTTATCCATTTGACAAGAGCATTCCAATGCCTCCTTTTCCTACACACTTTGTGATGCCTAAATTTGATAAGTATAGAGGAAAAGGGGATCCTAAGGCACACATAAGACAATTTTTCACAGCTTGCATTGAGGTAGCAGCAGAAGAGACATATTTGATGAAATTATTCCCACAAAGCTTACGTGATCAAGCTATGGAATGGTTCTCCCAACTTCCACCTGGCATTAAGTCATGGGGTGACTTAGCGGAGGCATTTATTCAACATTTCTCCTACAATATAGAGACAAACATATCAGTCACTACTTTGTGCAACACCAAGCAAAGGGATGGAGAATCTTTTGCATCATTTTTACAAAGATGGAGAAATCTAGCCAGTAGATGCTCTTGTGAAATTCCACAAAAACAAATGGTAGAAATGTTCACACAAAATGTTAACAAATACATTGGCTATGACTTAAGGAAAGCTTGTTTGACCACCTTCAAGGACGTCATTGAAAAAGGCTTAGCAATAGAGAAGGTCCTAATTGAGCAAGGAGTCATTAAGATATTCAAAGAAAACAAAGATGACTATAAAGGAAAAGATAAGCCAAGATTTTGGAACAAAAACAAGAACACAGTCAATGATGGTGTTGTTGATGCCAATACAGTGCGGCCCAAATTCATCTTTTTGGGATCAAGTTCTACAAACAATCAAGTGAATACTCAAACAACTTCAAAGTCATGAAGGAAGTACACTCCATTGGGAGAACCACTTGAGTCAGTCTTCAAGAAGCTAGTGGCAAACAAGGTAATTACAGTTCCAGATTTTCCTCCATATGAACCAAAGGTTAAGCCAAATTGGTGGAATGATGATGAATATTGTGAATTTCATAAGAGCAAGGGTCATAAAACAGGAAATTGTCATCGACTGAAGAACATCATACAAGATCTCATTGATAGAGGTGACATTGAGATTGAGGGACACTCATCCAATCAAGAACATGAGATGTTTAAGGAACCATTCCCAAAGCATGACAAGGGAAAAGCTAAAGCCACATATGACCAAACCAACTATACTAGAGCATCTTATAACTATGATTCAACCATCAATCATATCTCGATGGACAATTATGTCTCTACTATTATCATCAAGGACAAAACCCCTGAGAATTCTACCCAGAGACCCAAGATTGTCCTAAAAGGTGTTGGATCTTCTTCCGAACTTACCTCTGAATGTCATGTTACAACCCATCGAGGTAAAATTACTTTGCAAGGTGCTTCAACTAAAAACACCACTTCCTCATCAACCAAACCTGAGTATGACCTTGTAGAATAGTTAGGGAAGACACCCACGCTCATCTCCATTCTTGAGCTCTTATGCATATCCCCCGCACATAAATCCATTCTTGACAAAATCTTGAGAGAAACTGCCATTCCTACTGATCTAAACGTGGACCAGTTTCAAGCCATGGTGGGATACCTTTCCATTCCACACTCCCTTACATTCATAGAAGCCGATGACACCTCCGTAAGTTAGCCACATAATGCACCACTACACATTGAAGCCTTCATACACAAACATCAAATAAAACGAGTCCTGATAGATGGAGGAGCTAGTCTAAACATTTGTACGTTGAGCACAATTAAACAATTGGGATATTCTGATAAAGCTGTGAATTCTACAAATCAAATCACCATCAAGGCATATGATGATGAAGAGCATTCGTCCAAGGGCACAGTCACCTTACCTCTCAGAGTTGGGCCAGTTACGAAGGATGTGGTTTGTCAAGTCCTAGATCTAGATCTCACTTATAACATATTGTTAGGACGTCCTTGGATTCATGAAATGAGGGCAGTCCCATCTACATATCACCAATGCATTAAGTTTCCTCACAATGGAGTAGAAGTAACAGTTAACGGTGATCCTAATCCATTCATATACTGAAATAACCTAAGATCAAAAATTGAGACCATCATTCCCAGTAATCGCGAAGCTGTTCCTTCTTCGACATACATTGATCCTGAGTCATTAAAACCTTCGACATCAAAATAAGGTGAGCTTAAAGGCAAATTTTAGGACAAGGGAATGGGGGAATACACTTTAAATCAGACCATGTACTTACAACAAGTCATGAGTTCCCCAAAAGAATATGGAAGACCACATCCTAACAAGAAAGTATCCATCATGGTACTCAAATGGGACCCTCCTACCTTTCAAAGATGGGGCGAACTGGAAGAGGAAGACTTATACAAAATGCTTTACAAAGACATTGAAGATGACACACAAGATCACATCAATCTACCATGTGAGAAATATGGCAAGGGCTTCAAGATTCTACAAAAATTCGGGTATGATGGAAAAAGCCCTCTTGGGTTACGAAAGGAAGGCATCATTGAACCTTTACAATTTGAATTGACATTCAAAAAGGAACGCTTGAAGGGACTTGGTTTCCTGACTTCCAAGGTCCACACTCAAAGGACAGAAGAAGCCTTACAAATCAAAGCTGCCAAAATTCAACAAGAGGATTGCTATTCCACAGACTCCAACAAATGGGAATGGGGTTCAGACAAATCCTCCAGTGACTACGAGCTCACCGAGACATTCAGAGAGCCAGATGAACCCACAGAAGAAGAGGAATTTTATAAAAAGTTCAGAGTAGGTCAAGAAACAACCCATGAAGATTCCACACAGTCATTGTCTCAAGGTTCTAGGTTGAAATCACATAGGATGAGAACACCTGTCCCAGAATGCGCTACTAGTGATGATAATTTGGATTCGCTCACGATCGAGACTGATGAGGAGAGTGCCATCGATGACCTTGATAATTACCTTGACATACCCGAATATAACTGCATCTTCACTCTTAGCCCCGCTAACTTCGAAGACATTAAAGGCCTTCCCCTTGTTCACCACCAACTCATTGACTGGGATCATGAAGGACCAGCACAGTTTGACACATTCCAAAATGATGAAGCTGTTATTGACTATCTTGGCATACGAGATGATCTTCCCCCTGGGCACCATAAAGCGGGATACACTATAGAACTCAACAACGTGGCACATTTTGGTGAGAGTGTCGGATCTTCCAGTCGCAAAAATGTGAAAATAAGAACAAACCAAGGGTCTTATGGCGAAAACCACACTGTGGCGCTGTCTGACCCCAAAAAAGTAAAAAGAAAGGACGTATCTAAGGGCAAAAACCTCTTTGAGGCACCCGAAGATGGAAGGCTCGACATTCTCCCAACATCATATGAGGAAAAGTCATCCATGTTGGTAGAAGAGACTATCAAAACAAACATTGGTACAGAAGAGGTTCCACACAACATATTCCTGGCTCAATCGTTGACAGAGTCAGAAAGGTCAAAATTCATAAGTTTCTTCAAAGATCGACAAATCAACTTTGCCTGGTCATACGCTGATATGCCTGGATTAGATCCAGATTTGGTAATGCATCATTTGACAGTTAAACCGGGGGCAAAACCAGTGAAACAGAAATTAAGAAAGATGCATCCACAAGTGGCATTACTAGTCAAAGCGGAACTTGAGAAATTATTGGATGTCAGATTCATATGCTCAATTGATTATCCTGAATGGATCTCTGTAATGCCCCTACCATAGTCGGACTTGTAAAAGCCGTTTGACCTTGATTGACTTCCTATGTGGTATTCTTGAATGGTAGGTTAACCGTGATGCAATGTGTAGTTTAGATAATATAAATAATTGTGCATACTTATTATTGTGCTTTTGCGTCGATTCTTGTGTAAATGTAATTGTTTCCTAACTCTTGTGATAAATCTCGAGCTAACGCCCTCATTGAATATGTATATGTATATATATGCTTGCATGAATTCATGGGTGCAGGAGATTGCAGGTACAACACTGCCCAGGGCAAGGTTCATCTCCTTTGGGATTTGCAGGGTTGAGTATACCTCCTTCATCCTTAGAATTTGGATTTGGTGGTCATAAAACTCTTGTCTTGCCTTAGCCATGGTCAGGTGAGTATCACGTGTGTGGTTCGTGGGGATTTCTTTTCATTGGGTTGCGTGTCATGTGATTTGGTGGACTTCCTCGGTTTGCGTGCTTTGCACAGGGTAAGTGGAGTTGTTATCCTAAGTATTCAATTCAATTTAATGTGTGGATGTACGCATTAGTAATGTAGAAAATTAAAATGGGTAGTTTCTTTTATATGAATAATCGTTAATTTAAAGAGATCGCTTTAATTAGAATTGTAGCAAGCTTAAAGTATTTAACTTGGATTAATGTGCTCATTTACGCATTTGTAGTTGAGAAAATTAGAACAAATAGATTTCTTTCATGAGATTAGTCATTTATTAAAAAGGTCGCTTTATTATGTTATAGCGAGTTAATTTAATAGTTAATTTTAAAAATAACAAATTCAATAAGTTATGTGTTTTAGAAAAGAAGGATTTAAAGTCATTTGGGAAATAGAAATAAATTTATCATTTTCGCATTTTGGAATAGAAAGGGTAAATTTTATTATTTAAAAGAAATTATTATTATTTTTTACTTGTAAAGTTGATATAGTATAAAGGATTGAATTTTGAAATTTAAATTAATTTAAATATCTTAACCTTGTTAATAGTTCAAAATATAAATGTTGGCTAAAGTAATATGGAGAAATTAAAATTAGAATTAAATAAGAAATAGAGGCATTTTAATTTTAATTAGAAAAGCGAAAGATGTATTGAATAGTGGAAAGGAATGATTTCTATTTTGGATTTTCTTTTATTATAAAAAAATAAAAAAATAAATGCCTAAATTCGAAATTGAAAATTAGGTCAAAAAAGGGGGTTTCTCATTTAACCTAGTTTTTGAAATATTTTTTGGGGTTCCTTCCTTGGGGCATCTTTTTGGAAAAAAAAATGGAGATGGGAAAATCTTGGAAAAATGGAGATTTGCTTTGAGTTGCAGGTGGAGCTCTTCATCAAAACTCTTCCCGGAATGCATTTGGAGGTAGGATTCCAATCTACCCTTTTATCTATTGTTGAATCAAAAAAAAATTTGGTGATGGAATGTTCTCCATGAAATGTCGGAAAAAGAAATGATAATGCCCATGAATGTCTTTAAGATTTAGTTTCAGTTTTTGAATAGCTTGGTTGTTCTTGGATTCAAGGTTTGTCATGGTTTCTTGGACATTTTGAAAGGAGAAAATCTTCCCCATTCTTGGCTTAAACATTCTGGAAAAAAAAAAGAGAGATATCATTTAAAAAATAAGAATATAAAATAAATGGCTATGGCTGTGACTGTGTATGGTTTTTCTTTTAGTATCCTCATTCAAAAAAAATTGTCTTAGTTTTAAACTGTGAATCTTCCAAAAACAAAGAAGAAACACACACAAAAAAAAAAAAAAAGGAGAAACAAAAAAAAATTATATATTTTGGGTTTAGGGTTTGGCGGGTGGAGGAGCCGAAGCTCAGCTCGCGCCGCCGCCCCCTCCCCCATTTCTTCCCTACTCCCGTGGCTCCGCAGGGAATCCCTACGTCCACTGTGGCCGCAGGGTAAAACCTGCGACCACGGTGTCGGCAGGGAAACCCTACATCGACGGTGGCCCACAGGGGAGTCCCTGTGCCACCGTTCGGCAGCAAGGGAGCTGGGGTTTCTGCCTCTTCCGTGTTGGAAGGTGGGCCCCGTAGTGCCCTCATTTTTATTTTTAGTTTTTTTTTATTATTTAAAAAAAAATGATATAATAAATTAAATTAATTAATTTTAATGCCAGCCCTTTTAAATATAGTTTTTCTTTGTTGATAATTATTTTTTTAATATATATATTTTAGGTGAGGATTAATATATATATTAATAAAAAAATTAATATGAAATTCGTACGTTATTAAACGATATTTTTATATATATATTTTTAAGGAAATTTATATAATATATCGAATAGTAATTAATAATTGGTGATCTTTAATTAATACAGTATTCAGAAAACACATAGTGATTCTATCTGAGCATTCTGAGAACTTAGAAATAGGAATCGAAAATGTTAAAGTATTTAAAGTTCGTCATGGAAATTTTGAAAACTCAATTGATATGCTAACAAGATCATCAGAAACTTAATAATGTGTCGATTGGAAGTTTGGAAGAAAACGATACCTTCTTTTAGTAAAATAAATAGTTTAGTTATTTCTTCCCCGATGATGTGAAATAGATAATGGAAAAGATGGCAAGTTTATTTTATGTTTTTCGCTTGTGTTAAGTACTGGCAAGGTTTTGCTAGGTTTGTTTTGGACTCTGTCATCTGTTTACTTGTGTTGGTCATAGCCGGTTATGTCCCTAGTCAGAGTATCGTCAGTCATTAGTACTTGTAATTGCTTTGAAGTGTTCAGTTGGATCCGCTTCAAAAGGGATCATTATGTAAATTCTGACCGAGGTGTCAGTTGTATATTGGTTGTATTCGCCTAAGTGGCAAAGATGTAAAAGACATGTAATTTATGTATTCCTAACGATATTAAATGCCATAAGGGTCTTGCAGTTGAGCAGACCCGGAGATGTAGCCCTTTAGGGGTGAACTCCAAGATCATATCTGTGTTATGCGATGTTTTAGCTTCTTTTGTTTCATGCTTTAAGTTATCATGTATGGTTGTTATCTTGTATAAGTGTATGATGGGAAATTAACAAATTTAAATCAACGTGCATAAAATCATTCATCTTGACAAATGTAGTAATTAGGTTCATAGAACATTGTAAGTAAGATTATGGAAAAGTATTTTGGTTAATGTTAATTAAAGGAAGTAATGGTGGAAAGAATCTCATTAGGATACCATTATTGTTTTAGCTTGATATAAGTTGGTAAATTGATCGAATGTGTATGGGTAACAAAGTTAGAATTAATGTTGTAACTTCTAAGTTGAAATCTAAAGGATGAACGCCATATAGATATCTACCTTTTTATCTTAGTAAATGAGTAACTCCATGTTAATTATGTTTCACTATATTGGATGAATTTGTTTAGTTATTTCATGTTTTAATCTCAACAAATAATCCTTACTAAAATTAACTTGAAAATTGGGTTGACTCAACTATTTATCCATAATTGTAACCTTAATAAGAGAATCTCTTATGATTGCTAAAATTGAACTAAAAAGGGAAGTATTCATATAGCTGTTTATACCTTAATCTTAGTAAATGCGTCTCTTCATGTTAACTTCATCTAACTAAAAAGAGTGACATGCAACAAGATAGTTATATTTTAATCCTAATGGAAGAATGTCACTATGAACTTATATTTTAATCCTTTAATGATGAATATCATCTTGCTAACTATATTTTAATTTAAAGGATGAACTCATGTGCTCCTAATACATTTTCACCTTAATGAATTTAGTCCATCTATTAGTATTAATAAAACTTCAATGAATGAATTCTATGGCTACTCACATTTTATCCTCCCTAAAAGAACTATGACTCTTTAGTTCGGTTATGCTTAAACTCTAATGAGGGAACCTCACTCTATTAATGGTAGTTTAATCCTTAATGAATAACCACACCTTATTAACCATACTTTTAATTATAAAGGATGATATCAATGTGGGTGGTTATCTTAAAACCAAATGAATGAACTTCATATATTAATCGCATTGAACCTTAAGGAAGGCCTCTTAAATTATTTAGGTGTTAATGTGCATTGAGTAAATAACCTCACGATGGCCTCCTATCCACCCCAAATAAATGAATGCTTCCTAAAATTCTAAGACGCCAATTCATCGAACGTACATGTGACCATGTCATATGCATTATCTCGTAATTAAGTCATCCATCTTATTGGATCATTTGACGCAAGTTGAGTTAGGTGTAAGATACGCAATCGCATTGGGAAACTCCTTAGATTCATTTAGCCTTTCGCTGTGTTAGCTAAGTTTTAGATAACTCCAAATTATCTTAATGTTGTAACTTATGATTAACTACTCTTAGTATTATTATAAAAAAAAAAATATTTACACTCTATTTGAGTGTTTTTAACTTAAACCCTTTGGGGTTTCCTGGCGGGGCATTACAATCTCCAACTTAGTGCCTGTCAGTAAACTAGATCGCAGCATCAGAATATGTACAGATTTCAGAGACATCAACAAAGCTTGTCCAAAGGATGACTTCCCATTACCAAATATTGACTTGATTGTTGATCTCACAACAGGTCATGAAATGTTATCGTTGATGGATGGATTTTCTGATTATAATCAAATAAGGATCGCGCCCGAGGATCAACACAAAACATCATTCACTTGTCCTTGGGGAACTTTCTGCTGGAATGTCATGCCCTTCGGGCTAAAAAATGCAGGTGCTACATATCAAAGAACCATGACTACTATCTTTCATGATCTCATGCACGTAATTGTGGAAGATTATGTCGACGACCTCTTGGGCAAATCAATAGACAAAAATACACATTTGGATATGCTTTCAGTCATCTTTGATCGGTTGGAAAAATACAAAGTAAGATTAAACCCCAAGAAATGTATTTTTGGAGTAACCTCCGAGAAGCTTCTAGGATTCATTGTATCCAAAAGAGGAATCGAAGCTGATCCAGCAAAAGTCAAAGCTATATTGGAGATGCAACCACCAAGAAATATCAGTCAACTTTGGTCTTTACAAGGCAGACTCTAGTCCATACGAAGATTCATAGCGCAACTTGCAGATAAGTGTAATCCTTTTCAGCACCTGCTACATAAAAACATCAAATTCAAATGGGATGATAACTGTCAACAGGCTTTCCAGATGCTCAAAGATTATCTTCTGAATTCGCCAATTTTGATGCCACCAGTTCCAGATCAGCCTCTGTTACTATACATATCAGCTACTCCAACAACACTGGGGGCACTCTTAGCACAACAAATTGCTGAGGGTAAAGAAAAAATAGTATACTATATCAGTCGCACATTGGTGGGATATGAGCTAAACTACACACCTATTGAGTGTGCATGTCTCACCATGGTCTTTGCTTCACAAAAATTATGACATTACATGCTCACTCATAAGACTAAGTTGGTTGCAACGATAGATCCATTGAAATACTTTTTCAATAAAGCAACACTTATTGGGCGACTGGCCAAATGGGTAATGATCTTGAGTGAATTCAACATCGATTATGTGGACAAAAAAGCAATAAAAGGACAAGCCATCGCAGATCAATTAGCAGATGCTCCCATGATAGATGATGTTCATCTAAGTTCAGAATTTCCAGATGAATCCATTTTAACAATGTCACATGCGAAGCCATGGCAACTGTACTTCGATGGCTCACACACACAGCATGGGGCAGGAGCTGACATCCTCTTTATAACTCCTCAAGGAGACTCTATACCAAAATCATACCGCTTATCATTTCTTTGCACTAACAATATAGCGGAATATGAGGCATTAACAACTGGATTACGGATTGTAGTTCAGTGGAAGATCCAGGAACTTCGTGTTTTTGGGGACTCTCAACTTGTAATCCGTCAAGCAACTGATGATTACCAAACAAAAGATGAAAAATTAATGCCTTACAAACAAATGGTCAATGACCTGAAACAACACTTCACAAAGATAGATTTTGAGCAGATACCAAGAGAGCAGAATCGCGCCGCGGATGCCATGGCTATAATTGCTTCACTGATTGATCTACCTCCGAATGAGACCCGCTATGAGTTCTTGGTGGATAACTTGTTGGTTCCTTCATATGAAATAATTCCTACTGAGATGATATGTGTCGTCGGTCCTGAGTCCCAGTTATATGGTTCCATTTTCACATACCTTCGTGACAATACCCTACCTCCTGATCTATCAAATAACCAACGTCGCACTTTCATTCGCCAATCCTCTCGATATGTCATTTTAGTTGATATCTTATACCGGTGAGGTCTAGATGGCACTCTCCTTAGATGTTTAGAAAGTGACGAAGCTCAGATTGCGTTACGTGAAGTACATGAAGGGGTATGTGGTCCACATGCTAGTGGTCCTACCTTGGCCAAGAAACTCATCAGGACTGGGTATTACTAGCCCAATATGGAAAAGGACTCATATCAGTTTGTCAAGAAATGTAAGCAATGTCAAATTCATGGAGACCTCATACATGCACCAGCACAAGAACTTCAACCAATTGCGTCTCCTTGGCCCTTTTGTCAGTGGGGACTCGATCTCATAGGCAAGATTCATCCTCCTTCTTCCAATGGTCATAAATTCATTATCACTGCCACAAAGTATTTCACAAAATGGATTGAAGCCGTGCCTCTCACACAAGTCACTGGAAAACAGATTGCTACGTTCATCCTCAACTATATCATTTGCCGATATGATATTCCTGTTTCCATTATCACTGATAACGAGCGTCCCTTCAAAAATTAGGATGTTCGTGAACTCTATGATCGCTTCCATATTTCCCATCATTTCTCCATGCCATATTACCCCCAAGGTAATGGCCAAGCTGAGGCGTCTAATAAAACAATCCTTAAAATCCTCAAAAAGACAATCAACGATGCTGGCCGTAATTGGCATATCCAACTTAATCCTGCACTTTGGGCCTACCGCACAAGTGTCCGCACACCTACAGGAGCTACACCCTATTCACTTGTCTATGGCACTGAAGCTATCTTGCCTATTGAGGTCGAGCTACCCTCTTTACGAGTCTCTTTGCAAAACATCATCGGTGATGAAGACTATAGGGTCTCTCGCTTACAAGAGCTTGAACTATTGGATGAACGAAGACAAACTGCTTTTAATCATCTCAAGGCTTACCAACAATGAATGAGTCGCAACTACAATCACAAGGTCAAGCCTCGAACATTTGAGGTAGGTGACTTGGTTCTCAGAGAAAACCCCAAGAATCAGCAAGACAGAGAGAAGAAGGGCAAGTTCGAACCAAATTGGCTTGGTCCTTACATCATTACAACAACATATGGATCTGGGGCATATCAGCTCTCAACTACAGAGGGTGAACCTTTGGAGGATCCTATCAATAGCATGCACCTTCGCAGGTTCTACACATAGCTCTTTGGAATATCCTAATTCAAAAAATACAAAAAAAATCAAAAATTTCAAAAATAAAAAAAAATAAAAAAAATTCAAAAATACAAAAAAAATTATAAAACAAAAAAAAATCGTTACTTGGTGAAAACCTGGCAAACAGGTGCCTTGTGACACAAAAAAAACATTGAAAAATCGAAAAAAGTAAAGACAAACATTTTCGTCCAACGGTGAAAACCACTTTGGTGGTGCTTTGGGCAAGTACCATGGTGAAAACTGGGTCACCAGCGCCATGCGTAGAGACATTGCTCCTCCCTCCTTCAGGATTCACTTTCATCCTTTCATTTTGCACACACTCACAACCTATTCATTAACAATAAACTTACCCATTCCCATCATGGCTTGTTATTGATCTACCCAAGCCCAATCCGCAATAAAGCAGCATTTGCATCACAGATCCGCAATAAAGTTCCATCTTCTCCACAATACGGTATCAGTTTCATGGATTCAGTCAGTTTCAGATGAGACACAACAACAACAATGGGCTTCAACAAATCAAATCTTTCAACAGACTCAGACAACATTATGGTTCAGTGCTATCTATCCTTTTTGTGAAAGTAAACATTGTGACCACAATCAAATAAGACTTATACAAGTGACAAGAGACATTAAATTTGAGGACTAAAGTGGATGTTGGTGTCGAGTCTTGGTTTTCTTTTGATTTTATCTTTTTGTTGACATGTCTTTTAGCTTTTCCAGGATGTCTCGGACTAGAGATTCTATCTCCAGGATGTCTTTGACTAGAAAGGCGAGGATGGGGTATCATCACCTATTTGTATTTGCTGTCTGTGGATTGTCTTTTAGTAATGCTATTACTTGTCCAAGGATATGAGGACACTGTGAGTCTAGTATGAACTGGGGCATTCCTTGTTTGTGACTGTCTTATCTCCATACAAATAGGTACAATGACTTTCTGGGTCGAACATATGCCTCGATGGTCATAACCTACATAAAGCTCAATGATGATAATGCACAAGAAGCTCTTTCACTTTCATATCTTCTATCTTCCATCCCCCTTTCTTGATTGACTTCCATCATCCTTCTCGAGTCCGTGTAGTCCGCTATCACATGACTGAGTCTAATGACATGCCAAAAACATTTGCATTTCATGTAGTTGCACCTGCAATACCACATATTAAGCATTTCATACATACATATAGATATCACAATCACATCACATCCTGCACACAACACATGTTAGCACATTTTATATTTTCATCATGTAAATAATCATTTGCATTATCATATTCATCTGCATTACATACATTCACAATTGCATCATGCATACACATAAAATATAAAATAACAAAAATATATTGCATTGCATCATATACATATTTGCATCCATATTATAAGCATCACATAAGAACATCCCATCACATAGGTACACATGCATATAGTTGCCGCAAAGATGAATCATCTCATATATATATAAAGTGTCATGATACAATGATGTCAAAATCATATGGCTACAATCACTCGAAGGTGTCTACATCATCATACAAAAATGGTACAATACTGATACATAGGGAGCCCTCTACGGCTATGATGAACTCCCTCCCTCAGAGCCGCCTGGCCTCGATGAAATCTGAGCCCCCGAAGGACCCGCCCCAGGATCATCCCTCTTGTCCCCTCTATCTGGTGGTGGTGGAGGACCCATAACCCCACCACTAGATGCTTGTCTCCTCCGGCTCCCTCCCGTAGCTATCGTTGTCGACGATGGTCTATGGAAGCTCCTTGCCCGCTGATCAACTGGCACTGCACCATAATAGAGATCCCACCAGTAGGCAATATCCTCCCCTGCCCGCAGAACATAGGCATATCCAACCCCTGTGTCCTCTACTGCCTGCCTCCTAGCCCTCAGTGCGGTCTCAGCCTCGGTGTAGTGCTGAATGGCTTGATCCCACTCCCGCTCAGTATCTCTAAGCCGCCTCCTAAGTCTATCCCTCTCCCTCTCCAGGTCCTGGATCTCATTTGCCTGTCCCTGGCAGATCTCCCTCAGCTCCGTCAGCTCATCCTCCTCTGCCTCAGCCCCCTGTAGCTCTGCCTGTGGCTCCCCTTGTACGGGTGCCTGCCCCTGTGCCTGTACTGGTACCTATACTGGTATCTGTCCCTGTACCTATCCCTGTACCTGCACCTGCACCTGCACCTGTCTAGGACCCTATATTGCTGACACCTGTAGCGGTAATCCACCGCGACCCCTCACCACCTGAGCCTGCCTATCCTCTCCACCCTCCCTCCTCGATGCAACCCTCCTCTCTCCAACTGCTCCCCTCCTCCTCCGTCGGCCTCTGCCACCATCATCTCCATCATCATCCCCATCCCCACCACCATCTCCATCTAATGGCTCTCCTGAATCCATCAGGCGTGGGAATGGATGCTCAACCTAGTATGCTGTGTACTCGGCATCCATACCGACATCCTCGATCTCTGGCCACATGTCCTAGGGTAGGGGCATAATCTCTACTAGCTGCGTAACAGCCTGATCATATGATAATAGAGGCCCAAACTGCGCCTGATCTCCGACAGTCCGTGCATACATGCTTGAACCTCGTGGCATCCGCTAGATCCTGGCGAACTGCCTGCCCACCCTGTCCACTAGCTGCCTCTCCAGTACATAGGGCATCCGCCCAATCAGATACCTGCTCCAAAAGGTGTAGGGTAGCTCTACTGTATCATCCTCCCATTGCTCACATCCCAGGTATGGCCTCCATATCACCATATCGATGTCGTCAATCACCCGCCGCCAGTGCTCTAACCTGCCAATCCGTGGCTATGAGGTGATCATGTCGTACAAGTGTACGAAACTGCATCCGTGACCTCTGCCCCTGAAATGTATCAGTCTCGTCACTGGCAGATGCTCATAGGCCCACACTTGTAACAATGTGACCCCGTAGCCCAATCCCACTGACCCGTGGTACACAAACTGATGCAGCTCGTAATAGAGGTGTGCCAGCACACACGGTCCCCAGGCATATCTGGTGTGTTGTGTCACCAGTGTCTCTAGTGCACCTCCTCAGCCCACAGCTAACCCTTGTGTTGCTCTATCAGGACACAAGAACCCACTGATCGCTCCTCCTATCACTGCTGGCAGCGCTAATCCTATAGCTGTCATGGTGTCCCAAGCCACATGTCCTGCCCTCATCTCCAGTCTTGGGTCCTGGAACACTCATCTCAGGGCCTCCCTGTCTCCATCTCTATCGTAGGGAATCAGCTCCCCATCGATCAGTATCCTCAAGATCCGGTATACATCCTCTAGGGTGACTGTCATCTCACCCATCGGCAAATGGAATGTACAAGTCTCAGAGTGCCACCTCTCCGCCAGTGCAGTCAGCAGTCCCATGTTTGCTCGAAACTCAGGCACATACAGAATATGTCTCAGACCCATAGCCTCAATTGCAGCTCAGTCCTCAATGGTCAGCTCAGGTTGCAATCTCTGTGTCGACGAGAATCTCTCCTATGACTCCAACATAGGCAAATACTCCTGCAGTCAAGCAAATCAATCATGTCAGTCATAGTGGCATTCACTGTTCATCACAAAATGCTACTTTTTATCTAAGTGCATATGGTACTCTATTCTAGTGACACTCACTGTTCATCACAAAGTGTTACTATCTATCCTAGTGACACTCACTGTTCATCACAAAGTGTTGCTATTTATCCTAATGGTACTCCCTGTTCATCACGAAGTACTATGTGTTTGGCACTCCCTGTTCATCACAAAGTGCTGCTCACATTTGCACTCCCTGTTCATCACAAAGTGCTGCTCACATTTGCACTCACTGTTCATCACAAAGTGCTGCTTGTATTTTAGTACTCCTTGTTCATCACAAAGTACTCTATCTTGGTACTCACTGTTCATCACAAAGTGCCTTGTTCTATTCTAGTCTTCCCTAGAAGACCTGCTTGAGTGTATCCTCTCAACAACTTACCCAATTGACAGCGTATGTTCATCACAGAACTGCCGATTTGACTTAGAAGACACCAATTCACATTTTTTTTTGACATAAACATGCTTTCCTGACATAAACGTGCTTAAAGATTGCATAAACGCGCCTGTTTTACACATATGCGCCTGAAAGACACAGACGTGCCTATGCTCTGCATAGACGCGCCTGGGCGATATAGACGTGCCTTCTTGGCACAGACGCGCCTACACATCACAGACGCGGTCACATTCATCACAGACGCGTTTTCTGACATAGACGCGCCTGGCACAAACATAGACGTGCCTCTCGAGCATAGATGTGCCTAGCACCAACATAGATGCGCCTGGACGTTTTTGACATTTTTGGACCCTAACCTAGAGTGCATTTATTACCCTATCTAGCATGCATTAATGACAACATTTATTGCGACAAAGTACGAGGCGGTTTTGTGGTACTTACCGGCTCTCCTGCCTCTGCTGGCCTTTGGAATCGACAAACGCGGTCGAATCTGTGAACAGAGGCCATCGCTGCTGACTGCTGCTACTCTATTTTCGCTCTGCACTCCGCTCTCGTGGATGTGTGGATGACAATGAGGATGTATTTTCCCCCGTGGTCTATTTTATAGACTACCCTAGCCCTCGCCCTCGTTTCCCGAGTCAGTCTTCTTTAACCTGTGACTCTGTCACTTTATCCGGTCAGTCCATTCTAGCCTCTGTTTCTTATCGAGAGATTGTCTATAATCTTTTCAGACATTTTCATCCAATCTCTTGAGGGGGCATATCATTCCCATCTTGGGGCAACTTTGTATCAATTTATTTTATCTTCTTTGAAACAATGCGACAAGCCGCATTGTCTCAAAGAGGGGCAAAATGTAGACACCCAAAATTGTCCAATCTAATTAAATAAATATTTTATTTATTTAATTATCTAAGCTTAATTCTTCTATTAATTAAATAAATCTTTATTTATTTAATTAATTCATTTATCCTCTTCTAGCCTTATTTCTCATTTAAATAAATACATTTATTTATTTAATTGATCCCACTTCTTCTATTAATTAAATAAATCTTTATTCATTTAATTAATTCATTAGCCTTTTCTACCCATGACACATGTCATTCATCTCTTAATTCATACAATACCTACCCCTTTCATTATTTTATTATTTCTTTTACCTACCCTCTAATCATAGCCGACCTCCTTTTACACCTCTCAATCTTATCCCTCCATTTCATATTGTGTCTTCTATATAAGGAGATGCTTCCTTCATTATCAAACCCTAGCTAACAACTTGATCAATGACTACACTATGATCCTACTTGCAACCACATTCCGTTCTTTGTTGAGCTCTTGTGCACATAAAATCTGAGAGCAAATATATCAAGCAAGGTCAATGGAGATAGGAAGAATGGAGATCAAAACCCTATTGGACATGTGATGGTATAATCTTTGTGATTTCACTTGATTTGCATTGTCTTAGGTAATCTTCATATGTTATGGTGGATCTTTGTTTTTGTTAGGTTAGGGTTTTGTGGTTGAATTCATTTAGCCTTTCAATATCGTTATTATTGTTATCCATTTTCACCATATACAGAAGAAACTAAAGAGAGGGAAAAGAACTAAAGGACAAGGACATAAATAGAGATATATATATTAAAGAGTATGAAGTGAGAGAGAGAAAAACTAAAGGACAAGGATGGATAGAAAGAGGTAGACATATCTAGATATTAAAAAGGAGAGAGGATGATAGAGATAAAAAAATGAAGATAAAGGGAGAGGGAGATGAATAGATATAGAGAAAGAGAGAGGTAAAGACAAAGATAAATATATGAAGAGATGGAGAAAAATGGATAGAGAGGGGTAAAGAGAGAGATAAAAAGGAAGAGATAGAGAGATATAAAGGAAGAGAAATATCGATAGATAGAGAGATGTAGATAGTGCAAGAGAGCGAGAAAGAGATAAAGATTATAGATAGGGATAAATAGAGAGGGAGAGAGAGAAAGAGGAAGATATAGAGATATATAAAGGCACTATAGAGAAGGATGTGGGGAGAGATCCAAAGATATATAAAGATGGATAAAATAAAGAGATAAAGGTAGAGAAAGGGAAAGATACTTCAAGAGGGCGATAGAGGAAGAGATAGAGAAGTAGATTAATCATGTATAGAGGAAGATATATAAAGATAGAGGAACATGTAAAAATAGAGATTGATAGGGAAAGAGATGGAGATAGAGATAGATATGGATAGAAAGTGATAGAGAGAGTAAGACAAATGGAGGGAGAGATGGAGTGAATAAGTGAGATTTAGAGATAATGAGATATAAATATACATGAAGACAAATCTATAGGGATATAGAGATAGAGGGGACAAGATAGGGAGAAAAAGGAGGTGATAGAGAAAATTAATATATAAGTATATGTAGGATAAGGTAGAGGAGGGAGATAAATAGAGAGAAAAGAGATTATTAGAGAGAAGTATAGAAATAAGGAGTGACAATGATGGAGTGGGAGAGGGAGAGATAGGAATAGAAAGATGGAGATATATGCAAAGATGCATGTAACTTGGGAATTTATTTATCTAAATGGGATGAGAAAATAAGTGACATAATTAGAAAATAAAGAGATAGATAAAATATATTATATAAGTATAGATAGACAAGTGATAGATAAAGGAGGTGATAGGAAAAAAATGAGACTTTGTATGCAAAATTTGTGCGTATTTAAAGTTTTAAAATTGAAGGACTAACTTGAAATGATTATAACTAATTTTTTCTATATAATATCATCAAAATACCTCATGTATTTGATAGGTCTCTGAATTACCTTTCCAACGCCTGTAAAAAATTAAAAATTCGATAAGAAACGCAAACGTTATGCCCATTTTACTAAACTATATTTTTTATGTTGAGAAAAATGGATATCCGATTTGGAAAAGTATGACATCACAATAGTGACATCACAATGGTGACATCACAATAGTGACATCACAAATTGGATATCGGATATTCGATTTGGTTTGGTATTACCAAACCAAATTCAAATTTTGGCTGACCCAAACAAAAAGTCAAAGCGGAGTTTGGCATGTTTGAAAAGGTTTAAAACACATTTTTTTTTCCATTGCCACTTTTTGGCCCCCCATGATCTTGCACATACCCTTCTCTATTCATCATGAAAACATATCCTTAGGTCTTCTATAAGAAAGAGGAAATAATCTATTTTTTCCTCAACTTTAGAACACAAGAAGCCAAGGGTAGAGACTATGAGTGAGAAACCTATGACAAAAAGAAGGCTATAAAAGAATCCAATAAAGTTTCCACATGGGGGAAAAAAGAGAAAAATCCTAAAGTAAAACCACAAACCCCAAAAGATGCTAAATAGGCTAAGCAAAAGAAGCCACAAGAAAAGGGGACTTAAGAAAAACAAAGCTCAGAAAGGCATTTTACTCGCTTCTCTAGGAAGAAAGCTTCATCCACGAAAGAGACCTCTATACAAGAGCCTATACATGTGGAGGACATAGATTTTGAGAGGGAAAAAATGTTTAGAGATAGGGAGACCAAGGAAAAAGTAGGAGAACGCGAAGCAAACACTGTAAGAGAAGATATACAAGGGGAACATGATTAATACAATTCTAGTCATGCGACAAAAGAATAAGACCCCTTTGACCCAAGGAAAATACCTACCAAGCCATCTGGCGCGGAAGAAAAAGGGTCATTCTCCAGTAGAACAATATAGCCCTGATAACAAACCTAAGATTGGTCCTAAAATTTTCATGTCATAAAAATAGTTTAGAGGGAAGAGAAAAGGTAGATCTACAAACAACTCTAGATAAGATAAAGGAATTGGAGTAGCATCTGGTTGATTACAAGAAGAGAGAAACAGGTTTAAAAGGAAAGGTGCAGGAATTAAAGACATAATTAACCTTTTAGAAACAAGGAGTGCACTGTAGAGATTAGCAACTCTGGATATCATAGAATCATAGAGAAAAGAATGTCACTCTATTAAGAGCAAGGATGAATCAACACCAATAAATATAGTTACTCTTGGTATGGCATTATGGAAACAACACCTGGCATTTGAATGTCATAAAAACGAATGAGAGAAGGGAAAATAGGCACTCCAAGAAAAGCACAAGGCAAAATCATAAGAAAAGAGTATAGTAGTCGAGAAATTGATTGTCGATTTGGAGAAAATTGTTGATTTAGCCAATCAACTCCGCAACTACCAACCTCTTGCCTGGGTATATGTTCTATACTTAAAAGAAAAGTTTTTATGTTTCCAAATTAGCGAATTGTTGAGTAATTCACCCATTTATATTTTATCACTAAGATCATTTTTAATTGCTTATTCTAAGGCCACTCCAGATATACAGGATAAGATGTGTGAGTTATATCATCACAATTTGGTAGTCCCATATAATACTACATAGAACCCCTTATTCTATGTAGGGGATTTATAGCTAAAAGCACTCACATCCTATCTTAGGAATGACCAAGAATGAGGAGAATTGTATTGATTCTATCAGGAGTGAGAGAAATCACATCCACTAAAGATTAGGGTTGAGTGTGAGGAACCAACCCATATTGCAGTGGAGTGGTTTATAATGACTAACAGTCCAATAGTTGTAACAAAACTCTATGAACTTAGAAGACAAGATTATCAGAGATTCAAAACCTTTGTGCAAGGAACTGTACAAGAAAAGACTCTCAAACACTGTCAACATGGATGGATGTAATTGACCCAAGAACATAGAAAAAGGGAACCACATTCCCTATATAACTTCATTGCCCTAAAAATGAGAGTCAAAAGGTATATGAAAGCTACAGAAGATAGAAGGATAGCATGAATGCCACTCAAATTCCATCTTCCTTCTCCACCTGATACCATTGTATTGGATAGGAAATCACATGATTAATTCAAGGAGAAAGGGAACACTAGGAGAGGCTCATTGATGACAAAGGCTTCTACTCAAATCAACTTTTAGGGGTAATGCAAACCATAGATTATAGATTAGACATCCTAGGATATAATCTTAGGAACTGGTTTTCTTGAGGTCAAGCAAAGGGTAAAGTTGGGGGGTGTGATAAATCTTGGAAATGTCTCCATTTTTACTTAATTCTGCTAGTTTATTAGACTTTATTAGACCATTATTAGACTTATTATATGTTTTAATCATCCTCACAACTACATTATTATCCAATTATAATATATAAATGACATGTTGATATGGGATGTTTTATGTGATTTAAGGTTTGATACATTGTTGAATGTTATGGATGAAATTTGTGTGGATTATTATTTGTTGTAAAGAACTAACATATAGCTTGGAGGGATCCCAAAGCCACCCACAACCAAAGGAGACATACTATGTCAGTTCGTGTGGAAATAGTCAATGAATGACAAGAGAGTTGTAGTTGTGTTGGAGTCCTTGTTGACTCTATCTCTTCAAGCAAACATGGAGGACCTCCAACATTATGAAGCACGAGGAGGTTATGCCTCATTAAATTAGATTCAATATAGTGAACCACATTCCTGATTTTGTGTTACTGAGGAATAAAGGAGTTCATTCCAGAACAAGACAATATAGTCTAGTTGTTTCTATTTTTCCTTAATTAATAAGTCGCCTCAATGTTAGGGAGATGCGAAATTTGTTTAGGATTAGTTGAAAGAATTAATGATCCAATTCCTTTGAATTTATTTAAGAGGAAGTGTTGTGTCAGTTAGGATCTTCTTTAGTTAGTGTTAAGTTATTTTTAGTTTTACCAGATAATGAATGTTAGAATCATGAATAATGTAGATAATGGTTGTTGCTAGATTTTCTGTGTATTTGTAATCCTGTTATCTTGGATATGCATTATGAATGACAATATATGATAACTATTATCTTCTGAGTTAAGCGTATTGTTACTTCTTAGATATTACACTCGTCAAGCAAGGGCCGCTTGAGGTAATGTAATCCTCCTTCTTTTCTATTAATTAAGTTATTTATGAATGTGGTAGTTAGTTTACTATTAGTTTCTTAATTATGGTTAACATATTTCTTTTATGCTTTGTTAATACTTTTATAATTAGAACCTTGGTTGCAACCAACTTGTTACTTGCCACTAGTTATCCACTATACCTGTAGCCATTGCCGAGTTGCTCTTGAGCCTCCTGCAACAACTATTGTATCAAGTTGTTTTTCAACACTATTTGTACTTTCATTAGTTAGTGTTTCTTTATGTAACAATAGGAAGCTTGAGAAATCCTTTGCTAGACATACAATGCTGGTGCCATCTTTGAAGTTCCTGGTTGATAATTAAATGAACCCCCATTAAGGACATGGACATAGGCTGAGTGCATGATATACTTGTTACCTTGTCATTCGTCCCTCATAACAAGAGTGAGTTGCCTTGCAAAATTTTTAGTTGAGTCCTTGTCTTGTTAAAAATTCATTAGTTCGATCCCTAATCCGCCTGTAAATCATTTCTAAATCCTTGGCATTATGTTTCAATGGTCTGTTTGAACCTCATGAACCCCCCGAACCATCTTGAAAAGAGTTCATAGTGTTCATTTAGGTACCACAAGTTCTAAGTTGTGTCTAAGACATTTTCAGGCTAACATTCATATCAAGTGTTTTGCAGCAGCTCTATTTCATGGTCGCGGATGATGTTTCATATAATTTTTCTCTAGATTGTGAACCGTTTGAACCTAGTTCAAACAGTTCAGTGATGTTCAAAATGTTCGACGAGATTCAAGGTTCAAGCTCTGCAGGGCTGATTTTATGACAGTCATATAGACCCGCACATAGTAGGACATATCTTTTTGATAAGACATTATTTTTGAAATCTCTCCGGTCAAAATGCAGAATAATATTTTACAACCAACATATCTAAAATTGAGAAAGATCCAACGGTGCAAAAAATAGTTATGGCCCCCACACCGAGACATATTTTGACTATCACAAATATTTTTAGTCCGCCCAGCATAATGAATATTTTCATTTTGAGTTAAAATATTCAAGTGCCACCTATCCAAATATTCTTATAAACTTTATAGAATTATATTTCTAATGTTTATAAATATTTGATGTTATAAATAAGAGTAATGGGGAAAGTGAAAAGTATAAGTTAAAAGGTTTTTTAAGATTCAGTTATAAAACTGAATAAAGATCTCATGTAGCTATTTATTGTGAAAGGATTGAAGGAGGAGAGGTTCTTCTTCTTTTCTTTTCTTCCAGCAGCCTGTGGGTGAGGGAGAGTAGATTTTTATTTGTAAGGGAGGATTTGAAGCTTTTCTAAGCAATGTTTGTACAGAAAATATCAATCTTTGAGTTGATTTTCAGACATGAATAGAATGCAAATGATATTTTCAATCTTTGTGTTGTTGATATTCTTCTCATGACTGTAGCTGGACTTTGAGCCTTTGCAGTTGTTTATTAATGTCTTTTCTGCTATAATCGATTGTGTATATGGATTATGTGCTTGAAAGTAAGCCATATTGGAGCAACAACATTCTCTGTTAGTTTTTAGTCCAAATGTTATCCGTAGGTGCAGGCAATTAAACTTTGATTTAATGGTCTTCATTTATATCTGTTTTGTAAATCTTTGGCATTCATTTTCATGGCTATGGATGAATGTTATTTTCCTTTATTGCTTTTTGGTTAAAAGCATATCAACAATTTAATTCCTTGTAAATCTTCTAAGAGGGAGCTGTACCTCTCAATTCAGAGGAAGATTATCACTTCAATGATAATCTATCCAACTGTTAGTGCTTTTTGTCCTTCATTTTGGGTATTTTGAGTTTATTTGTATAGTTATTTTGGAAGGACAAATCTGTTCACTAACAATACTGCACCAACTTTATGGATATAGTGGAGGCTACTCATTGTTGATGAAGCATGTGGTCCTCCATAGCAAGAACTTTCGGTGACACCCTTAATGATAATGTGATGGAAGTAGGCCGATATCCATATAGTTCCATAAAAGAAGACATTTTATATCAGCTATGGAAAGAAGTATTATGCCACCATTTTTCTAGTGGTAGCCAATCTACCCATTGTGATTGCTTATCTAAAGTGAAAAGACGTAAATATCCTTCCAAGCATTTGTTTACAACCTTAGTTTGTCCATTAGATTGAGAATGATATGAATAATTATGAGCCAATTGAATTCCAAAACATGAGAATAAATTTGTCCAAAAGTTACTAGTAAAGATAGGATCATAGCCACTAACAATAATGTTAGGTTTACCATGTAGCTTTTGTATATTCTCCAAAAATGTTTTTTCCACTATAGTTGTTGTAAAAGGATGTGATGATGCAATAAAATGGGCATATTTAGTGAGGTGATTCACCACAACCATGATGAGATTTTTACCTTTAGATCTTGGGAGTCTTGTAATGAAATCCATGGAGACCTCTTCCAAATGCTCGCTAGGAATAACTAAGGGTTGCAAGAGACTTGGTGTCTTAATTGTCTCCCCTTTATTTCTTTGATAAATCAAACATGCAACCACAAATTTTCAAACATACCCTTTTAGTCCTTCCCAAAAGAAGTCTTTCTTGACTCGATGATATGTCTTCAAAAGTCCTGAACGACCACCTATTGGAGACTCATGAATTTATGTGAGAATATTTTATTTGGGAGTAAAATTATTGCATAGGTATAATCACTCTTTATACCACAAAGAATCTCCCTTCCAACAAAACTTATCTGAACTACTAAGATCACTTTGTAATTGTTGAATGAGATTACTTGTAGCAACATCATATTTCCACTCTTCTTTTGCTTCTTATTTCCGATTTTCTTGTAATATTGAAATGACACACAATAGAGCTTCATCTTTTTTGTTCTTCCTGGATAATGCATCCCCCACAATATTTTCCTTTTGTTTCTTGTATATGATCTCAAAGTCATACCCCAATATCTTAGTGACCCTTTTTTGTTGCTCTTCTCAAGATAATCTATGTTCCAATAAATATTTTAGGCTATCATGATCACATGAAGAATAGCTAACATCTCCTCATAAATATGATTGAGTTGATTCTCACCCTTTAATTGGCGACTCTCAAAAGCAATGGGTCGACTCTTTTGCATCAGAACTATTCCAATACCATTTGTTGAAGCATCATGGTGCATTCTACAATAAAATCCTTGGTGAAGTCAGGCATAACAAGAATTGGAGTAGTGCACATAGCCCCCTTCAATTTCTCAAATGTTGCATTAGCTAGCTAATTCCGTTGAAATAAATCCTTCTTCAATAGAGTTGTGAGTGGTGTTTCTATACAACCATAGTTCTTCACAAATCTTCTATAATACTCAATCAACCCCATAAAACCCCTTAATTTCTTAATGGTTTTGGGAACATGCCATTCCATAATAGCTTTAATTTTGTGAGTATCCACCTTCACTCCTTAATGTGAAATTATATGTCCCATGTATTGCACCTCCTTAAGACCAAAAGAACACTTGAATAGCTTAGCATATAGTTTGTAATCTTAAAAAACTTGTAGCACCATATCAACATGATGTAAATGTTCCTCCCATGTCTTGCTATAAATTGATATGTCATCAAAGAACACCAAGAAAAACTTCCTCAAAAATTTCTTAAAGATGAAATTCATCAAACTTTGAAATGTAGATGGTGCATTAGTTAGACCAAAATGCATCACTAAAAACTCATAATGACCCTCATGAGTCCTAAAATCTAACTTGGGAATGTCTTCTTCTTTAATTTGAATTTGGTGATAACTTGATCTAAGATCTAACTTTGTTAAAAACATATCTCCATTCAATGACTGGTATAGGAAACTTATCTTTGATAGTGTACATGTTGAGCACTATATAGTCAGGGCGCATGCACCATGTATCATTTTTCTTACACACTATAACAACTGGGGAAGAGTAAGCACTTTGGCCATGCCTGATAATTACTACTTCTAACAACTCTTGAACAATTGTTTAATTTCACCTTTTTGTATATTTTGGGTAACAGTAGGGCTCGATGTTGGGTGGCTGGCTTCTTGGCACTAGTTGTATGACATGATAATTATCCCTCTTAGGCGGAAGTCCTTTAGGAATCTCTCCAAAAACCACTGAGTGACGATCTACAATTTCTTTTAAGTTTGGATTGATAGGGGCATTTAGTGGATAAGCTTCCTTTGAACATTATTGGGCCAAAAATCCATTAGCTCCTTTCTTAAGAAACTTTGGCATTTGATGAGAGCTCGCTATGTGTGGGGATTTGGCATGCAATCCTCTTAGCTCCAATTTCTTTCCTTCTGATTGAAATCTCGCGAATAGTTCTTGAATACTCATCTCAATTGTTCCCAAGGTAGTAAGCCATTGTACTCCCAAAAGAATATCTGTTGTACCCATGAAGGTAACATATGTTGGGCTATGAAGATGATACTCTTCCATGGATAACTAAATGTGGCATTTTCCGAAACAACTAATTGTACCACCATCTGCAATCAAACCTTGAAACTTTGGAGCTAGACATATAAAACAATTCAGACATGTAACCAACTTTTTGTTGATGAAGTCATGAGCACTACTCGAGTCTATCAACATTGTTACTTCCTCCTTTAATAAACCCATTATTTTGAGTGTTTGTGGGGTAGTAAGACCAACAAGTGCATGACAGGAAATGATTACTTGAAAATTATATGATTCCTCATCTAGTTCCTTGTCACTTTCTAATATTGGTTCTTCATCTTCTTCTTCACTTGGACCTTCAATATAGAATGACTTCGTTTTGTTCCATTTATGTCCTTGACTATATTTGCTATTACAATTAAAATATAAACCTTTTGCTCTCTTCTCCTCAATTTGCTGTGGTGTTAATCTAGTGGGTTGAGGATGAGGCATTGATAATGCTTTCTCTCTTATCCCACTAACCCTTTGCTTTCTATAAATTAAATATTTCTCTTCTATCCTACATGCTAAGAGAAAAGACTCATTTGTAGAGGTAGGATTAAACATGTGTATGTCATGTTGAGTGGTCTTTGAGACCTCCCAAAAATAAGTCATTCAAGTTTTCCTTATAATAATATCCACTCTCATACATAGATTTAATTTTTTTTGAATGCAATCCTTTACAAATTTTGATTGTTGAAGTTTAGCTAGTTGGATGAAGAAGTTGTTGGTCACACTATTGCTATACTATGCTTGTATCTCTTCTATAAAAAATGACCATTAGACTATGCAACCCTTTTTTTTGTCATTGAGTACATAGCCATCGAAACCAAAATAATTCCTCTAGCTCTAGGTATAAGGATGCGATAGTCATCTTTTGTCTAATTGGTATTTGATGCGCATAAACAAAATTCCATTTCATTTATCCATGTTAGTGGATCATTGCCATCAAACTTGCACATATCAACTTTTGGTATCTAGTTCCTAGATACCAAATGACTATTAGAATTTGAATGAGAACTCACTAACTTGTATGATTCATCTTGGTTGTTTGGGACATCCTTTCTTGACCCATTTATATAAGAAGTTAACATGCTCTTTATGTCAGATAATTATGCTTCCAAGTTCTGCATATCTCCTTGTAGTTGATATATATCCCCCTTCATTATTGATATTTCTTCCTTAACCTTACTTGCTTCTTCGATAGGGATAATATCCTCTCTTGTTCTCTCATCCTTATTAAGATTTTTTTTCTAGTGAAAAAGTTCTTTTTGCCTCTTGTGAAGGCCATATCATGGTAGAAAATAATAATTTTGCAATAAATCACACATGAAATTTAAGTGATGTCAATCTTTTATTGTAACATTCTAGTTTCAAAATAACACTTACCTAGAAATATCGCCACAAAAATAGCTAGATTTTCTAGCATTGAAAGTGAAATTATTAGAAACCCTAATTTTGCAATAAATCTTTTATGTTTGCTCCAATGACTCTGAAACATGGACTATATAATCTTCAATGAACGTCTCAAAAACCCTTTAAAAATTAGGAAGAAGTTTTCTCAAATCTATGAGATAGGGTGTTTACAAATAATTAGTGCAAAATACCCAATTCTGCAACAACTCACTCAATTCTTCTTCAATTTGTCTAAAAATTGGATTGAAGGTGCTTCAACATTTTTTTTAAAACCCTTTAAAAATCAAAATAAAATTTGAACAAATTTGAAAGATATGTGATTTTCAAAATGACCTCAAAATTGATGAAAAAGCCTTGCCTTCACGGTGCCAAGATCATGCTTTGATACCACTTGTAATGAAATAACTTGCACAAATTAGGAATAAAATATGAAATATGTTGAAAATGATATATAATAGCAGAAAATAATAAGACACTTCGAGGGGGCAGACCTCCAAATATCTCTAATGAGAACACACTTCACAATATGATCCTAAAATAAGACACATTACCTCCTATATATACCCTATATATGCCTAGTATATCACCTTGGCCGACCTAACTGACTATATAGGCCTAAGGCCGACCTAACTAACTAAATAACAATGTGATAATGATTATATGACTTAATTAGCAACTAAGGTAGCCATAAGTTGACTACTCATAACCATATGTATACTATAGGATTAAGGGAGTAGCAACTACGAATTGGCCAAATAAGTATGCCCATAAAATTTTGTTGCAAGATCATGTCTAGATTTGAAGATATTAAATTTTTTATTTTTAAGAGTTTCCTTTGAAAGTTTCAAAGTCAATTTTTAAGGCCTTAAAGGCAATTTTTGGGCCCAAAAGTGGTTGCAACCAATGTAGTGGGCTATAGCTTTATAAAGCACTTCACGAGATTTCTAGTGCTTCAAACTATTCATCAATCGAACTCCTAGATTAAAAGTTATGGCCTTTGAAATTTGGGTCTCTTGAAATGGAAAATATAAAAACGTGATGGAAAGATAAATGAATTGTAAAAGGGAGTCACACATGTTGGTGTGTGTTTTGATATATCATATGGCATCTTGGACTGCACCTAAGTTGGGTGCCAAATTTTTGGGTGGTTTTAGCTCATGGTTTTGTAATATCGTTTGATAGTTTCATTTATTGTATCTTCTATATATTAGGTGCATGAGATGGAGATCTTGTGTGTAAGAGTCTTATAGTTGTTGAGTTATCTCTGGATCTTTGGATGGTGATACTCCTATGAGAAGCTTGTTCAACAAGTATATTATATTTTCTTAATTTTTAAATAATATATTAAATGGCTTTTTGAGTGGGGTTTTTCACTTGAAAGGGGTTTCACCATGTATATCACTATGTTGTGGTATGCATGCTATTTAGGTTTATTCATGTTAAGTTTCTATGACTGTTGTAAGGATCTAAGAAACTTTTGAATAACCCTCTTCTCAAGGTTAGTGTAGGAAGTTGTTTTGCTACCTTAACTTCCTTACAAGTGGTATTAGAGCTTGATAACCTTTGGTTTCATTTATGGGTTGTTGGGCTTTTTGAACTAATATAGATTTGAGTTGGAGCTTGTGCAGAGGATACTTTGTGATCTTATTACTAAAATTTTTAGATGGCAAGTTCGTCAGGTAGAATAGTGGTGGAGAAATTTTTAAAAAATAATTTTTATATGTAGAAGTTGAAGATGAAGGATCTACTAATTGATGAAAATGTGTTAGCCCCAATTTTAAAATCGACAAGTTTAAACTTTTGTGTTAAATTACATGATGTCGAGAATTGAGCTATTTTGAGATTTGATGCAAAGTTATTCAAGGCATCGTGAATAGAAATGAACATAAAAATTATGATGTTATTAGTTTAAAAGATATTTATCTAATATTATGACATAAAATAAAAGTTCTCAATAAGAAATGTCAATTGGTGAGGAAATGATAACACAAGTATCCATTGGGATAATAATGCACAAAGTTCCTCATAAAAATGACATAGAGTTTGGGGTGACTGTGAGAAATGAGTTGCATCTTCTACATGTTATGCTATTGTCATGGATAAGGATCATTATAATAAATTGGAAGAATTGACAGATAAAGAAAATGACAAGTTAAATTTGGCTTTTGGTCTTATTGAATGTCTTCATTTGGGTTGCCTAACTAGAATCATACATATAAAATGGTGATTTGGTTATTCTAAACACAATAAAGGGGAGAGAACAATTGAAATCTTGACTCAAAAATGCAAAATAAATACTATCAACATATTTATAATAGTTCATAACTTTCTTCAAGTGACACTAATGTAAATAAGCAACAATCAAGACTATCTGCCCCTTTTGTAGTTCTCAACAAGTCATCACATAATTGAAAAGCATCAAAAAGAGGTTGTATATTGCAAGTTAACTTTGGAATGGACCATTTTACAAAGTTTCTGAAGTATCTAAAAAGATTCATGCACTCGGTTGTTAACTTATCTGTCAATTGTTTTAGTTTTGAAAGACACGGATGGATTCCAGCTATGAAGGGAGTTATTATACCCCTCTCATTGGCGCCTTAGGAAAGTTGGTCAAGTTTATTAAAAAACTGACACATTGCAGGATGAGTTATTACAATTCATTCATCAATATTTTGAAGAAGTTGCCCATGTTTATTAAAAAGCTTATGCTTTTTCCTTTGGAAAATAATTAGTTATTATAACTAATTTCAAATATGTTTTGAAACTCCTTTCTCAAATGTGATGTTTGCAAGAATGGCCAAGAGTTCATGCAGTTGAGTAGCTCTTGAAACTATCAAGTAAATGTGAATGGCAGATTCAATGCCATATCCCACAAACTTTGCCAACATCCTCCCTACCTGCAATGAACTAAAAGATACACAAAAAAGGCATTAGAATCTTTCAAGAAAACGTACGTGGCAGGTTCAAATCCAAATTCCACAACCTTTGGAACCATTTGCACAAACAATGGGAAACGCAGGGGAACATGCATGCAAAATTAGGAAGCGTAGAGAAGGCACATGAACCATTTGGCAAACCGCCTCAAAAAGATGCAATCTTAGGGAAATGCGATGGTCACACAAAAGTTGATTCATTGATAAATCATTTAGAAACTTTCAAGTGAATGCAATTAGCAGGTATGTGGCTGATTCAACAAATATTGCCACACTCTCTCTACTCCCTAGACGTGCATGCAAAATGTCTTCGAAGAAACACATTCTTATGAAAGGTTGATTGCAACATTCATAGAAAATGCAAATGTTGAAATGACTTTAGAAACTTTAAATGCAATTGGTGTGTTAAACCTAGATTACTACCCTGGGTGTTAAACCTAGATTACTACCCTGGTTAACATATATGCAAAATGTGGAATCATAGGCAACATGGTTGAATTGTTTGGTAGAGATGTCATCTCAAGGAATGAAATGAAATGATTATAGTGTGTGCACAAATTAACATTGTTGAAGAGGCTTTAGAAACTTTAAGACAAATGCAGTTGGTAAGTGTAAAGTCGATTCTACAGTTTTGTCACCACCCTCTATATCACACAAAATGGAAACTCTTAGGATAGCATATAGAAATGCATCAAAGCATATTGGGTTGGGAGAGTTTTGCTAGATATTATTGTTGGAAATGCTCACAATTTATATGCATGTGAAATGTGGAAGAATGAAAAAACCACAGTAATAGTTTGACAAAATACTACAATGATATCTAAGCAAAGACAAGGCACATGAACAATTTGTGGCAAACCTTTAAGCGGTGTCATCTCATGGCTGTCCATATTGTAGCATGAATTGAAAGTTTATTGAAAAATCTTTAGCAACTCTTGAGAAAATAATATTGGTAGCAATAAAAGCAAACTCACCACTTGAAAAACTTTAAAGCAAGCACAACAACCAGGGTCATAGAGTAATATTTGCTAGATATTACTGTTGGAATGCTCTTGTAGAAATGCATGTAAAATGTGCAAGCAAAGATAAGGCATGATTATTGCCTAACATAACGCAAGAAAAATGTCATCTCATGGAATGCAAAGGCTACAAGTTGTACACAAAATAGCTTTGAAGGAAAAGGGCTTTTAAATTTTCATGGTCATGTTAGCCATCTTCAAGACACCCTAAACCTTATTTTCAAGATTGTCGAGGCAAACTTGTGGTGGCTTTGTGAATTTGTTTTAATAGTGTCTTCAGATCATATGTGATATGTAACCTTGAGTACAAGTCTAATAAAACCTTTGTATTTAGTTGGGTTCTAAAAATGATTCGATTTATGTTCTTCAAGCAAATGTCTATGAAGAAATCTATACAAAGTTGAAGATATTGGCTCGACAAATAAAGACAACAGTGTATTTCCAAATTCAACTTATATACTGAATGTTACTAAAGATAGAGAAAAATAATTATTTATTGGCCACCATATTGACAATTTAGCAAGTTTGCATGAATTTGTGTAGGTGGATAGGATAAAGATTCCATTGCAAGAATCAACTTACAAGTCTCCATTAGGACTAAAATAAATCCAATTTGATTAAATTTAGTTTTAGTGGCACATGGAATTACATAAAAGTGATCATGAAAATCAATCTTAGGTTACACTACTTGGAAAGAATATGAGTTCACAAAAGGAAATGATGACCATCAAAAGCAATTGTCCTCAAAAGTCAAGTCATTGTTGAACAAGTAACTCAGGACTCAAGAGGTGAAATTAGGGGCACTATATCAATTAGCCTTACAAAACATATGCATCAAGTGCTCAAATGGGTAGCATGGATCACATTACAAGAGCGGTGAAGAAATGAGTTATTTTTAATAATTGGAGGAACCGATGCTCATCTTCAATATCCCCTTGATCATCGAATTTGACTCTTGCATCCAAATCAAGAGTAGCTATGGTTCATGATGAGGGAAGTTACACTCAATTATGAAGAGAAGAGGAAACACTAAACTTTTGCAAGAAAGGGATATATCTTTGTACTCCTTATTACATGACTTTAAGGAATGTGTAAGCTTCTTGCATTATTCACTTTAGATAAGTAAGCAATAGTAAATAATCTTAAAAGTGGTGAACAAACTATGAGGTTTCATCTCAAGTATCATCTGGTGGATCAAGTATGTCAAGAAGGCAAAAAACTAGAGAAGGGATTTGCTTTGAAGATATGGCAACTTTGGCAACATCAATTTATTTTGATAAGAGCACATGGTATTCAAGAAGTGATTCTTGCATGCTAGATATGGTGAGAGAAGTTATGTATGACAAATATCTAATACAAATTTTCCAATAGATGTTATTCTATGCATTTTAATGCTAGCTACATAACTCAAATTGTATATATGCCACTCTTGTGATGAAGTTCTCAATTATGAAGATGATTGTCATGTGTGCATTAAAAGTGGTTCAACTCTTTCTCTCATAGGCTATAATGACTCAATCCAAATATGCAAAAGCGAGTGTATAAAGAGGAGATTATTGGTGAAATAGGTGACTTCTTAGAGAAACAATTTATACTAGGTGTTTTTATCACATATGATCCTTCAATGATTCAACTCTTTCTCTCAAAGGCTATAATGACTCAATCCAAATATCCCAAAGCGAGTGTATAAGGAGAAGATTATTGGTGAAAAGGGGTGACTTCTCAGAGAAACAATTTGTATTAAGTGTTCTAATCACATATGATCCTTCGTATCAGATCATCGATAAAGATGGTGGAGTTGATGTTCGTGATTTGTACATAAGAAGCTAATGGATAAGCAACTCAACAAAACCCTAACTTGAAAGTGACAATTTCAAGTTACCTATTTCTAAAAGTGACTTATGTCACCAATGTAAGTACTAGTTGGAAAAATAACTTCATCTATGTAAAAGTTAGGTAAAACTGTGGTAAATCCTAACTTGCTTATAAAAGGTATGTTGAATATTCGGGCAACTGAGAGGGGGGGTGAATCAGTTGATACCTTTAAAATAATTTTGAAGAGGGGATAATGGAATGGAAGGTCAGATGATCAAAACATAATGAAATAAACATGAAAATGCTAAAAACATCAAAGAATAATCATTTTACCTTGCTATTTTACCTTCTCCTTTGGATTGAGCTTGATGAAGTGAAGGCTCCCCTTGATGATGCTCCACTTGATGTGCTCCTTTGATTGCTTGTGATGTGGAATGCTCTCCTTTGTGCTCAACAAGATGGATTGAAGGATTTGATAGGATTGGATTTGAATGATGGATTAAGGATTTGAGTGATGGATTATGAATTTGATAGATTGAAGAAAGAATAGAGGAGAATAGAGCAGCATGATAATGCATGAGAAGTGGGTCCGATTTGTGAGGATAATAAGCTCCAATTTATAGATTGGAGAAGGCCAATGGAGGGTCAAGATTGATTTGATTATGAAGGGTTGAGATTGATTTTAGATAGAAGGCATGGATCAAGGGTGCCTTGGGAAAATAAACAGGAATATAAAATTCCTTTGGAAAAAGGGGGGAGAAATTTGAATTTCAAATTTGAGGAATTAAAAATTCCAAAATAAGGATGCATTGAGGGATTCAAAGAAATTTGAATTTCTTTGAGAGATTCAAAGTTGATGTGACATGAGTGGGAATTAAAAAATTGAGGGATAATGATAATCATGATTATGAGAGATTCTAGAAGAATTAATTAGGCTAAGTGGGATTAGGAAAAGTGATTTGTAGGAATCACATGACTAGGTTAATTAATTAGAATTAATTAACTGAGTGGGTTTAGAGGAAATGATTATTGAGAGGACTTTAGAAGAATAGGGGAATAATTAATTTATTTGATAAATTAATTATTGGACTATAGTGACAGGATTAATTAAATTAAATTTAATTGATTTTGAGAGGAATAAGGGTAACACAATTAAGTTAATTAATTATGTTGATAGGCTTAAATTGATTAAATATTAATTTTAGGTGTCTACAAATTTCTTTTAACAGTTTCACATCCGGATCCAAACCAACAAAATTAATTAAGACATATATAACATGAAAAGCATAAACATTTAACAGATCACACAATGAACACCATATATGACGTGGAAAACCCAAGAAGGGAAAAAACCATGGAGAATATTAGTTCTCAATATAAAACACTAGTTAAGGTGATTTTTACAAAGGGCGGCTCACTGACAGAATGCTCACTATAGGTGGGCTCACTGCCTAGAAAAATGTTCACTGCTAAATAAATAAATAAAGAAAGAAAGAATCCACCACTTGAAACACAATCTGCAAAACCAGACTGCTTCTGGTGCCTCAAAACCAACACGCTCTCACATATCACCAACAATCAGATCTTTCCTTTCCAATCTTGCATATCTTCAAAACAACGTAACAAATTTTATGTATCTAATACAATCAGATCACCCTCATATATATACTGTCTTTCAGGAAGCATAATATTCCAAGTCGACCAAGACAAAGATCTAAAATAGGTCAACACTAAACATTCCAGTGGAGGGAAGGAATGAGAAGTAGGCCATACCACAAAACACATCAATGGTCAGATCAACGCATTACAATCATTACAAATTCCAGACCTAAAACAAGATTCACACACTACACCAAAAGCCGATACACATCCTCGAATTCTGTACCCAAATAACATTGCCCAAAACATCATAAATAAGAATGGAACCAAGATACACATGAATACCATCAATCAACACCATATCTGATAACCAAAAATGTCCAGATCACTAACAACACATATGATCAATCACCACATCTTTCAGAGCACCAAAGATTCCAGGAACACATATTCTAGATCACAAATACCAAGAACATCAAACAACCATTATGTTGACATCAATAACAATCACTCATCATCACCATCATATCTGCAACAATCTCCCCCTTTGTCATTGATGGAAACATCCATAAACAACAAACACATCTCTAGACAATCTTGCAATAACTCAACAATTTGAAACAACAATCTGAATCTCACTTGAAATCTCAAGATCTCTCCCCCTTTGACATCAAGGACAAAGGGGGGCATAACTCCCCCTAAGATACTTACTCCTATGAGGAAGCACCCAAGCATCAATCTAGATAAAAATATGCAAGTTGTTCGTTGGACCAATGTACATCCAAATGTACATGGAAGGGGTAATAGCCCTAATTTATGTCGGAGATACTCAAAAGTATCTTTACACAATGCCTTGGTGAAGATATCTATCAAGAAAGAATGCTCCACCACTTGTACTTTTTCTGTCATCAGCACTTTCGGCTCAATCTGCATCAGTATAAGCTGTCAGAGTGAAATATGAACTTCTAGGATATCACAAGCCAAATTCCTTTTTTCCTTTTAGATATCTAAAAATTCTTTTTACTGCCACAACATGTGATTCTTTCGGTTCTTGCTGAAATCTAGCCCCCAAACAGACTGCATACATGATATTTGGTCTGGTAGAAATCAAATATAATAGTCCTCCAATAATTGATCTGTACTGACTTGCATTTTCTTTAGGGGACTTATCATCTTTTGTCAATTTGCATCCAGTGGTGATAGGTGTACATACCAGTTTAGAGTTCTCTAACCCAAACTTCTTCAAAAATTCCTTAATGTATTTAGACTGAGGAATGAAAATTACTTTATCATTCTGATTTACTCGCAAACCAAGAAAGAAATTCAACTCACCAATCATAGACATTTCAAATTCCTTCTACATCTAATTAGCAAATTTTCTGCACATACCTTCATTTCCTCCAAAAATTATGTCATCAACATACACTACAACAATTAAGATTTTACCTGAGTCAATTTTGAAATATAAATTGTTGCCAGTTGAACCTTTCTGAAATCCTTGATTAATCAAGTACTTATCTAGCCTTCCACACAAATATCTAGGGGCTTGTTTCAATCCATACAGGGCCTTCTTTAATATGCAAACAATGTTCAGACCATCTTTCAACTAAAATCCTTTCGATTGTTCAATGTTAACTTCTTTTAATTCTCCATTCAAAAATGTCGATTTCACATCCATCTGATAGACTTTGAAATCCTTAAAAGTTGCAAAAGCCAAAAACATCTTGATTGCCTCCATCCAAGAAACTAGGGCATATGTTTCCTCAAAATCAATGCTTTCAATCTGAGTATAACCCTTGCAAACCAACCTTGGTTTGTTTCTCACAACCTTTCCATCTTCATCTAGCTTGTTTTGGAATATCCACTTTGTTCCAATCACATTCTTATCTGCCGATCTATTATCTAATTCCCATGTTTGATTCTTCTCAATCTGATCCAGCTCTTCTTCCATTGCCTTCATCCAATTTTGTTTCTTGTGACGATACCTTTGTTCTTGTCTCCAATAATCGGATCCACAGAATGATTCTTTTGAACATATCTTGGTGTCTTAGATGTAGATGTAGAAGCATCCTGAGCTTTCTTTTCTTCTTCTCCTCCTTCTTTGATCTTTTCTTTCCTTTTTTTGTCATCTAGTTCATGTTGTGATGTATTCACACATCTCCCCATTGCAAATGGGGACCCCTTCTTTTTGCTTTCTAGGGTTTGTTTTCTAGGCCTTTTAGGGTTTTGTCTGTTAGCCTTTGCAGGATGAGTGCTATCGAGGGATCATTGGATTATAGGCTTTTCTTGAGCCAGGGGAGTTAACAGGTGCCCCAGAATTAGGGTTTCTTTGAGAGTCTTCCTTAGGGCCTGGTTTTGCTCTCGTTTCTAATTGTGTCTTGCTTTGTGAGTGGGTATCATTCTTAAAGGTCCGAGCTAGGTCGAGTTGGTAAGTGATGAAGTCTGAAATGTCATCCTGATCTTCAAATGCCTTGAAATTTGGCTAAGTCTGGAATGTCCTAATCCTGAAATTTGACTAAGTTTGGAAAACTGAAGAATCCTCCAAAAACTAGATTTTGCAATATAACTCCTGGAGGTCCGAAACCACTCTCAAACATCTTGAAAGTATATATGGAATATAACTTAAGTATAAGAACTTATACTTAAATGTTATATTCCATAAAATGATCCTGACGGAGAGACCAAAATGTCAAATTTCGCTCCTGACCCTTCCAAAGGGTCCAAAGCGAATTTCGCTCCTGACCCTTCCAAATTCGCATTTTTGGACACAAAATCAAGATCTTGGAGAGATTCGATCATATCTCATAAACGGCTTGGAAATTTTGCACCAAATTTTTTTTGCAGGTTGAAGAAAGTATCAGGAGCTCTCAATCCAAAATTCAGAATTTTTGGAGCAAATTTTCAATTTTTAGGAATTTTTTATGATTTTTCATAAAAAATTTATTTTGAGAGCAAATGAGAGAATTTTTCGGATTTTCTTACATTTTTGGAAATCTCTCATAATTATACACAGGATCTGTTCTTTGTGAATTTAATTTTGATGCAAAATATTTCCCTAAAAATCAGATCTTTAAAAATTAGGGTTTTTATTTATTTTGATCAGATCTCACAAACGGCTTCGAATTTTTCCATAAATTTTTTTTTGTAGGTCGGGAACACTATCAGAAAGATTTAGTTAAAATTTCAGATTTGTTGGATCGATTTTTCATTTTATATGAATTTTTTATGATTTTTCATAAAAAATTAATTTTGATAGCAAATTAGCGAATTTTTTGGATTTTCTTACATTTTTGGAAATATCTTAGAATTATACACAGTATCTATTCTTTGTGATTTTAAATTTGATGCAAAATAATTCTTCAAAAATTAGATCTTTGAAAATTAGGGTTTTGCATTATTTTACTCATATCTCACAAACTGCTTGGATTTGTTGCAGGAAATTTTTTGTGCAGGTTTGGAGGACCATCAAAACTCTCTAGTAAAAATTTTAGATTTTTTGGATCGATTTTGCATTTTATATGAATTTTTTATGATTTTTCATAAAAAATTAATTTTTGGAGCAAATTAACAAATTTTTTGGATTTTCTTGCATTTCTGGAAATCTCTTAAAATTTTACAAGTGGTCTTTTTTTATGATGAATCAGGTCTTTGAATTGGTCAACAAAACGCATTGTTGAAGGCCCCTATTTCACAAAGTCTTTTGGATCTAAAATTTACCTAACTTGTGTGCTTGCAGGAAGGGGTGATCATTTGAAACAATCCAAACTACTAATAAATTTTTGTTGCAGGGCCTTTGCTAGGGTTTTGTATTTTTTTTATTGTGTGCCTTGTTTTCATAGCTTAGCAAACACTTCAATTGGTGCACTAAAATTGAATCATTGTCTTTTGTGTCTTGAGCAATAGGCTCTTTTTGTTTATTCTTTAGAGGGCCTGTCTTCCCCTGTGGTCATTAGGACTACTAGTGAGAAGAGAACGACCCAAGTGGTAGCGAGGAAAACCCACCTCATCCAAACCACTATAATCAAATGTATTCATGGTGAAAACTATGGATAACGTGTGCTGATTAGTTCATACCGACACTATGTCTCCCCATAAACCCGTTTGATCAAATTTATTTGATCATTTGTAGGGCGTAACCCCTACCGGCTGGGAGCCTTCTGTATTTACAGAGCTGAAAGTGCCGCATGTATGGCCACACGAGTGGATGCCCTTACTAGCACCTCTTTGTTTTAGATGCCCAAATCCTTCTAGTTGTTGAGGCAGGAGGTCGGACCTCTGGTAGCGGCCCACACACATACGGTTCTTAGTAGAGATACAAAGTTCGCCATGGGGAGTTTTCATGGGGACTGATGCTTGGCTGACCCGAGAAGTGAGTGCCGAGGGTGGAGCCAGTGAGGTCAAGCATCTAAGTATCCGCTCTGAATAGCGTAGCCTCGGGGGTAAAACCCCATGTGGGATCAACAACTATTGTCTTGGCCAGCCCTAAGATTTGTGCTTGTCTTATGCTAAAACACTCAAACATTCAAGACAAAACAGCAAAACATTGTGTCTTTTGTGTCTTCAAGTGTATGCAAAAACTTTTTACATCAAACAACACACTTTTTGGAGTCTAAACAGTCTGCAAACATTGAGTCATCAAATTGTGTCCTCTTGTCACAAAAAACAGTCGAACAATCAGATTGGGTCACTACAAAACAATTTCACAGATAGGAAAAATTGCATTAAGGTTACAGAAACGCGTCTGTGTTTGTTAAAACCGCGTCTGTGTCGGATAAACGCGTCTGTGAAGTACAGAATAGCGTCTGTGTTTTTAACTGCGTCTGCGTCAAACAGAGTAGAATCTGTGTCTTAAAACCGTGTCTGTGAAGTATACAGAGGCGTCCGTGTCAGGATTGGAAAAACTATAACAGTCAAGCAAACAAAGAAATCAGTTTCAGCATACTTGAGCTTCCTAGGTTGTCTCTTCAGATTTCATCTAGCATTCAGCCTGTTCTAAGGTCTCACATAGTCCATCATTGCTTCACATCTCATTTTACATTCATACTTGTCTAAACTTGAGTCAAAAGGTCACTTGCTTGTCCTCATCATACTTTGTCAACACACTACATACTACTACACTTTGCTAAGTGGTCCCTCATCAAGGTTTCTTACCTTTGGTTCTCATTTGGTCTTACTTAGAGTCAAGGTCAACTTACCTCATCAAGAGAAACTATCCTCTCTTTGGAAGTCACACCTACTCTACTACTTACATACTTGGTCTTACACTTTGGACATTGCAAGTACACCTCAAGATTCATTTACACTCCATACAACTCTTGGTCTTCCATACTCTTTTCATATTTTTCGTCTAGTCTCTCACATATTGCTAAACACCTAGTTCATGGTTGAAACCCGCCTTCAAAAGTCTAGGAGAATAACTAAAGAAGCTCAAGAATCCGTAAACATGAGTTCTTATGAGTATGACAATGATGTCTTCTACAATCCTGAGCACACTACATTACCAGACATGAATGTTTATAGACACAATCCAAATGTGGAAAGCGCAGACACTATACACAACGCTACACACAATGACACAATGGACAATTCTTCAATACTATCAGCAGACATACAAGAATCTATAATGGATCCTCAATTCAATAGATTGGTTGAAGAGATAATGAGGAGAGACCGTCAATACTTCCTAAACATGATGGCACAAAGTGGAGCTAAAATACCACATGATTTTGACTTATCTCAACTTATGGAAAGTAGACCTTCACAACAAACTCAACCTAACATGGATCAAAGGAGACCCAATAGTGGAGGACCAAATAATATGATGCCGGAGTCACCATCAGTTTTGCTTCAGAAACCAGCAATCCCACATACACAAGCTCAAATGTATGATACTTACACTCAAAGACCATCATGGAGGCCTTATGCTCAAACACATGCTCAAGATATGGGTCAACCAAGACAAATGGATACACAAGGACATCCTCAAAATTTTGACACAAGGAGACCTCATGTCAAAATTGGGGGCAACACAATGGAAAATGAAAGGCCTATTGACTATGGTTTATACACACAAAACAGATATGGGGTCCCTCAACAAGAAGTTATGCCAAGTGCTCCATATATGTCGCAACAATATAGACCTCCATATGGACATGTCTACGATCAGTATCATCCATATATGCAGCAAGCTCCTCCTCAAATGGGTGTTTCAAACATGGGGTATGCTACAAGAAATCAATCTCCTCCCAAAAATAATTTGGAGCAACAAATTAGAGATCTACAAAAGAAAGTGGAGGACATGAGTACATCCAAACCTACATACACTATGAGAGATATATGCCCTTATCCCTTTGATAAGAGCATTCCAATGCCTCCATTTCCTCCACATTTTGTGACACCAAAATTCGACAAATATAGAGGGAGAGGAGACCCCAAGGCACACATAAGACAATTCTTCACAGCTTGCATTGAGGTAGCGGCAGAAGAAACATACTTAATGAGGTTGTTCCCACAGAGCTTAGGAGATCAAGCTATGGAATGGTTTTCTCAATTACCTCCCGGTATTAAGTCATGGGGCGATTTGGCAGAAGCATTCATTCAACATTTCTCTTACAACATTGAAACAGATATCTCAGTTACTACCTTGTGCAATACTAAACAAAAAGAAGGAGAATCTTTCGCAACATTTTTACAAAGATGGAGAAACTTAGCTAGCAGATGCTCTTGCGAAATCCCGCAAAAACAAATGGTGGAAATGTTCACACAAAATGTTAACAAGGCTATTGGCTATGATCTCAGAAAAGCTTGTTTGTCTACATTCAAGGATGTCATTGAAAAGGGCCTAGCAACAGAAAAGGTCTTAATTGAACAAGGAGTTATCAAACTATTCAAAGAAAACAAAGAGGACTTCAAAGGAAAGGACAAACCAAAATTTTGGAACAAGAATAAGAACACAGTTAATGATGGTGTTGTTGATGCCAACACAGTGAGACCAAAGTTCGTCTTTTCTGGATCAAGTTCTACCAACAATCAAGTGAATAATCAAACGGCTGCTAAACCACGAAGGAAGTACACTCCATTGGGAGAACCACTTGAATCAGTATTCAAAAAGCTTGTAGCAAACAAAGTGATCACGGTCCCAGATTTTCCTCCATATGAACCAAAGGTAAAACCGAATTGGTGGAATGATGATGAATTTTGTGAATTTCATAAGAGCAAGGGTCACAAGACAGGTAATTGCCATCGATTGAAAAACATTGTACAAGATCTCATTGACAGAGGAGATATTGAGATTGAGGGACATTCATCTAACCAAGAGCATGAGGTGTTTAAGGAACCATTCCCAAAACATGACAAGGGAAAAGGCAAAGTCACAGATGACCAAGCCAATTACACCAGAGCATCTTACAATTATGATTCCACTATTAATCATATCTCAATGGACAATCATATTTCTACCATTACTATCAAAAACAAAAATCCTGAGAATCCTTCTCAAAGGCCTAAAATTGTCCTAAAAGGTGCGGGATCTTCGTCCGCATCTACCTCTGAATGTCATGTTACAACACGTCGAGGTAAGATTACATTGCCAGGTGCCTCTACTAAGAATACCAATTCTTCATCTACCAAGCCTGAGTACGACCTTGTAGAACAACTTGGGAAGACACCTGCACTCATCTCTATTCTTGAGCTCTTACGTATATCTCCTGCACATAAAGCTATCCTTGATAAAACCTTGAGAGATACTGCTGTCCCTACTGATCTGAACGTGGACCAGTTTCAAGCCATGGTGGGATACCTATCCGTTCCACACTCCCTCACATTCACAGAAGCCGATGATGCCTCCATAAGTCAGCCTCATAATGCACCTTTACACGTTGAAGCCTTCATACATAAACACCGAATAAAGCAAGTCCTGATAGATGGAGGAGCAGGTCTTAACATTTGTACCTTGAGTACCATAAGACAATTGGGATATTCTGACAAGGCTGTGAATTCTACAAACCAAATTACCATCAAGGCATATGATGATGAAGAGCGCTCATCCAAGGGCACAGTCACCTTACCTCTCAGAGTTGGGCCAGTTACAAAGGATGTGGTTTGTCAAGTCCTAGACCTGGATCTCACATACAACATATTGCTAGGACGTCCATGGATTCATGAGATGAGAGCAGTCCCATCTACATATCATCGATGTATCAAGTTTCCACATAATGGAGTTGAAGTGACAGTCAAAGCGGATCCAAATCCATTTATATATTGCAACAATATGCAACCTCAATCAGAAATAACAATCCCAGTTAATCGAGAAGCTATTCCTTCATCAGCATATGTGGATCCAGAATCATTGAAAGCTTCTACATCAAAACAAGCAGAGATCAAAGAAAAGTTCAAGATTAAAGACATGGGATGTGGTGAGTATATCTTTCATGTTGATCAACTCCCACAGTCTCCTAATCCATTCAGTCAACAGGAGCAACCTACAAACAATTTGCAATGCCAAGGAATTGGGTGTGAACCACCTAGTGTTGTGGCTACTAAGTTTGCATGCAAATATCCTCTAGTGGTGCAAGCAACTCTTGATATCAATAGTCCTAAGAGTGGTTCCAACAAAGAATCTATTGAGCGTATCGCCAGCCCTCTTGAGAGCTCACATAGCCTTACTATTTCATCCACTCATTCCATTTCCACTTCGCTCCCAAACTTGGATCAACAAGAATTACAAAAACCCTTACTCATTGGGGATCACAAATCAAGCTTTGAAAAGAAAAATCTAAAAGTAAAAACTAAAGAAAAGTCCTTTAGTCCAAATCAAAATCAAAAGCTATTGGACTCTGCAAAAATCAAATTCAAGGATAAAAATTCGATAAAAGAAAAAGAACAAGAGTTGATCTCCCCTAATATCAAAAAAACTGGGGGCAAAAGTTCTACAATTTCAAGTCAAAAAGCATACTTGTTGATCCTAAGTCTCCATCATGCCATCCTACTTTCACTTCTTTTCACAGTCATAAGCCTTCATAACTCATCTACTTGTTCCACACATCCTTTCCCTTCTGGTGATACATCATGGACCTTTAATGGAGCTTCCTCAAAGGACTTTGCTATCAGTGATGCCCAAACTTCTTCAGGTCACACGCATATGGGCCTGTGTAGTCCACACACTAGTAATTCTATCTCAGTTCCTTTATCAAGGAAGATAGTCACTCAAGCTACACATCATTCAGTCAAGGAACAATGCAGTTACAATCATAAAGTCAAGCCTCGCACATTTGAGGTAGGTGACTTAGTACTCAGAGAGAACCCCAAGAATCAACAAGATAGAGATAAGAAGGGCAAATTTGAACCCAACTGGCTTGGTCCTTACATCATCACAGCAGCATATGGATCTGGGGCATATCAGCTCTCAACTATAAAAGGTGAACCCTTGGAGGATCCTATCAACAGCATGTACCTTCGCAGGTTCTACACATAAGCTCTTCGGAACATCCTAATTCAAAAATACAAAAAAAATCAAAAACATTGCAAAAATACAAAAAAAATTATAAAACAAAAAAATCGTTACTCGGTGAAAACCTGGCAAATAGGCGCCTTGTGACAACAATTTTTTTTTTGAAAAATCGAGAAAAGTAAAGAGAAATAATTTCGTCCAACGGTGAAAACCACTTCGGTGGCGCCCTGGGCAAGTACCGTGGTGAAAACTGGGTCACCAGCGCCATGCGTAGAGACATTGCTCCTCCCTCCTTTAGGATTCACTTTCATCCTTTCACTTTGCACACACTCATGAACAATTCATCCATAATAAACTTACCCATTCCCATCATGGCTTGTTATTGATCTACCTAAGATTGGTTAGCCATTCATAATAAACATCCCTTTCCATCCATAATAAATCAGATCCTATCTGTGACTACGGCAAAATCCTACATCTAGTAATGGGTGTGGAACTGAGAACATCACATGTTTCGAGGAATACAGTTTCTTCCAGCTTCCTTCAAGTCTATTCGCGCACAATCCACAATAAAGCAACATTTGCATCGAAGATCCGCAATAAAGTTTCTTCTTCTCCGCAATAAAGTATCAGTTTCATGGATTCAATCAGTTTCAGATGAGACGCAACAGCAACAATGAGCTTCAACAAAATCAAATCTTTCAACAGACTCAGACAACATATGGTTCAGTGCTATCTATCCTTTTTGTGAAAGTGAACATTGTGACCACAATCGAATAAGACTTAAACAAGTGACAAGAGACACTAAACTTGAGGACTACAGTGGATGTTGGTGTCGAGTCTTAGTTTTCTTTTGATTTTATCTTTTTGGTGACATGTCTTTTAGCTTTTCCAGGATGTCTTTGACTAGAGATTCTATCTCCAGGATGTCTTTGACTAGAAAGGCGAGGATGGGGTATCGTCACCTATTTGCATTTGCTGTCTGTCGATTGTCTTTTAGTAATGCTATGACTTGTCCAAGGATATGAGGACACTGTGAGTCTAGTATGAACTGGGGCATTCCTTGTTTGTGACTGTCTTATCTCCATGCAAACAGGTACAATGACTTTCTGGGCCGAACAAATGCCTCGATTGTCATAACCTACTCGCCATAATAAAGCTCAATGATGATAACGCACAAGAAGCTCTTTCACGTTCATATCTTCTGTCTTCCATCCCCCTTTCTTGATTAACTTCCATTGTTCTTCTCGAGTCCACGTAGCCCGCTATCACATGACTAAGTATAATGACACACCAAAAACATTTGCATTTCATATAGTTACACCTACATCACCACATATAAGCATTTCCTACATACATATAGATATCATAAATGCATCACATCCTACATACAACACATCTCACATTTTCATTATGTAAATAATCATTTGCATTATCATATTCAGTTGCATTACATACATTCACATTTGCATCATGCATCACATATACAACATAAAAGAACAAAAATATATTGCATTGCATCATATAAGCATCCATATCATAAAACATGTATCACATAAGAACATTTCATCACATAAGGTACACATGCATATAGCTGCCGCAAAAATGGATCATCTCTCATATATAATCAAAAGTGTCATGATACAATGATGTTAAAAGAATCATATGGCTACAAAATCACCCGCAGGTGTCTACAATACAAAAATGGTACAATACTGATACATAGGGAGCCCTCTAAGGCTATGATGAACTCCCTCCCTCGGAGCCACCTAGCCTCGACGGAGTTTGAGCCCTAGAAGGACCCACCCCAAGATCAACTCTCGTGGCCCCTGTGTCCCCTGCAGTCACCCCTCGTGTCGTCCTATCCAGACAGAGGAACCCACTGATAACTCCTGCCAACACTGTTGGTAGTGCTAATCTTGTCCATGTCATGGTATCCCATGCCACATGTCCCACCCTCATCCCTAGTCCTAGATCCTAGAACACTCGTCTCAGTGCATCCCTATCTCCATCTCGATCATAGGGTACTAACTCCCCATCGATCGGTATCTGCAGAATCCTATATACATCCTCCAAGGTGACTATCATCTCACCCATCGGCAGATGAAACGTGCACGTCTCAGAGTGCCATCTCTCAGCCAACGCAGTCAGCAATCCCATGTTCACCCGAAACTCAGGCACATACAGAATGTATCTCAATCCCATAACCTCAATCGCAGCTCAGTCCTCGGCTGTCAAATCAGGTCGCAACCTCTGAGTCGATGGGAATCTCTCCCGTGACTCCAGCATCGGCAAGTACTCCTGCAGTCAAGCAACTCAATCATGTCAGTTATCGTGGCATTCACTGTTTATCACAAAATGCTACTTGCTATCTAAATGCATACGCTTCCCTATCCTAGTGACACTCACTGTTCATCACAAAGTGTTGCTATCTATCCTAGTAGTACTCCCTGTTCATCACAAAGTACTACGTGTGTGACATTCCCTGTTCATCACAAAGTGTTACTCACATTCGCACTCCCTGTTCATCACAAAGTGCTGCCTATCTTGGTGCTCCCTGTTCATCACAAAGTGCCTTGATCTATTCTACTCTTCCTAGAGGACCTGCTTGAGTGTATCCTCTCAGCAGCTTATCCAATCGACAGCGTATGTTCATCACAGAACTGCCGGTTTGACCTAAAAGACTAAAACCATGCATTTTGACACACAAACGCGCTTATAGACTGCACAAATGCGCTTCTGCGACACAGACGCGTTTCCTGAACACAAACGTACCTATGCCATGCACAAACGCGACCAGGGAACACAGACGTCCCTACATGACATAAACGCCCCTACAAAACACAGACGCTTCTACATTTCACAAACGCGTCCGTATTCAGCACAAACGCGGTTCCAGGCACAGACGCGCCTGGACCAGACACAGACGCGCCTACCAGACACAGACGCGCCTGGCACTAACACAGACGCGGTTGCGCGTTTTTGCATATTTAACCTATCCTATTCCTAGCGCATTTATTGCTACTAAACATGCATTTATGACAAAACTCGAAATGCATGAAAGTACGAGGAGGTTTTCGGGTACTTACCGGCTCTCCTGCATCTGCCGGACGCTGGAATCGGCGAACACAGTCGAATCTATGAATGAAAGCCATCGCTGCTGACTGCTGCTGCTCTTTTCTCGCTCTGCACTGTGATCTATGGATGACAATGAGGATGTCTTTTTCCCGTGGCCTATCTTATAGCCTAGCCTAGCCCTTGTCTTCATTTCCCGAGTCAGTCTTCTTCATCCTGTGACTTTGTCACTCTATTCGCTTAACCCATTCTAGCCTTTCTTTCTTATCGAGAGATTGTCTGCAATCTTTTCAGACATTTTCATCCAATCTCTCGAGGGGGCATATAATTCCCATCTTGGGGCAACTCTGTATCAGTTCATCTTATCTTCTTTGAAACAACGCGACAAGCCGCATTGTCTCAAAGAGGGGCAAAATGTAGACACCCAAAATTGTCATGTCTAATTAAATAAATATTTTATTTATTTAATTATCTAAGCCTAATTCTTCTATTAATTAAATAAATCTTTATTTATTTAATTAATTCATTTATCCTCTTCTAGCCTTATTTCTCATTTAAATAAATACATTTATTTATTTAAATTATCCCTTTCCTAAATTAAATAAATATTTTATTTATTTAATTGTCCTACTTCTTCTATTAATTAAATAAATCTTTATTTATTTAATTAATTCATTATCTTTTTCTACACATGACACATGTCATTCATCTCTTAATTCATACACTACCTACCCCTTTCATTATTTTATTATTTCTTTTACCTACCCTCTAATCCTAGCCGACCTCTCTTTTTACACCTCTCAATCTTAACCCTCCATTTCTCATTGTGTCTTCTATTTAAGGAGATGCTTTCTTCATTGTCAAACCCTAATGACATATCCTAATGACATATCCTAATGACACATCCTAATGACTGATTTTGGAGTACTTGGCTACACTACAATTCCACTTGCAACCACATTCCGTTCTTTGTTGAGCTCTTGTGCATACAAAAATCTGAGAGCAAGTATATCAAGCAAGATCAATGGAGATAGGAAGAATGGAGATCAAAACCCTAGTGGACATGTGATGGTATAATCTTTGTGATTTTGAGTTATTTGCATTGTCTTAGGTAATCTTCATATGTTATGGTGGATCTTTGTTCATTGTTAGGCTAGGGTTTAGTGGTTGAATTCATTTAGCCTTTCAATATTGTTGTTTATTGTTATCCATTTTCACCATAAACAGGTATCATTCTTAAAGGTCCGAGCTAGGTCGAGTTGGTAAGTGATGAAGTCTGAAATGTCATCCTGATCTTCAAATGCCTTGAAATTTGGCTAAGTCTGGAATGTCCTGATCCTGAAATTTGACTAAGTTTGGAAAACTGAAGAATCCTCCAAAAACTAGATTTTGCAATATAACTCCTGGAGGTCCGAAACCACTCTCAAACATCTTGAATGTATATATGGAATATAACTTAAGTATAAGAACTTATACTTAAATGTTATATTCCATAAAATGATCCTGACGGAGAGACCAAAATGTCAAATTTCGCTCCTGACCCTTCCAAAGGGTCCAAAGCGAATTTCGCTCCTGACCCTTCCAAAGGGTCCACAGCGAAATTATCCATCAGACATTCTAATTTGACCAAAACCTAGAACTAATGCATTCCTAGGCTTGAATGAAGGTAAAAATGCTTGTTTCAATGAAGAAATGTGAAAATGAAGTCAGGATCTTGGCCAAGATTAGGAATTTCGCTCCTGACCCTTCGAAGGGTCCAGAGAGAAAATCTTTATAACTCTTGTTTTCCTCCTTATTTTGGCTAGGCGTTGGCTTGAGGGGAGATGAATGGGTATGTTTTTGCCTTGAGAGGGAGTTTGATTGATTTTGAAGAACAAGATTTTGGCCTAAAGGAGAATTTCGCTCCTGACCCTTCCAAAGGGTCCATAGCGAAATTCATCATAAACTTCATTTGCTACCTTGTTTGACCTTGAAACCTTCTTCCTCAGGTGGAAAATGATCTAAGTTTGCTTCTTGAAGTGGTTTGAAGTTTGAAAAGTGAGTAATCTAGCCTCGAATGAGATTTTCGCTCCTAACCCTTCCAAAGGGTCCAGAGCGAAAATCTTCTTAAAGCTCATTTCCTCCTAAGTGTGACTAATTTTTGATTTGCAGGGTATCTTGGAGGGAAGGATGGACATTCTTGTCACCTTTGAAGATTTGAAAGCATGAGAAAATGAAGAATTTTGGACAAGAAGGGAAATTTCGCTCCTGACCCTTCCAAAGGGTCCAAAGCGAAATTCCCAAAGGCTCTTATTTTGCATTGAAGAAGGTCAAGTTTTTTGACGTGGATGGAAGAAGAATAACTTGCTTTTTCCTCTTGAGGTTGTTTTGAACTGAAAAAATGAAGGATTTAGCCCAAATGGAGAATTTCGCTCCTGACCCTTCTAAAGGGTCCAAAGCGAAAATCTCTATAAGAGACATTTCTTGCTTGGTTTGCTCAAATTGAGGTGTCCAAGACATGATGAAAGGAAGAATGAACATATTGAAATCCTTGGGCATGTTTAGAAGTTGTGAAAATGAAGGATTCTGGCCAGGAAAGGAAATTTCACTCCTGACCCTTCCAAAGGGTCCAGAGCGAAATTCCTTGTAAACCTATTTTTAGCCTTTCTTGGACATGAAACTTTATTCCTAGCATAATGAAACATGAAATCCTACCTTGCAAAGAAGTTTCAAGTTGAAAAAATGAAGATTTTTGGTCAAGATTGAGAATTTCGCTCCTGACCCTTCCAAAGGGTCTAGAGCGAATTTTCTCAAAACTTCTTTTTGCTATCAAAGTTTTGCTAAGTCAAGTGTGTGATAAGGTAAAATCAAGAAGGAATTGCCCCTGGGAGTGACTTGAAGTTGCAAGAAATCATGAAAGATGAAGGAATTGAGCCTAGAAGAGATTTTCGCTCTTGACCCTTCCAAAGGGTCTAGAGCGAAAATCCTCAAAGTCATCTTTTCTTCCAAAGTTTGGACAAAACTAAACTTAGACAAGGGTGTGGGAAGGCTTTTGGTTTGCCTTAAAGTGGATTTTGGTTGCTAAGAAGGAAATTTTTGAAGCCTAATGAAAATTTCGCTCTTGACCCTTCCAAAGGGTCCAAAGCGAAAATCCTAAAATCCCCTATTTTGCCTTGCAAAAACAAATCAAACTTGGATTGGGTGAAAGAAGAGGATTATTTCCTAGCCTTGAGGGGTGGATTCAAGATAAAATGATGGAGGAGTAAGCCCAAGCAAAGAAAATCGCTCCTGACCCTTCCAAAGGGTCCAGGGCGAAAAACCCTAAAGTCACCTTTTCCTCCAAAATTTAAGTAAAGCTAGGCCTGGACTACAGTGAAAGAAGCCATTTAGAATGCCTTGGAAAGATTTGGACCTTCAAAAAATGCGAATTTTGATCTCAAGAGAGAATTTCGCTCCTGACCCTTCCAAAGGGTCCAGAGCGAAATTCAGGATAGGTCCTGACCCTGGCTAGGTTGTTGAACAAAATTGACCTTTTTTGCCTTGTGAAGATCAAATCAATGATAGAAATTTGAGAAATGGATTCAAACTGAGCAAGTTTTGATGAATTGAAGTGAAGGAGACGAGAAAATTGACTTGAGAAGTGAATTTCGTTCCTGACCCTTCCAAAGGGTCCAGAGCGAAATTCCCAAAAGGGTGGTATTTCCTTCAAAATATTGATGAGTCAACTCAGTAGGTGAGATGAATAGATCCTGGAAATTGTCTTGGAGGAGGTCAATGATCAAACTAAGGTGAACTTTGACCTAAAAAGAGAAAATCGATCCTAACCCTTCCAAAGGGTCCAGGGCGAAATTCACATTTTTCACCTAATTTACTCATGTGAAATGCTAAAATTTGAAATGCAAGACTTTGATTAGGTCAAAACAAACATGAGCTCGCCTTCCGAAAGATTTTGGAGTCAAGAGAACAAGGTACTCAAGTCCTAACCCTTCCAAAGGGTCTAGGGCGAAATCATCAAAAAGCCTATCATTCAACCTTGTTAGATTGAGTCAAAGGCAAGTTACAAGATTGTGAAGACAAGGACATCGATATTTTGCAATCTAGGTTGTGAAGATTTTGATTTATGAAGTGAGCAAGTCGAGATAAGGGGTTCCAACCATCACTTTGGATATTTTGATGCCTAAGGAGGAAAGAAGCTTTATTAAGCCTTGATCAAACCTTGACATTCCTAAGCTAGCCCATAATTTTCATTAAATTCGCCAATTTCAAGACATTTGGGAAGCTAAATCAAGTTCACATGAATTAAGGCATTTGCAATTTAATTAATTAATTTTTAAGCCTTAAAATAAATAAAAAATTCACCTTTCAAGCCTTGAAATTAATTGTAAAAATAAAAAATTAAGGTGAGCGCTCAAGCCTATTATTTTTTTTTTTAAGCAAGTCAGCCATCCTTTGAAAGGGATTTTGATTTATTTTATTGCTAATTTGCTAAGTCGGCCTCATGGAGAATTAGGGTGAGCGCCCTATATAAGGGAGATGTATTGTAGAAAATGTAAATCATTCATTCAATTCTTCTCATGCGATTTGGAAGAGCAGATTAGAGGAGCAAATTCTACCTGATTTGGAGGCGAATTTCTTGCTAAATTGGAGGATGATTTCCAGAATTTGCTAAGTGTTTGGAGGTTAGTGGAAGGCGAAGTTTTTTGAAGGCTGATTGAAGCATAGTTTATCCAAAGGAAGACCAGAAATTCAGATCAAACATCCTTGCCCAGGAAATTCGCCATCTTCCGTCTTTCATTTTTTCAAGGTTGATAGTTGAAATTCAAGAAAAAGGTATGAAGAATCAGATTTTTAAAGTTTTTATTCAAGATTTAGTTTGATTTTCCATAGTAATCATTTTGAAAATCTAAGTCTTGTACAATCTGATTTAAATTAATTTGAAAATTCATAATTCTTGGATTTATCATAATATCTAAATTATTCCCTTGAAAGGTCTTAGATCTTATACCTTAAGAAATTATGCTCAAAGCCTAACTTTAAACTTTTGTGTAGGCATCAAATAACGACCTCCATAGGACTAGACCAAAACAAGGATGACCTTCTCCAGTCCAGCGTCAACAAGGACGACCTTCTCCAATCTAGCATCATCAGGGACGACATCTTCCAATCCAACATTCCAAGGAAAAGTACACCATCCATCCTGCACATCAAAGACAAAGGAGGTCAGAGCAAGGGTCCATTGGAGAAGCAGACAGTTCTAGAAGAGTTAATCAAAGTTAGCTTCTCAACAACATCAAATTGAGCATCAACCAAGTGTCAGACAAGGTGGCATCCCAGTCATCACTCCTCCAGGCGGGTTGGTCCACTTCAGTATGTCTAGATTCAATGTACCTGATTCATCAAGAGATGGCACTAACTTCGATGTACTTACCCCAGCTATCCATTGGTCGAATATTCTAGAGAAGACATGTGTCCAAATAATGCAATTATTTCATTGGTCAGAATTAAGTTTGTTGTAACAAACCCTAATTAGTGTTTTCATTGTAAAATCTTGGCCATTGATCTCAAATTGATCTAAGCCATTGAATTGTATTGTGGGCACTATATAAGCCCTGGCTCCTCATTTGTAAAGGCTAATAGTTAGTCAGTAGTTAGAAGGTGAATAGTTAGAAATAGTGAATAGTCAGTTGATAAAATAGCAATTAAAGTAGAATAGAAAGAGAAGGCAAAGATTGTTGCCAACATGTTGTTGTAAAAGACTTGTAAAACTTCATTGAAGAAATGGTGAAATTTATGGGTCGATTCAACAATTTGCATGGTCTCTATACTTCTCATATTTGATTTCATGTTATTAGATGAGTGGAAGAAATGTGTTTTATTGATGGTGAAATTCGTATATCCATACTACTAGCAGTTTGTTGATTGCAGACTTGCCTTGTGTAGTCAACTGGAATCATTCAGTTTAAGCTTAACTTCAATTGTTGCTTCTTCACTGATATGCATAAGCCTGATGGTGTCTATGCCTGTAGCGATGATCTGAACATCATAAAAGTTTTCCTCCAAAGATCGCACTAACCTCATGGAGATGGTCCTGGGATGTCAAAACAAGACTTAGTTAGAATTTCATCAAAGATCATTCATTGCTCCTATATTCTTAGTGTCATAATTAGATCCTTTCCTCGCCTTCATCCTTTTCCTTTTTAAAAAAAAAATCTAGGCTAGTGAAATCCCGTGTTCTAGCAATGTTCAAAGCAAATCAGACATTTAGTCATCAAGTGTAAGTCCCCTTGTGATTCCAGCAAAATCACATCATACCACAAAGAGCTTATCCATGAGTAGAGAACCTACATACAAGAATCTTGGAGTTGCCTCGACTGATCCTTCGGCGAGATCTTCAGCAGTCAGGAAACTTTGCTCAAGAGAGGATAAGAAAACTCTAGGTATTTTATTCTATGTTCGCATGTACATGAAAAACACATCAACAGTTCATCAGACTCATATCCGGCCAATTTGTCAAATTCTTTAGAAGTGTCTTCATCAACTTTCACATTTGCACTTTCAACAATTTTATTGATAGGGAGCTGGTGCAAGTGGGTTGCCCAAGTGGCTTGTATGGTTACTAAGTGATAGGTCCTTGCTGGTTTCAAGGTGTAGTCACCAAAATCAGAGTGCAAGAGGTTTATAACCAACCTAAGAACTCTCCTTGATCCACCTCCCTAAGTCCAACTATCCTTGGTTGCTCAAGGGCTTCAACACCATAGCTTTAGGCTTTGTGGTCTGACACCTTAATCTCTCATTTGGGATTCATTTTCTCTATCCTTGACCAGCTCTCTGGCTACACAAGGTCTCCTTTTGTTGGTTTACAAATTGATGTCAAGTTTTGCTCCCAATGGGTGACTTTTGGGCTTCTACGTTTTGAGTTGTAGAAGTCCTTACAAGTGCTACAACCTAAGTTTTGGAGGCTATCTCACCCAAGGTGTTGAGGGAATGAAAGATTAACTTATTTCAACTGGACTTGATGGGTTTTAGACCTTACATCCTCCCTTTGTGTACCTGATTTGACAAAAAACCAATTCTAGTGAATTCTTCAGATCATAGGTTTCTTCAATAGCCGAGATCTTGTCACTGTAACTTTCCGGTAGTGACATCAATATCTTCTCAATTATGTTTTCATTTGTCAAGATGCTGCCAAGTTCTTTGATTTCATTTACCACACTATCAACCTTCTGAAAATAGCTAGTTATATCCTCTCCTTCCATTTTCAAGTTCACATATCTTTGTTTAGTTGTTAGCTTCTTTGATAATTTAACTCTATCATTTCCTTCATAGATATCTCTCAACATTTCCCAAACCTCATAAGCAATGTTTAATGAAATGACCTTTGTGAATTCAGTTTTAGATAAAGCACTAAAAATAGCATACCTTGCCTTTTCATTCTCTTCATAAGCTTGAATCTCATCAAGAGTGGTAAGACCATTTTTCCGTTGAACATACTTAGTTTCCACTGCCTTTCAAGTGTTGTACCCCAAATATATTAGGTAGTCTCTCATCTTCACTTTCCAAAAACTATAGTCGGATCCTTCAAAGATGGGAATAGTTTATTTATGCCATCAGACCAGGATCTACCTCAATCGGTTAAACTCTTCTTCAAGGAACAAAAGCTCTGATACCAATTCTTGAATATCTGAGCAATTGAGAGGGGGGGTGAATCAGTTGATAACTTTAAAATAATCTTTTAATCTTTTCACATCCAGATCCAAACCAACATAATTGACTAAGAAATATATAACATGAAAAGCATAAACATTTAACAGATCACAAAAATGAACACTAGATATGACGTGGAAAACCTAAGAAAGGAAAAACCATGGAGAATGTTAGTTCTCAATATTAAACATCGGTTAAGGTGATTTTTACAAAGGGTGGCTCACTGCAAGTGGGATCATTGCCCAAAAAAAGTTCACTGCCAAAGAAAGAAAGAAAGAAAGAAAGAATCCACCACTTGAAACACAATCTGCAAAACTGAGCTGCTTCAGGTGCCTCAACACCAACACATTCACATATTAGCAACAATTAGATCTTTCCTTTCCAATCTCGTATATCTTCAAAACAATGCAACAACTTTTTTTTATATCTAACACAATCAGATCATCCTCATATATATATTGTCTTTCGAGAAGCATAATCTTCCAAGTCGGCCACGACAAAGATCTAAAATAGGTCAACACTAAACATTCCGATGGTGGGAAGGAATGAGAAGTAGACCATACCACAACACACATCAACAGTCAAATCAACACGTTACAATCATTACAAACTCCAAACCTAAAACAAGATTCACACGTTACACCAAAAACCGCTAACCATCCTCGAATTCCAGACCCAAATAACATTGCCCAAAACATCATAAATAAGAATGGAACCAAGATACACATGAATACCATCGATCAACACCATATCCGATAACCAAAAATATTACACACACACACTTCTTCATATTACTCTTGTTCTCCTCAACCTGGTGTATAATCTCAATTCATTTTTTTATTCACACATCTTCACTATACGTTTATATCATCTTAAAATGAGATGTCTCTATGAACAAATGTGTTTTTTTTCAAAATAAACAACTCTTAAATATATCATACCTTTTCATAACAATTATCATCTTCTTCACTAACACACAGTACTTCATCTTCCATCTTTATTTATACCTCTGTCTTTACTCTTGTTCTCCTCAACTTGGTGTATAATCTCAATTCATTTTTTTATTCACACATCTTCACTATACGTTTATATCATCTTAAAATGAGATGTCTCTATGAACAAATGTGTTTTTTTTCAAAATAAACAACTCTTAAATATATCATACCTTTTCATAACAATTATCATCTTCTTCACTAACACACAGTACTTCATCTTCCATCTTTATTTATACCTCTGTCTTTACTCTTGTTCTCCTCAACCTGGTGTATAATCTCAATTCATTTTTTTATTCACACATCTTCACTATACGTTTATATCATCTTAAAATGAGATGTCTCTATGAACAAATGTGTTTTTTTTCAAAATAAACAACTCTTAAATATATCATACCTTTTCATAACAATTATCATCTTCTTCACTAACACATAGTACTTCATCTTCCATCTTTATTTATATCTCTGTCTTTACACAAAAAGACATATCATTTCAAGAGAAATACACCTATTCACTAGTCACACCTTTTGGACTTTATAAACTTTTTCTTCATTATATACTAGTTGTATTTGTTTATTGCTTCCATTTTTGTCTTTTCATTCTCTTTGTTTTCTTTAAACAACATAAGTCTTTTTCTTGTGTTCTACAAGATGGATGATCGCTGATCAATAACCATCGCTGCACATTATCTGATTCAATTGTTGTTCTCAATAATTTTGATAACTCACTGTATTTACCTTATCGACCCTATACAATAAGTAAAGACAGATGTCATATACAGTGCCTGATTTCTTTTGAAAAGTATATCGCTAGTAATATCAGAGAGGAATCTGCATTTTTGTATCATCTGAGTAATTGCTGGTATATGTGTAGATAGAGAAGATCTTTACTCTTCTAGGTCTTGGGTCTTTCAATACAAGAATAATCCTAGATTTTCATGTAAACATTTCTTAATGTAAATTGTGCTTTGTTTATACCCTCCCTAGACGTCATTGGTGTATTTGCCACCTTACATATCGATGGCCATGGTCTCTACTTTGTTGCCAGTCAAAATAGCTAACATTGTTGTAGACAGTGTCAATGGGCTCACAAAATAGTCTCCATGTTCAAGTCACTTTGTCACTGTAGAAGAACCATGCTATTTCTTTGTCTTGCTAACAAACATTGTTTAACTTTACCAAACTGGCTATCTTATTGCTTACCATTTTGTCTTCTGGTTCTAATAGTTTCTCAACAGGTCGGTTCACCAAATGCTACCTCCATTTCTTTGCCTTAATGTGTTGTCTCTGCCAGATTTGTTTCCAAACAGAGTCGCTACCACTTTGTCCTCCAAATTATAGTTGATGACAATCTTAACATGGTCTAGAATTAAATCGACTTTCTTGTCTTATACTTCCATTCCTTACCATTGCCAACTTTATGATTTAGACTTAATTGGGTCTTTTAATTGATCACTGCCTTATATCTTATTGTTTAATATAAACACATTCCTTATAGAATCTCCTTGTATTTTTCCCTACAATTAGTCGAATTCTATATACATTGGAGCTGCATTTATTAGTTTTTCTTGTTTCTCTTGTCTCTAGTTCATTATGAATCTTGGACACTCAAAACTCATGCTGCATTTACTACTTTTTCTTGTTGCTCTTGTCTAGAGTTCATTATGAATCTTGGACACTCAAAACTCATGTTTGTTGAATGAGTGTGCAAGCATTGGTTCGGCTTAACTGGCACACTCTAATCTGATAGTTAGGTGCTCAGGCCCACATCTCCCATCCACCATATTTTTGTTTCTCTGTGTTTTTTTAATCCCACATGCTAGGTTATAACAAGAAAGGGATTATAATGTAGGTACCATGTTATGAGTTTGTTTCTCCATTCAACGCGCAAAACAATATTTGATTAGCTTTTTAAGATATTTAAAAAGTTTGTTTTATTAGGTTTGTTTATACTTAAATGTTTTGTTATTAAGATTGTAAATTAATATTATAAAAATAATTGTTTTTTAGTAATTTTAATTTTTATGATAAATTATATGTAAATTATAATATATATTTAGTAAGAGTAATTAATATTTAATTTTATTTAATATTGTTTAAAAATAATTAAATTAATTTTTTTTTTTAAATAAAATAAAATTACATATAAATTATAATTGATATTTAACATGAGTAATTTATACTTTGTAAGAATTAATTTTAATTGTTTTAAAGAGTTTTAAGTAATTAATAATTATTAAAAATAAAAATAAAAATTTTAAATAATATATATATATTTTTTAATCGGTAAAATATATATTTTATTTATTTGAAATTTAAACATTACAACTTTAGCAAGATAATGAACTATAAAAAAACTCCCAAAATAAAACATCCATAACACGGCCATCGCCACCCTCCTAAAAGGATGGAATTCAAAACTAGTAACCAACACCCACACAACCACACCCCCCCATACTAAAAGTACGAAAAAACATATTACATCTTGCCAGTAAAAAAGGAGGCATTTCAGCTTGAAATGAACTAACGGAGTCTAGAAAGTTTAAAGTTCAACTGAAAAAGAAAGCAGAGGAAGATGGCACCTATGAGTACCGTGCCTGTTATGACCGATTCATAATTCCTCCTTCACGCCTCTTGCAACTGAGGCACTCGATTCACCAACCACACAACTACGGCGAGGGCCTCCTCTTATGACATGTTGTCGCCCCCTCCTTCCTTCTGCATCCTTACTCACTACCTCTCGTGAGCCTGGAAAAACCACCTCGCCATCCCGATCACCTTTTCCATCATCCCCCACATGTTTTGCCAATTCTGTGGATAGTCTCCTCGTAATCGGCCTCCTAGGGCTCAAATTCTCCACCACTCTCCCTCCACCCTCCTGCCTGATCACATCTTCAATGTCCATGATCTGGACAAAGATTAGCAGCCCTTCCCATCCTCTCTTCGCATCATCCTTGAAGCACATTTTAACTTCCTCACGATGTTGAAGAAACTGAATGTGCGAGTAACGTGCCTTCATTTTCCTTTGGGATACCTTCTGCAAGATTAAATCCCCATCCCGGTACCGCCCACTCCAGCAGGGATTCCAAATTTAAAAGGTATTCCCTTGGAATTAGTCTCTGCAACACTTTTCGCACCTCTTCAACTGTGTGTCCCAACTCTAGACCCCATGCCATGAGGAGCAAGTAGATATCTGGTATGCACCTATAACGATGACCAATGATAGCCACCTCTTCTCTTAAAACCAACTGAATTGCTTTCAAAAGAAGAGGGTCTTTAACGAGAAACATTTTCTCGAGCTTCTTTGGAGGAACAGGGCCTCGAAATGTCGGCATCAGTTTGGAAGATTCCAAAGTAAAATTGGCTTCCATTTTTGAGATTTCTGAAAGATTGCAGAGATTTCTGATAAAACCAGATTTAAAACTGGTTTCACCAACTTGCCAGGTCTATTCATTATCAGCGCGGGCATTACGAAATTGGCATTTAATGCATGGCTCTCCACCATCGCCGCCAATTCATAGCATGTTGCAATAACTGCTCATTAACTCACTTGCACAGGAAAAAAGTCAGCTTCTGACAAGGAATTTGAAATAAATGTCGTACTAACTTGGCAAAGCGTCTTAGTTCCATTTAACAGTTTCATTTTTGTCATTCCGCCACCTCACCTCCCCTGGCTTGAGACCACATGCTTCATTTGACAACCCATCTGCAATAGTGTTTCCCTCTCTTTTCACGTGTGAGATGCAATAATTATTGAATATTTTTCAATTTTTTCACTTATAATATTTACATATTTGTTTAATTTCCAACACGGAGTATGTCCTTTAACCAAAGCCTGGACAACAATTTGGGAATCACCTTCCACATGTAATTTTGACATCTTCATATTTGATGCTAAAGCAACTGCAAGTAAATCCCCTTGAACTTCCGCCTCATTATTATTGCCATCTTGAAGCCTTCTAGCCCCCTTACACAGGATCTTTCCTTCATCATCACAAGCCACACATCCCGCTCCTGAGATCCCTGGATTGCCTTTGAAGCTCCATCAAAATTTATTTTCACCCACCCCTTCTTTGGTTTTGACCATTTAACCGTCTCTCTATCCAAATGGTCACTAGCAGGATAAACCCTGGGGAACCCATGAACGGGTTTAAATAATATATTGTTGTGGAAGTCTAGAATTTGATATTCCAAATGGTTGTTTTTGCAATTACAACTTTAATTAGTAAATGATAAATTTTTACAATAAATAAATATAATATAGTATTCTAATTTATAATATTAATAGATAACTTTATATTAATTAGAATCTTATCAAATAAGTAGACCATCATATCAAATTTCCTTTCAGGTCTAGTTGTGGGCATATCTAACATCAAAGAAATTTACAATTCAATGGAAATAAATATATAGTGGGAAAAACTAATTGAGAACAACTTTTATTTTTTTGTCTTTTCATCTTTATTTTCTATAGGTTATACAAATAACTCTCTAAACACAAATATATGTACCAAGTCACTATGAGAAGATGGATCAAAGTATTTAGATGGTTAAGGATATATGGATATGGTCATGTTCTTTCTTAGGTCATGACATTTTTTATTAATTTGGGATTTTGGGCCTATCTTATAACTTTATAGTATTTGTCAAAATGATCAACTTCTAATAAATCATAAATCATGTTGTCAAAATTTGAAATGTCAAAATTATAAATTATTTTTGAATAATTTTAAATAATAGTTAATTAAAAATAATAAATAATTAGCATTGTTATTGAAATATGATTTTTAATTAATAATTTAACAATATTTGCAATTTTATTTTTTAATAATAATTGATTTCATAAATGTCTTAAAAACAATTAAAATTAGTAATCACACCCTAAAAAAATTTGGTCTATTAGTTGCATAAATTTGTGAAATAGATGAGATTAATCATTAGGCCATTTAGTAAATGATGTTGTTTGTACAACAAAAGTCTCAATGGAGAAGTGATATCTTTGAATCAATTGTTCATCCTTCTAAATACAATCAAAATAAAAATGGTATGATATATTTGAATCAATTGTTCATCAAGAAGATAATGATGCTCTAGAGAGAAAGGAGGGTAACTTGGGAATGATAGATGAGGTGTGAAAGAGAAATACATATATAGAGAGAGGGGGCAAAGGAGAGGAACAAGAGAAATAGATATATAAACCTATAACATGAGTTGGTAAACTTCTCATTTAAAACATCAAATATGCTACAAAGAGAATTGAGGTAAAAAATAAAAAATAAATCAATAAAAAGCTTAGGTTAGGTTATCTATCCCTCTACTTACCTCTCTTTGTAATATAAATATAATATTTAATATATAAAAGGTAAATATATAGTAGAATAACACACTCATTCACTATTATACAATATAATAAGTAAATATTATTTAACATTAGAGTTATATCTAATTGAAATATTTATAGTTATTTTATAATTATTATATATATTCAGATTATATTTTATATATGTTCCGATTTTAAAATTGAATAATTATATAGTTAAAATAAATTTATGTAATTTAATTCTCAACTAAATTAATTAGATATATTCTAAGTAATTATAATCCTAATCTCTATACTTATAATTATAACAATAAATTTAATCTTAAATAATTCTAATCATAATTATTAATAATTAATTTTTTCAAATTTAACTTTTTATTAGTAATACTATTAATAAATCATAATTTCTATTCTGTAAAAATTAATTTAAAAATAATAATAAACTTAAAAACAAAATATAATTGTGTTTTGATTTTCACTTTATTCCTTAGTGAAGTTAAGTTTTAATTCATCTCTTTCCAAATAAAAACTATCATTTTAAAAGGCACTTGGTATGAAGAGTTTTTATTATTTGTTTTTAAAGACTTCTTTTATATTTTACCTTGGTGTTTAAATTTTATTTTAGTTTTGTTTAATTTAATTTATGAATTGAAGATTTATTTGATGCTAAATATGTTCATAATTAGGTCCCGAATTCGATGGTCAACCCTATTTGTTATGAAAATTTTATGATAAGATTTTAATTAATAAATATATTTATTTTAAAACATAAACATCATAAAATAATATATATTAATATTAAATGATGATAACTAATGTATATCACAATCATAAAGTATATCTATTATTAGTAATATTTTAAATTCATATTAAAAATATTTAAAAATCTTATTAAAAATATTTTGATAATTAAATTACCCAAATTTCTAAATTTATATTTGAAACTATTCTAAAAATTATTCATAAATTATTCATCATAAATATCTATAATAGTTTATGAATAATTTAAAAAAAATTAAAAAAAATATAAATTTAATTACATTTTAATAATATTAACTAAGATTAAATATAAATATAATTTATAAATAATTTTATCATAAAAATTAAAATTGAAAAAACCTATTATTTTTATAGTATTGATTTACAATTTTAATAATAAAACTCTAACTGTAGAAAAGGTAAAAGGGCAAAAAAATAAAACTACGGTATCGATACCCTTCATGGCATTGTAATTCCTCTTTATAGCATTGTAATCCCCTTGCTCACCACGTGGGATAAAAAACATGGAAACAGATAAAATACAAGGGAGTCAACTCAACAGAAGTGAGAACGGTAACGATGAATTCGAAAACGGAAATGGAGTTGTATTGAGAGATGTGGGCCCGTCCACCTCATCTGTCAGATTAGAGTGTGTTGGTTAAGCCGACCCGCAAGCATCATCCAATACATTCATTGATCTCTATTATTCATATTTGATCACCTTGACTTCACAAGTAGAGCTTTTGGATTCTGATGTCTTGTGTGCAATCAATTCTCTCCTTTGACATCAATACCAATATTTCTACCAATGTACTTCAACATCTTACCATTGACATCAATGACAACTATTCCAAAAATCTCCTTCAACATCAATTACAACTATTCCAACAATCCTAAGTGATTATCTTAGGTCATTATCCTAAGTGATTATCCTAGGTGGTTATCCTAAGTGGTTACACAAAGTAGTTAAAAATAGTTATTCTGTGAGGCCTATAAATACAAGGCTTTTGAAATGTAAAGGACGACTCTTACAAAGAGGGGAAATTGTGGATAAATTTTCAGAGAAATTTGTAATGATTTTTTGATTTACACTATGTATAGAAGGGTTTTTGAGATTGTATAATCTCACAAAGATAATAAAGGATGCAATTGTTCGTATGTTCTAAATGTCTTTCTAAGTTATTATTGATAATTTCTCATATGTTAAATTAGTAATCTCTTTATGCATCTATGCAAATCATTGGTAGTTTATGTAATTGATGTGATGAAACACCTTCATTTACTAGTATCTTGATTTGGATGTGTTGAGGTAACTTATCCCCTCACCTTGATTTGGATGTGTTGAGGTAACTTATCCCCTCATACATTGAGATTTGTTATCTTTCTTTCACTAGCATTGCATATCAAAACTTATTTTGTGCTTAAACCCCATGTAGTTTGTTATCAGTTGTGAAATCCTATTTGGTGTTCATATGTCTATCATTAGGGTTTTTGTTATTCATCTTGTTTTAGTTTTATGTTTTCTCCTTTACATACTTTTAAGTTGATAGAACAAAAAAATTACAAATACCCCCATCATATGAGGGAGTTGCCCCTCCAAAACATAGAGCAAGATTGTTACTCCATAACAATCTCTCCAACTGTTGGTGTTGTTGTCATTACTCTTTGAGCAAATAGGGTTAGTTTTAGAGAAATACTCACAGAGACAAATCTGTTTTTGCTAACATAATGTCTTCAAACCTACAAATCCTATTGTGGCTGCTCAATATGATGTTATGGACCATAAAGCCAAGGGTCTAATCACATTGTGTTTGACGAACTCTATTTTAATCAATTCCATGAAGAGTCCTCTGCAAAGAAGCTATACAAGAAACTTTGGTGAGATGTATCAAGCCAAATATTTAGTGAATAAGATTTTCTTGATGAAGAAATTGTTGGAGATTGTTGATCCTAGAGTAGAGAAAAGTGAACATGAAATCACAGAGGAAGAATTCAATATAAGCATAACTGATATGGACCCTTTGACAACTGAAGGGGATACTATCATGCCAAATCCTCTGTGGGAAATTTGTCAAAAAGGGTCAAAGCAATAGAGAAAAAAATCAAGAACTAACTCAATAGTTAAGTACCTTGATTTCTTTTATCCAAACCGCTTTGTCTACTAATGCTCGGACTACTATTTGTTCTTCAAATACATCAAGTATGGAATATATAAGGCTCCGGTAAATTAAAGTGGCTTAAGAGATGTCAGGCTATTACTATCGTAGTAGACACTTGGGCTAATATGGTCACATAGAGAATGATTTATGAGCCTACATTTCCCTCATGGATAAGCTTAACACTCTCCGCTTGGACTTAAGGAATGTGAAGAAGGAATCTAGAAGTTTATCAACCATCTTCATAGAATTAGGAGAAATTATTAAAACTCATACTACCATCCTAGTCTCTGAACAAGTCATATATGATCCAGTTGAGAACAATTATGTGGTTTGGAAAGATATGTTGGAATGAAAACTTCATGTATTAAATGAATTGCAATCATAGATAACCTCGGCCATCACCCAACACATGTATACATTAAGGGATTTGAAAGGTGATTTATTTGCAGTGGGTATTGATATTTTTAGGGAAGGAGGAAAATAATTGTTGGAGGAGATCATAAGAAGGGAGTTTCGTAAGAAAGTTGAGGATAGTCTCTCATTGACTATTGTAGGATCTCGTTCCCTTGACCAGTTGAAAAATGCAATGAATCAATTCAATCAAAGATGGGGGTAAATGATATACCTGAAAAAATCTAGTGGAAGTTGATTGAAAAACTGCAAAATGTAAAACCAGTGTCAACATTACAGGTATCCCAACAACTGATATATTAACTTCGATCATTATCAGATTCAGAGCATATAGAAAAAGGACGAAGGCATAGATCGCACAACAACCTCAGGAGGATGTAACAAGGATATCAACAACAAATGAAGAGACAACAATCAATTTACTGGCAGAAGATGAAGAAGTGGTAGACGAAGGGAAAAAAGAGGACAACATGGAGCTTTGGATTATTTGTCTTTTTTGTTATGTTTTTAATTTACGGCTTTCCCTGAAACTATTGGCTCTAGCGAGCCATTTATTTTTAATTATGCCTAAACTTCAGTTTAACCGGCTCTCTCCAAGAAGCCATTATTTTAAAGTTTAGATTGGTTATGTAGTTAAGCTTTAAATATTGGTGGAAAGTGGGTAACTGTATCTTTTTGGTATTTTTTCAAAAAAGACATCTGAAGTGCTTGAATTGATAGAATTTACTCTAAGACAACTTTGTGTTGTCAGAAGTAGATCTATTTTTATGTTTTGATTCTCTAGTTTCAAAAAATTTCAATGAAACTTGATGGAACTTGCAATATAGCTATTCTGAACATAAACTTTGTGTTATGTTGGGAGTCTTTATTCTTCTTAAATTGAATTTATTGGTTATACTGATGGTTCAATTGGCATGAATGGAAGTGATTGGAGCTTTTCTTTATGGCCTGTTGTGAAAACGCATTGAGCTTTGTATGAATGTTGAATGCAATGGTACTCATGATATTGTGTTTGATACGATATTCTCATCATTTGTTATGAGGGCTGATAAGTTTTAGTTTTAGTTTATTTTCCTCTCTAAAAGTTTGAAGTATCTTTGCCTTTGAACGCTTTTTGGTTAAAAGTTGCACCTTATTTACTTTCTGGTTAAAAGCATAATTGAAATTAATTCCTCGAATATCATTAAAGGTAGTTGCGCCTTGTAAAAGAAGCAGAGAGTGGGTATAGGAGATCACCATACCCATCTCAACTATTTGTTTTAGATTGTCACTTGGTTGGGCGTTGGAAGACAAAGTTAAGTGACAAAATCTATATGCCAACAAATCGGAAACTATACTCTTTGATAGACTATGTAGTCTCATCACCTCTTTGAAAAATAACCTTTCAACATGAACATCATTAGTCTTCTTACAAGGAATAACATGTGTCATCTTCAAGAATCTATCCACCATCACAAAAATGGAATCATATCCTCTCCGAGTATTCAATAAACCAAGAAGAAAATCCATACTAATATCCTCCCATGGCATCTTTGGTATAGCTAATGGATGATACAAACTTGTAACTTGTATTCTGCTTGGTTCCTTCTTCCATTTGACATACTCTACAACCTTGCACAAACTTCTTCACGTCTTGTTGCAATTGTAGCCAATAATAATGCTCATCGACAAGATCAATGATCTTATCTCAACCAAAGTGTCCAACCAAACCTCCATTATGCTTCTCCTTAATCAAGTTCTCCCTCATGGAACTATTTGGAATACACAACTAGTTTCCTTTGAATAACATCCCATCTTGGACTATAAGAAAATGTTTTTCTGCTTGTTTTAATCATAAACATCCCATCTTGGATCATAAAATCCAACCATCTTTTCTCGTCTAAAGTAGTAGGCTTCATGCAAGATCTCCAAGCCTCTCGAAAATTAGGATCCCTTGGATACAAACTCTTCAATTTATGGAAACCTACAACTTCGATCTGCATCTTTGTCGATAAATTATGCCTTCTACTCAAGGCATCTACAACTTTATTAGACTTTTCAATCCTGTGCTTCAAAAAAAGGTTGTAATTCTACAAAAACTCAATCCATTTTAAATGACATTGATTCAACTCTCCTTAACTATTCCAATATTATTAAGGTTGATGATTAGTAAATAAAATAAACAGTTTAGGCAAAAGAAATGTATCCATTTCTTCAAGGCTTACACTATACCATAAAACACTTGATCATAAACAAAATACTTCCTTTAAGCATCATTCAACTTTTCACTAAAGTAAGCAATGGGTTTACCTCTTGACTCAATATTGCTCCTATGACATTGTCACTAGCATCACAATCTCCCTAAAATACCTTATTAAAATATGGAAGTACCAAAACATGTTTCGTGACTTTATGCTTCAAAATATCAAAACTCTTCGCTGCTCCTGTATCTCCTCTCATTCTTTCGGTTAGGGATGTGCAAATACTATTGAAATTCCTAATGGAGTTTCTATAAAAAATAGCCAAACCGTGAAAAGACCTCACCTCAGTAGCACTCCTTGGGTTAGACCATTCAAGGATAGCCTTTACTTTCTCTGGGTCCATTTTAAGACCATCTGCTAAGACAAGAAATCCCAGGTACGCTAACTCCTTCCAAAAATTACACTTCTTTTAAGGTTAATGAACAACTTTTCTTCTCTTAAATTCTAAAAGACCCTACACATATACAATATATGCTTCTTCAATGTCTTACTCAAAATCAAAATATCATCTAAGTAAACAATAACAAACTTACCCAAAAACTTTTTAATACTTTGTTCATGAGCGACATAAATGTGTTCGATGCATTAATTAGTCGAAAAGGCACGACTAACCACTTGTACAAGCCCTCCTTGGTTTTGAAGGTTGTTTTCCAGTCACCTCGTTCTCCAATTTGGATTTGGTGATACCCACTCTTCAAATCTATCTTTGTGAAGTACTTAGGTCCACTCAAACAATCCAAAATACCATCCATCCTCGGAAAGGGAAATCTATACTTGATAGTAATCTTGTTGATAGTTCGGGAGTTTATACACATATCCTCCATTCTCCATTTTTCTTTGGTGCTAGTATTGTAGGTACCACACATGGACTCAAATTTTCTCAAATCAACCTCTTTTGTAACAACTCTTGCAATTGTTTGTTCAACTCTTCACTTTCTAATGGAGTTATTCTATGGGTTGTCTTATTTGACAAACTAGCTCCAAGAATCAAGTCCATTTGAAGACTAATCTTTCCCACTGGTGGTAAATTATTAGATACAATATCTTGAAACTCATCCTTGACATATCTACAACTTCCACAAGTATATATTCCACCTCCCTTTTGTTAGCTTTAGGAATTAAAGAAAATTGCATATGCTCATGCTTCATGCCATCTAGAAATTTTCTTCCATCAACTAATCATATTCTTTCCCTCTGCCTCCTTCAATGGCTTCAACTTGTGTCAAACTCCATCCTTCGTAAAAAAAAAAAGTATTTGCATACCCATCATGTATTACATAACGATCAAATAGCTATGGTTTCCCTTACAACATATGACTAACTTCCATAGGCATAATATCACATAATACCTCATCACCATAGTTTTCAATTTTGAACTTTACCATACATTGTTCATTGACCAAAGTCTCGTGGCCCTGCAACTGAGCAATCTGGTGGGGATTCAAATGCCGCCTTCTCTCTAACTTCAATTTGCCAACCATTTCTTTTGAAACAAGGTTATCCATACTACCACCATCTTAATAAAATTTCAGACTTTACCATTACACTTACATCTTGTTGAAACAAATTCTTCCTTTGGGTTGGTTCTTTCTCATTATTTAGCAAGGCACTTTTAGTAAAAAGAATCTCTCCTCTCTCTGCATCTTCAAAATGTGAGGACTCAACATCTCATCTACATGGGCAACTTGTGCGTTACCCTCATGTCGCCTATTTTTCCCTTGATGTTGGCCTGGACACTCAAAGGCTCTATGTCCTTCACACTACAAACATGTTCCATGAAAGCCTCCCCTTCACAGTTCTCATCCTCTTCCTCTCTCTTTGACCTCCATTATTTTGATCATGGGAATGGTAGACATTATTTCCCTTCTGATTCTAATTGCTACTAGATTTTTCATTCTTCTTTTGATCTTCATTTTGGCCTCCATAAGACTATCCACCAATCCTTCCACCATGACCTCTTCTATTTTGCTTGCTCTCAAATATTTGGTTCAACTTCTCTTCTACCTTAAAAGAAAATTGATATGCATATTCAATGGTAGACATTCTTACTAAACTCAAATCTTCTTGAATGCTCTGCTTCAATCCATTTATGTAACGAACAACTTTCTCCTTGTTAGCCTCATAATGGCTTGTTAATTCTAATGAAGACTCAATAGAACTCTTCTGTATACTCTTCATAGATTTTCCCACTTGTTTTAAACCTTGCATTTTCTTCGACAAATCCAATGCAAAGTCAATAAGAATGAATTGTCTCTTCAAATTTTCCACCATCCTATCCCATCTTGTTATTTTCTTCTTCCCTCTTCTAATTCTTTCTAATTGAACTTCTTTCCACCAAATATTGGCATGACCCTTTAGGTTGGTCTTTGTAAATATGACCCTCTTAAGATCTTCTACTTCTTCATACTCAAAATACTCTTCCATGTCATTGATCTAATTGATCACCTCTTTTGGATTAAGATTTCCAAAAAATGTAGAAGCTTCAATCTTTGGCCTTTTTCCAATCTTGAAAATGGCCCTAAAAAACCTAGCCTCATCAAGATCTTTGGTTGCTTCTTGTTCTCCTTTGAAATATTTTTTTTCAGATTCATTCTCACTTTCATCACTTGCTCTAATATCAACTCCTCTATGCAACTCCTCTTGTAGTGTTTGAACTGTTTGAACTTATCTTTGGAGGGATCTAAAACCTAAAACCCTCTTCTATCACAACATCATTTCGTCCACCATGGTTCCTTCGTGGAGGCACTTCTCTCATTTTTTTCACAAACCCACAACCACAATCCTCAAACTACTTCATGTTCGACAATGCATTTACATAATCAAGAACTTTTGCTTTGATACCACTTGATAAAGGGTACTCCGCTTCGAAACCCAATCATGCAAAAAAAATAATAAATAAAATAATAAATAAAATGCAAGAAATAAATACTTGCTTTCTATCATCCCAATGGAACGACACTATAATATTTAGAAAATAACATGCTATATCATTACAATAATCTGCAAGCCAAAGCCACAATCTACACTACTGGATCTGTCTTTTGTAACCCTTATTCAACTCTTTTATTTAGAATGTATAACCACCCTAGAATTATCTGGAAAGTAAAATTCCTTGTTTTTGAACACTAAAACCCTAACCACCTATTTTTCGACTTAAGAAAATATTTTATTGGATTTCTTGTAGTCAAACTTATGGGAGCCATAACTTTTAAACTAACTATCAAATATTTAACTATCATATATCATTGGAAAGATTATGAGACCTATGACAACAAAGCATATTGTTACAACCCTGACCAACTTTCGAGTCCATTTGAGTCCTCTAAGCCCTCAAAAGTGCATTTGAAGCTATATTAGGGAAATTTGCCCCAAAAAAACTCAAATATCTCTCAAATGCTACAAGATGTTAAGATGATTCTTTCACTATTCTAGAGGTGCAAAAATGTCAACTTACTAAAAATAGTAACTATATCATTATTAGTCATGATTGAAAAATTAAACAATATTTTTAGGTTATGCAAGATTGCTCTTACACCTTGGATGCTTCTGCATCAAACTTTAAGCACATGTTTGTGAGAAAAAGATGGTTAGCGAGTCCTTATATAGTCCATGCAAAGAAGGTCATGAAGACCATTTTTTATGATACATTTGCCATGGGCACAAATGAGACCAAGGTAAGTTTTTGATCAAAGGTTCCCTTTATATTACTTTAGAATATTACAATTTGTTGATTTTGTAAATTTTAATTTGCTAGTTTTATTTTTAATTTCAACTTTCTAACTTCATTTTCATATAGTCTCTTGTTTTTTCTGTTTTTTTAAAGATGTTTTTGTAAATTTTAATTTGCTAGTTTTATTTTTAATTTCAACTTTCTAACTTCATTTTCATATAGTCTCTTGTTTTTTCTGTTTTTTTTAGAATATTATTTTGTAAATTTTAATTTGCTAGTTTTATTTTTAATTTCAACTTTCTAACTTCATTTTCATATAGTCTCTTGTTTTTTCTGTTTTTTTTAGAATATTATTTTGTAAATTTTAATTTGCTAGTTATATTTTTAATTTCAACTTTCTAACTTCATTTTCATATAGTCTCTTGTTTTAGGTGTAAAAACCATTGATTAGCATTCTACATTTAGTGGATGGGGATAAAAATTTCATGGAGTATTTATATGGGGCCATAGACAAAGACAAAAAAGTGATTCAATATTTGTATGGGTCAAAATAGAAAAAAACATAAATTCATTTATGTTGGTGTAAATAATTATTCATCATGGATATTATTACACCTTACTTAAGTTTACTTAGGAAATGCATTTCATAGTAGTTTGGGTATGAGACACTTGAGTGTTTGTGCCACATTGGGATAGTGTGTGTAAGAGAATTTCCACCTTTTATGGTGTGATCTTGTTCTACTCTATCATATCCACTTATTGTGGAGTGATAATTCCACCTTCGGTGGGTGATCCACCTCATGTGGAATATTTTATTGTTTCCCCTACCTACCACACCTATTTTCTACCTACCATTGTTTCTTATTGAGCTACATGTCATGTTTGTGTGCTCACATATCCATATAACCTTGCCTATATATGCAGACTCATATTCATTGTATGAACAACAACAACAATGCTTAATGATCCAATTGGTCATATTTTGCATAATTGATAGGAATGCAATTTATTCTTGTCACATTTTGTTCTCTCTTATTTGTGCATTTCGTTGCCTCTAGATCTTGGCAAATTATCACAATTTAACATATTATTGTTTGGAGGTGAATGAACAACTCCATCAACATATTCATGTTACTACTTCCTATTTGAACCATAAACTTTGCTTCACATCATTTAGAGAAAATAAGAAGGTTGGAGATGTTCTCAAAACATGTTTGGCGAAGACGATCCTAATGAGAACCTTGGAGACATCATCCAAGATGTGTTACAAATTTATGTGAGGATGAGGGAAGATTAGTTTCTTCATCATTATGCATTTGAAAGAGAGCCACTCTATAGCTGGATAAAAATAACATATATATTTAATTTTAGTTCCTTGTTTACTATAATTTTTAAAGTTTACTACAATCCTTACAAATTTCTGCTGAGAAGGTTTCGATGCAGCACCTAATTTTCAAAATCTTGCCATCCACATTTTGTCCTGCCCCTATAGTTTTATAGTTGTAAATGCAATTGGAGATTTATTTTAGGCCATTCACACAAAATAGCACATGAAATTTACTCAAAAACACTTGAATAGTTCTTTTCTTTGTGCAACACAAGCTTTGATTGCATTTAGAAAGGTAGAGGGTCAAAAGGAACATCAAACACTTGCCTCAATGACATACATCCATATTCAGATTGGGTTCTAACCTCAATGCCATATATCCGTATTCAAATTGGGTTCTAGAGGATGTGGATGCATTCATTCATTTATGATAATATGGTTGCTTTGGATAGGGAAAAAGAAAACAAAGCGTAAATGAAAACATTTGATGGGGTAGAAGGCACTGCTAGTGAGCAATTAGTGAGTTCATTGCATTCACAACATGATCTTGCGGTTGAGATACCTATTGAAGATAATGTAACTATACTATCTAGTTCCAGAACACCCACACAATGGCAACAAATTGTTTTGAACTAGAAGAGGTTATTTAGATTATGAATATTGAAATTATAATTTGTAGTTTTTATTTGTATTGAAATTTGAAATTGATATGTATCAAACTTGGTTTTTGGCCTATGATGTGTATTGAAGTACATTTTTTATCTATATATAAAGGAAATCAGTAATATGTTCCCTAAATTCAGTAGTATGCATGGTTTTAAAATATATTTTTACAAATTTATGCATTTTTTAATATTTAGAAAATTTTCTGAGACCAAGGTTTTGAAGTTCTTTTGGTCAACTGAGTTTTTGAGTCTAAGTTTTTCAACTATGAGTAAGAAGCTCTAGTACAAGAGGTTAAATTCAATATGGAATCAATCGTAGATGTAAACAATGATGGTAACAACATATATCATGTTGATGCTCTTCTCCATTCATCTTCACTATTATCAAAATTAATTTACCCATCAAATTTGGATTGTTCATCCGCTGGCATACCATTTAATCTGATTTCAAATGAGTCAAAATCCTCATGCACTGCTGAAGAGATTCCAAATAATTTCTCTGCTCAACTAGAAATGTCTAGCCCGTTCTTTTGCACACCTTAAGTATTCATACAACTAGACCTCGTGGATTTGTGCTCTTCAGAGAAATTTTGAAGACTGATGATTGTTTGGTTGCTAATAGTTAAAGTTATTAATCTGTTTTAATATTATTTTACTGCTGTCACCAATATCTAGAATTTTTTTTGCCACCCCTCCAACCGCATACATGTGTTGCCCCATCCATGAAACTTGGAGAAAAATTAAGCTGGGTTCACTAAGAGGTTGTTTAGGACACAGTTTCAAGAACTTTGCTGTGAAACATTGAAACTGATGAATTGCATTTCAAAAAACCAATATTTTGGCTCTCCCGAACTGTACAGTAAAAGAACAAGTGTGTGGATAGCATTTTACTTTGATTTGATATTATTTTTGCAATTTATGTTATACATTTCAGATGTTTTCTAAAAGAAAATCACACAATTGAAAGGTCCTAGTTATTGGCTGATTTTTGTTGTACAAATATATACAGTGTGATTACACACCACTGGGAAATTTGAACTTCAAACCTCAGAAAAATTCAGTTCAATTACATGAGCCCAAAGCCTTGTGAATTGTTGATTGCTGTCAATAATCGCTCCTTAAGCTGTAACATAGGACATTATTCATGCACATGATTTAGTATTATTCGAACGATGGGAAAGATAAACAAAGGATTATGTAGACCAATTCATTCTTTATAGAAATTAAAAGACATCTTTATCATATATACTCCTTTAGAATTGAAACAAATACCTTTTCTTTATTTTGATACTCAGGCAGCAGCAGATGATTGAAACAAGTATGAGCAGTGGGTAACCTTTCAGAATCTGAACCTAAAATTCTCAATATCAAAAAAATAGTAAACAGAATAAGGGTATGAATGATGAGCTAGATCAACTCCAGGTTTACTTTTATATGAATCTCCTCAAAAACAAAATTAATCCTTCTACCAGTAAGAAGTTTTCAAGCAATAATGAAAATTCAATAGATTCATGAGAAGTGGGCTCGTTTAGGTGATCTAGGTTTCTAGCAGAAAAGGTCCCATGCAAAGCTTTCAAATGAAAGAAATCACATTAACGTCCACAGATGACAAGTCAGTAGTCGATGGGACCATCAATACATGATATAAAATATCAAAAAGCAACCTAAAAAGTATCCAAGATAAATACCAAAAGAAATACTATCTTACAGTGAATAGGGAAAAAACATAAGAAGAATTTTACAATTGCTAGATAAGATTTGCACCTGGGCATAAACAGTGGTGAAAGGTCACAAGAATAGCCCTTCCTCACCAATACCATGGTTTTCTTCAAATGCTACCTCAAATTGTCAAGTCAAATAATAGAGTATTGCAAACCTCTCTCAAATTAAATGGCATGAAATAACTTAAAATATAGTAAAAACACTGTAACAAATGGAAAGCATGTGATACTCACACAAGAATGGTTTGATAAAATTAATTGAGTCCATAACATGGAGTTTATGCCAAGAGAAACACAAAATTCGTGCATGAGACCCTCCTTTTTGTGAGCAATCCACAAGGAAATTGTTTTCTTATCTACCTTTTGTAATGTATGGAAATAGGGTTCGCGAGTTTATGCATGCAAACTAGAAATACGACCTATTTCACAATGATTATATTAAAAGGAGAATGAAGTCAATAGATTCAGCCTCAATTTTATTAGAAAGAGGGCTGAATGCAGATTGTATTCTACTCCCTTTTATTGAGTTGAAAATGAGCAATTGGAAGGATATGAATTGAATGTAAGAATTAGGGCTAGAAGGTACAAAATGAACAATGGACAACATAAACAGATAAATGTAGAATTGCTAATCACAAAACCAACCCAAAATTGGAAAGGGGATGTAGAGAAGAATTTGTGTTTGAAGCTTGGACATTAGCACGTAGGACATAGGTGCTATGGGCGATCTCGTCTAGGAAAAAGTGCCCTTGTCCTACTAATGAATTTCTGCACACTGATCTGGATTTTGACATCCGAGACACTACATTGGCACCCAATCAAATTTCAGCCTAAACCTTATCTGGGAGGACAATGGTGCCCTAGGCACCCCTGTCCAAGACAATGGCACCCAAAATGCCCTTATCTTGGTGTTTTCAGATGAGCTTTTGAGTTATGTGGTCTGTCTTTGAATTTTGAGTGCTTTTTGATCTTCCGTCTCTGTTGGGGACCTGTAGCTAAATCTGAATCTGCATAGGAGAAAAAAGGTGTTTGGGGGTTGTAAAGGGGTTTGCCCAAGTCAAACCCCAGGTTGGGACTCAACCCTACAACTATGATGAATTCAAAATAGAAATTTAAATTGAAATGATTGATTGAATTGATTATTCCTTCAATTGGTGATGCAATGCTCTTAGGATAAGTCCTCTATGTGTTGATGCAATAACATGATAAATCATCATAAAATCCATCATGAAATCATAATTGAAGATGCCTTGATGTAGCTTGCTACTCTTTAGACTTAGTTATGTTCTTGAAGTATTGCTCTTGAAATGTAACTTGTAGATGTAGGAATGTGATGATAGAAGATGATGAAATGAATTAAGGGAGATGTCTTATATAGGGATCCCAAAGTAAAATCACCTTTTGGCCGACTTAGAATTATCATATTTTTGCATTAGGGACAGTCTTGGAAATGGTAAGACCAACATATTATCCTCCCGAAATTCGAGCCAAAAAGCATCAGACAATGTCGCCTTGGGCACCTATGCTCTGACATAGGTGTGCCAAGCACCTACGTCCCAACAAAATAGGCCCGAATTTTTAGGGATGCAAGATAATAGGGCCCTAATATTAGAAATGCAATTTATAGGAGAAGATATAGTATTTAAGTGCGGGAAAAGTTGCATTGAACTTTGAAATGACATAGGGCCCGTATAATCATGAAATGAAATAAGATAAAGGGCACACCTTAAAATAAGGCCCCAAATAATAAAGTGTTGATGTATTAAAGTGAAATAAGACCCATTATATTGATTAAATCAGAGAAACATGACTCGCCCACACTCGCCCAAACTTGGCGAATCCAAGTCTGAGTCATACCCCCCGAGTCTGGTGAGCTCGGACTTGGACTCATCCGAGTCCAGGGGGTGAACTCGCCAGACTCGCCGAATTGGCGAGTTTGGCATATCGGCGAGTCTGGCATAAACTCGCCAAACTCGGCGAGTCCCGTGCCTGGGACTCGGCCGACCGGCTGGGCTTTAAAAAAGCCAAAAAAGAAAAACATTTTTTAAAGTTTTTTTAACTTGTTCTTTTTTTGTTATTTATCCTCTAACCCTAAAAGTGAACTTCATTTCATTCATTTGGCAAAATAGGAGGAGAAAAGTGAGTTGTGAAGAAAAACAAGGGTGCATTGAAGAAAAACTAGCAAGGAGGAAGCTCAAGATTTCTTCCCTTTATCACATTGGGGTTGCATTGTGTTTGGATTTGGTGCATCAAGAGTTGGATAGGAAGAATTTGCAGCTCATTTCAAGCTTGTTGTAAGAGGTAAGATTGTTTTATTTGAGATTTTTTTGTTTCTTGTATGCAAAAATTTCATTTTCTATTCATTTCTTTTGAAAGTTTTACATTTTTTTTCCAAAATCTTTTGTATGTTACTACATAGGGTTGTATGTAGAGTTTGTAATTTTTTTTAAAAAAAAGTAGGGTTTGAAATTTTGATCAAACCCTACATTTAAAAAAAAAAAAATTACAAACCCTACCTTAGTTTTTTTGAAAAAAATGTACAACGAGAATGAATGTATTAATTTTTTTTGTATTTGTAATGTCTAATGACTTATAATTTATTGCAGCAACCTTCACTTTCTTATTTAAGTTTCACAAAACTATCATACAATGTCTTCATCTTCTAGAACCCCAATTAGAAAGGACCCCGCTTGGAAATTTCACGAAGATTTTTCTGGGCAAAGAAAGGGGCAGACAAAATGTATGTTTTGCAAAACAATATTCCATGGAGGCATTTATAGATTGAAATACCATATTGCTTGTGTGCGTGGCCATGATGCCGACCCATGCATTGAAGCAACGACTTAGGCCATACGCGAGTGCTATGTAATGGTTGAAGAAATTGAAAACAAAAAGAAGCAAAAGGAGGATTGTGTGGAGGATTGTGTGGCTATTGGAAGTGGGACAGATTTAGGTTGTGTTGGAGGGCCTTCTTCCATGCCTCCACATCTCACCATGCTATTGCTGGTGGTAGTGCTTTTTCTTCTGCAGGTGCCACTACTCATGTTCCTAGCACTGCCAGTGGTAGTGGGACTAGGAGTGTTAGCATTGGACCTAGAATTCGTAAATCTAGGTTGGATACCTTCTTTGTGCTTCGCACTACTCCTGGGTCCCAACAGTCGCTTGAGAGCATGGGTTGGAACAAGGAGGTCCATGATGCCGCTAAAATGGCAGTTGGCAGGTTTTGGGTTTACGGCAGTGTTCCATTCTTTATAGACAGGTGAATGTTTTATGTTTGATTGTTTTAATTTTTATACTTTGATTCTTCGTTTTATATTTTCTCGTACATACTTAGCTTATCTCATTTAATTTATTTGCGACAGGTCTCCTTATTGGCAAGAAATGGTTAATGCCCTTACCATATGCAGGGTGGGGTTCAAAGCCCCTTCTGAGACTGATTTGAGGGGCCCATTTTGACTCAATTGGTGAATGATGTGAAGAAGGAATTAGGTGAACAACGCCAGATATGGAGCACTAAAGGTTGCAACATCATGACTGATGGTTGGACAGATAGGAGAAATAGAACTCTCCTTAATTTTCTTGTTTCTTCTGTAGGTGATTGATTAATTTTAGTTTCATTTAGTCATTAATTTTTTATTTTTCAATTAATGATTTATTGAATGATCATTGATCTTGCTTTTCAAGTCCATTGATGCCTCCGCCCATTGCAAGAATGCCACCAACCTATGTGAGCAGATAGAGGAGTTGATTGATGAGGTGGGTGAGGAGAATGTGGTACAGGTGGTGACTGACAACGCAACAAATTATGTTGCTGCAGGTAAACTTTTGATTACAAATACAAACTAATTTTGTTTGCAAATTAATTAATATTTTGTAACTTCATTAATTACAATGCAACAAATTATGTTGTTGCAGGTAGACTATTGATGGAGAGGCACCCATCTAGAGTTTGGACTCCATGTGCCGCCCATAGCATTGACCTCATGTTGGAGGATATTGGAAAACTCCCATGGGTCAAGAGATCTGTAGAAAGGGTGAGAAATGTGTGCAAATTTGTATATAATCATTCATGGGTGTTGGCTCTTATGAGACAATACACAGAGCAGAAGGAGTTAGCTTGTCCAGGAATCACAAGATTTGCCACAAACTTCATCACATTGCAGTCCATGCTTCGCTATAAGTCATCCTTGATACGTATGATTGTTGGTGAGGGGTGGTCTTCCTCATCCTATGCTACCACCCCTGCAGGGAAAGATATGGCAAACTGCATTTTTGATGAGCGAGACTTTTGGATCCCTTGTGATGAGATAGTGAAGGTAAATTTTTTATAAATTCTACAATTTAACTTTTTGTTTTATAACTTATTCATCATATTCTCTTATTTGCTCATTTTTCTAAATTACACAATATTTTCAATTTTGCAGTTTGTTAAGCCCTTGGTGGTTTTGTTGTGAGTTGCGGATGGAGAAAAGCCCGCAATGGGCTACATATATGAGGACATGGATAGGGCAAAAGAGGGCATCAAATCCATCTATGAAGGAGATGAGAGCAAGTATGGTCCCATTTGCGAGATCATTGATAGGAGTTGGCGTCATCAGCTTCATAGGCCCATCCATGCAGAAACCTATTATCTGAATCCGACATTCCATTTTAGCCCTACTTCCAAGGCTGATGTGGAGGTCCTTAATGAGCTATACTCAATCATGGAGAAGATGGCACCTGTTGGTACTACTCAGACAGAGCTTATTCGAGAGCTACAATTGTTCTCAAATGCACAAGGGGAGACCTTCTCTCGTCCTATTGCCAAAGAAAATAGGACAACTATGATGCCAGGTAAAAATCTATTGTAAGGCTTAATTTTAGTTTTATTGTATATTGTTAAATGAGTTATGAGTGAGACTGATTTTATTTATTTTTCTCATTTCAAACTCAGATAATTGGTGGAGCTTTTTTGGCCCAATGACACCAAATATTTAGAAGTTGGCCATTCGCATCTTGGGCCAACCATGCAGCACATCTGGTTGTGAGTGCAATTGGAGTATGTTTGAGCACATACAATCCAAGAGGCGCAATAGATTATCCGTGGAGAAGGTGAATGATCTCGTCTTCGTTCACTACAACCTCCGCTTGAGAATGAGAAAGAATGCATTAGCTGACATCTCTCCTATCATTCTAGATGAGGTTGATCTTGATGCAGAGTGGGCCACTGAGATTGATCATGCGGCTGTCTTTAGTGATGATGACACTGATTGGATTGACCAAGTAGATATAGAGACTGTGGCTATAGCCATGGTAGAGGAGGAGCGGAGAGCACGAGCAGAGACAGGAGATTCAGAGGCAGATACCGATAGTTACACAGATGTTTGTGATGTTGGTGAGTATGGCATGGTGTCATGAGAAGCGACTATGGCTGTCGAATCATCCAGGACCTACCTTAGATGCCTTCGCAGGGGGTCAGGGCCAGAGGGTGCATGCTCCTCTGAGCCATAGGCTTGTAGTTGTATTTACCTTTGTATTTGTATGGACCATTTGATGATGATCATATGATGACATGGATTTTTTATTCCATGAGTTTTGTAATATTGTATACATTTGACAATATTTATATATCTATGTTTGTTATTTCCTTCAGCTACAATTTGCATTTATGCTTATGTGATTGATGTATACTTGTGTATGTAATCAAATGAGTCGAGTTTGATGATGTTATTGTGTCTTTACGGTGTATTCAATAAAGGGTGCATGAAACAAGTTTTAAATCTTTAAAAATCTCTAAATTTCTTGAGTTTTTCACTTTCTCGAGTCCAGCCAAGTTTGACTTCGAGTCCCAAGTCCGAGTCCGAGTCAGCCTTGTCGAGTCCAAGTCCCGTTTCTTTGGATTAAATATTAATTTAATACAAAAAAGGTCCTATAATGCATAGAGGAATGGGAGATACTAAAATGATTGCAAGGAGAGCGTAAAATTGGATACCCTAGTAAAAGGTATACAATTTATGACGCTACACTGTTCACATATACATGAAGGGTTGCAGCCACTGAGTTACTAGACCTCCTTATAGTTTAGGTGTGGTTCAGTTTCCTCCATCATCTCCCTTGAGTCACATTTGAGTGCTTGGGCCTTCTAGTTTGGTTTGATACTATGCTACTTTGGATTATTTTACAAATGAAAAGAATATCTTGCTTACTGACCTAATCATCTTGGATTATTGTGACAATTAAAAATCTTTAATTGGGGCCGACCTCCCCTGTTGTGGCCTCCACTTTAGTGGTGTTTAAATTAACAATAATAAAAAAAATTGTGCCCTCTTCATAAAGGAGCAACCTCATTTGGTTTTAGCACCCAGCTTGGGCATATAAACTAAACCAATAAATAAAGGGCCAACCCCTCCTTGAAAGTGACACTCACATTGCTAAAGTTTTTCCAATCAAATAAAAAAAAAAATTACCTGCAGCCTTGGCCAACCTAGGATGGAGGGTTGTAACCGTTGCATGAAGAGGTGTCTTAGCATGTATAAATAGCAGATCGTTTGAGGATTAAGGGGCAAGAAATTATTGAACATCTTTCCTATTTAGAGCAGAATTTAAGGGTGAATTGTTGCAGACTTATGAGCAGAATGTATTGAAGATTAGATGTAGACTTTGTGAAGACTTTGGAGTAGATTTTAAGAGATATATTGAGCATATGCTAAGGAAGATTTTGGTGAAGTTTTGAGTCAATTTGTAAAGGAGAATTAGATCTGTTTCAAGAAGAGGATCAAATAATCATCACATTATACTTTTGGAGGTTAGTGCCTTGCATTCAAGGAGATTGGTGTCTCTAGTGGGTTGGTGCCAAAAAATCATCTAAAGGCAATTGGTGTCTCCTATGGGTTGGTGTCTATGAAGATTGTAAAAAGTTCTGAACACAAAAGCAATATTTTTCTGTGGTTTTCTCCCGCAAGTGTTTCCATGTAAATAGTGTGTTTTTCTTGTGTTCCTAATTGTTAGATGCTTTAAAATTGTGGTAGAATAGGAAATTTTGCTTCAAGTGTTTGTAGAATAAAAATGAAAGCAGCGAGGATAAAGAGGATCACTCCATGAAGAAAGGAAGAAAGCACCATCAAAAGAAGAGCCTCAAGCAGGGTCATTATAAAAAGAAGAAGACAACTTCTTGCAAATACAAAAAGAGTCTTTATTCAAGAAAAGACAATAGGCCATCAAAGGGAAGCAGGAAGAAAGTCCAAGCTATGATGGAGAAAAAATACTCTTCATGGCAATGGAAGTCAAGGACGATAAAGATGAAGAGAAAGAAGAAAAAGAGGTCGCAATGAAGATGAAGAAGTAGACCTTGAGGAAGAACTCCACTATGCTTACAGAGAAAACGAGAAGCTTAAGAAAATAATCTTGAAACAAAAGGTACGAATTCAAGAGGAACTAAAACAAAGTCTTGACAAATTGGATAAAATGATTGTAGATCTAAGAGTACAATTAGAAGATGCAAAACCGATTGAGGAGATTATAAGAGATCAGCTTAAAGAAAAGGAATCTAATTGTGAAAAATTGGAGCTTCAAATCATTTCTTTAAGAAAGGAGTTGGAGAAAGCCATTGAACAATTGAATCGAAGCTTGAAGTTTAATAAAAAACTAAAATATTGGATGTTATCCTCAATTCGCAAAGGTCATTGTTTATTAAAATTGGTCTTGATTTTGTTGAAAATCAAATGAATACAAAGGAGGCTACAAGTTCTAAAGCTATGGATTTGCCACAAAAGATGAGTGAAGAATGGCCGAAAAATCTACATTGAGGTTCTCAAGAGTTCCACCAAAAGGAAAGGCAACAAGACAGAGGAGAACAAGGAGGAGGAGAATAAAATCCTGCAAAAGAACAATCCACTTCCAAAGGCAAACAAGGATAGCTTCCAAAAGTCCTTTCATCAAAGACAGCCATGTATAACTGGGTTCCATCATTCCTTTCATGGCTATTGTTTTACATGTAATCATTTTGGTCACAAAGGAGTAGATTGCAGAATTCATACAAAGAGTAATACTAGTTTCTCCAAAAGGAACTATAATTCATTTTCTCTAATAGATTATGCATCATATGCTACAAGTGCAACAATTTAGGGCACACAACACGTTTTTGCAGAACTATTTTTGCTGATCCTCCAAGACAAAACGAGGAGGATATTCATGATAAAAAGAAGGATGAATCAACTAAGGCTTGGAAGAAGAAAGAGTAGGAGCAACAAAACAAAGAAGAATCCATGCTTGTTCAAATAAATCTAGACGCAAGCAAGAAGGAGATAAATAGTGTGTTGATAGCGGTTGTTCAAGACACATGACAGGCTCAGATACCGGTTCTTGGGGAAAATGGTCAGGTCCGGGTCCTGGTTCTTGCCCAGTCCTGGTCCGAGCCTGGTTCAACCTGGGTTCCACCCGAGTCCTGCCCTGGCGGACCTGTGTGAACCCAAGCCCATGGGTTCCCAAAAACAGGGCCCACGAGTCATAAAACAAAAAAAAAGCAAATAAAAAACAATTTTTTTAATGGTTTTTTTAACATGTAACGTGGTTTTTTAACTTGAATCAATTGAAACTTGAAACTTGAATATTATCTTTTTTACGAATTATGAATATGATATTACATTTACGATATATGAATATCAGAATATTTATTGGCATTGGCAATTATGGATTTATGATTTATGGTTTATCTGTTATCATTTATGTATCATTGTATGGGAAAGTTACATTGTATGTTTCATATTTGTATGTTTGAACTGTGAACATATATAATTTTGATGTTTCAACATATATATACATATGTCAATATAATATATATATGTGTGTGTGTGTGTGTGTGTGTGTGTACGGATGAACCCGAACCCGTACCCTTACCCAAGAATTATTTTTTTGGCCAAATCTACGAATCCATACCCGAATCCCAACCTGAATCCAAACCTGAACCAGTAACTTAGATGACAGGTGATAAGAGTAAATTTCTTACTTTTGAACAAGTGGATGAAGGAATAGTAGACTTTGGAGACAATTCTAAGGAAAGGCACTCTTAGTATAGATAATGGAATAACAAGAACTGAGAATGTCCTCTATGTTAAAGGGTTGAAGCCAAATTTCCTTAAGTGTGAGTCAAATGTGTGACCAAGGGCACACTCTCACATTTCACCCTAGAGGATGTGAAATCAAGAAGGATGGGAAATTGATAGCATATGCATACAAACAACAAATAATCTCTACATTCTCAATGAAATCAAAAGAAAAATGTCATGTCCCCATTTCTCTAGCTATATTGATGTTTGAATTTGCTTGACATCCATCCCCACAAGCGAATTCGTAGTGTAAGGGGATGATTGTTTAGCCAAATGGGTCATTTGTTTAGACATATTTTGTTGTGGTGAACTTATAATAATATAACTTTATAATTTTATGTTATAAAGTTACTTTTTTCTAAATATAGAAAAAGGTTAATAAAAGTAACTTATAAGTTGCCAATTAATTCAATAAGTAACTTTATTTAAAAAGTTACATGACCCTCTTCCCTAGGCAATTTAATAAATTAAAAAGGTGGTCAAATTTCATGTTGAAGTCACCCTTGAGGTTGAGCACTCAATTGGAGGGAGAATAAGATTCTTTAGCATCTTTGGAGATGCCTTGTGGAGGTTCGATGAGTTTATGAATCTTTTTTTGAGAAGAGGCAATTCATTCTTTGTTTTGTGTTTTATGAATTTTATGCATCCTTTGGGTTGTGGAGGTCTGCAGCAGCACAAATTTACCTGAGCTGCCTTTGGAGGATGTGAATCCTTTAGATTTAGGTGGTGTGGACGAAATCCCACACTCCTCTCTTCAGCACAGCAGCATCATTAGAGGTTAATTTGGACTTTGGGGTTCGATTTACTCCAAGATTTTATTCTTCACAGCATAGTCAGGTCTGTTATATAAGATCTGAGCATTTGGATCAGAGATTGCAGCAAGGAATAAGCTACAAATGCCAGCCATACAACTCCCTTGGCCAGCCGTACCATTCACTTGCCTGGGGTTTCAATAAAAATAAACTAAAGGGTTTTGGCACCACTATTGGTGTGTGAATTCATTGTTGGAATATTAATAAGTGATCAGAGTTAGTTTGGTGTGAAGAAAATATCAGATTTGGGCAGCAGCAGCAATTCTTTGAGGAAAAGAGACATAATTTGGGAATCTTGCCTGGCAAGAATTTGGAATTTCAACTAGGTCTGAATAATTTTTCAATATTAGTTTTTGTAATTATCCTAGATTAAATAAAGTCATTTGCAGCCATTGGTAGCAGCTGGAGGTGTTTGGATCAGTCACTGCTTCATTCTAGGCTCAAATTCCACCCTCAAACCCCAACATTGGACTCCTCTTGGTAAGCCTTGAACGGCTTAATTCTATCAAGAATCCTCTTTATTGTTTATTTGTACTTGCTGCAATTAATAATCAGAATTCTGGAAACTATTATCAGAATTTCCATGTATTGTCAAAAATCCAAAAAACTTCAAAAAAATTGAAAATACAATAAACTTCCAAAAACTCTTTTTGCTGGTCAAAGAATTTGAATTTGTAAACAATCAGCGGTTTGGTTAAGAATTTTAGTCAGGGATCTTTAACAAAAGATGTTATATGGGGCTAGAAGACCAGCTAGTTATAGCACAAGAGGATGGGGCACCTTAACTTTGACAATCTTGTCAAGATTAGTCGTAAGGAAGTTGTGAGAGACATACCAAGCATTTCAAAGCCTACAAACATCACCTGTAAGAAATGTCAACTTGGGAAGCAAACTAGAGTGATTTTTAAATTAAAGGAACACTTTGCATCGACACCGTTGGAGCTTGTAAATATAGAACTCCGTGGTCCAATCAAAACAAGAACCATGAAAGGAGAAAGGCATTTTACGTTATAGAGTTAGAGGATGGATCCAAACCGATGATTACCACACCATGTAGACATTTGAAGATGCCTAAGGATAAGATAAAAAATGCTATTAAGAAGTTGCTTGATATGGGGCATCTAAGACCAAGTAAGAGTCCCTTTGCTTCTTTAGTGGTGTTGGTTAAGAAAAAAGATGGAACAATGTGTATGTGCATAGATTACAAAGCCCTAAACAAGAAGACAATCAAGAACAAACATCCCATCCCTCAAATTGACGAGCTTATCAAATGAGTTGCATGGTGCTTGTTATTTCTCCCATTGACTTGAGGTTGTTTACTATCAAAATCAGATGTGCAAGGAGGATGTGGAGAAGATTGCATTTGTGTGTCATTTCAATCACTTTGAGTTCTTGGTGATGCCCTTTGCGTTAACCAATGCCCTAGCCACTTTCCAATTGTATGAAAAAGGTTTTTTGTAATCAACTTAGGAAGTTTGTTCTCGTATTCTTTGATGATATCTTGATCTTTAATAGGACATGGGAGGAACATATGAGGCACCTTGATGAGGTATTGGGCATCCTAGAGAGGAAATCATTATATGCCAAGGAGTTTAAGTGTGATTTCGGCATGACGGAGCTTCTCTACATTGGCCACATCATTAGCTCTAAGGGTGTGGGAGTAGATCTTGAGAAGATCAAAGCAATTGTTGATTGGATTGCACCCACAAATCTCTCACAGTTCAAAGAATCCTTTGGGTTATGCAGTTTCTACTGAATATTTGTTAAGGGTTTTTCATAGGTGGCAGCTCCACTTACAAATCTAGCCAAGAAGGGGGCTTTTGTTTGGTCACTTGCAATGCAATGGTGCTTTGATCACTTCAAGCAAGTAATGAGCACTTGCCTAGTTTTAGCTATTCCTTATTACTCCAAAACATTTGAGTTGGAGTGTGATGCTTTAGGAGAGGGAATAGGAGTTGTATTGATGCGGGATAAGCATCTAATTACCTTCAAAAGCAAGACTTTGAGGCGTGCTAAAAGGAGTTAATCTATATGTGATAAGAAGATGATGGTCATTATGCATGCTTTGGCCAAATTCAGGCCATACCTGGGAGACAAGTTAATTGTTAAGACCAATCACACCAATCTCAAATACTTCCTGAACTAGAAGGACCTTAATGAGAGGCAGCATAAGTGGGTGAGGAGGCTTCAGGCATATGACTTTGACATTGTTTATGTCAAAAGAAAGAAAAATATTGTTGCAAATGCCCTGTCCAAGAGATCTCATTTGTCTTCTTTAGTGGCGATTACTGTTGATTGGGGCGAGTTGATCTCAGCAGAGTATTCTAAAGACACTTGGGCTATCGGCATTATTGAGGGTACCGTACAGGATGATAGGTAAACTATGATTAATGAGGTGATTATCTACAAGGAAAGAATTTATCGAGTAACCAACTCAGAGCTTAAGGTGAAAATTTCGAGGACTTTGCATGATGCACCTATGGCTGGACCCGAGTTTCTTCAAAACATATAGGCAGATCTACATATAGACAGGTATACATATATGCACACTCTAAAAGATTCTCTAAGGGGGAATTACACATAAATGAAAGTATCTATGTTTTTTGACTTAGAAATAGGTACTAGATTGTTAATAGCCTTGCCTTGAAAATGGGATTTTCATATAATAAAATTTTAAACAGGTAATCAAAACACGCAAACAACACCTTCTAACTGATTAAAACAGGGACCAGCTATTCGATGCAAACAAGACTCTGAAGGGAATAACACAGAGATTGACAACACAGAATTTCAAGAATTAAATAGTTAAGCTGTATGCAAAGCTATAAACGCCTTTGTTGCCAAGAAACACCCTTTTTCTGCCCTTTCTGAATTCTATTCAATGGAAGACTAGTGATGCTTCTGCCATCTGAAGAGCAGCTCAAACCTGCTAGTATGGTGTTCTGCGGTCTCCATTCTGCTCTTTCTATTCTTCTGTGGAGGAATGAGAAAGGATTGACGAGTTTAAGCCATGTAAATACACAAAAATGTTCTTTGATAAATACCATGTCAGCCTTAATCATGCCGTTACACAGCTAGGTTAGCCATCTAAGAAGAAAAAAATGTTTTTTTATTTGAAAATTTTGCATTGGTGTGACACAATGAACATTGGAAATGCAATCTGCCAAAACATTACAAAGAGTTTTCATCAATACAACAGAAGATGTTCATCTAGGATCAGCAAGAATAAATGAATCAATTTAAGAGCACTGCCCACAACAATGCCAACAACTCATATATTCAGCACATCTACATAACTTTGAAGTCAATCATTCCAATAAAATATAATTTCATATAATGTCATGTTTCTTGCATATATAACAAAATGTTTAATCATCTGTCAACAGTGAGCTTACTACTTTATCCCTTGTTCCCGAGGGACTAACCGCATTTAAACTTTAGAGAACTCTTACATTCGTTTTGCTTTCCTTATTCCTACAATTACATCACATTTTTCTTTGGGTTTGTTATTGTTTTGGAGATTTCATATCTTCCATGGTTAGCTGTAGTCAGATGTTGTGGTTAAGGGATTTTAACCATTTTCAGTTTACCTTGCGGTGCTTTACTTTTTTACTTTTTGTATTTTTGTAATTAATTAATTTCATAGCTAAGGGTCTTCTTACATTAGTTATTTTCTATTCTAAATGGTTAAGGCTTTCGAGTTTGTTGACCTGACCTACTTTGATAATTTCTGAACATTAATATGTTTTTTTCTTTGCTAATCTCTTCCACTTTCTTGGAACAAATCAATATTTGAGGGGTTTTTCTTCCTTTTGTATAGCTTTTCCAATCAGCAACATAACATTGATGAATCGTCCTTAGGTTACACCATCTATTTTTTTCAGATAACTTATTTTCTGAAATTTGTTCATATTCTGATTACTTGGCAAGTAGGGTATATGAAACAAACCATTCTTAGAAATAACAAACCGAAGGTTTGCAAGACCCTTAATCGGAGCACGATCACTGCCTGTTACAAAGAAAAGCAGCTTCTTTTTGTTCTCCTTGTCAAGAGAATGAATAATCTGCAATAAGAAACCACAGTTAAGTACAACGTACTAAATTACACTCTATAAAGTGAATTAATTGCTACAGTATACAAGGACATAATGGGAGCATTAAATTATTCAAAGTAGCAGAAAAGAAAAATTATGATTTCTTTGTCTGCAAAGTAGAGAATGGAGGTTTTTTTGCATGTTTTCAAGTTGGCCTCTGTTAGTGATTTTGATTAGATAAGCCATACACTATTTTCTGATCATTCAAAAGTTACCATTAGAAAACTAATCAATGACATTCTCCCATTACGAGAAAAAATATATAGTGTGCTCAACAACAGTCCACAAAGACCTCAATCCTTAACTAGGATTATGAACCAAGCTCAAATAACATTCAATATCCCATCGAAAGTAGAAAGGAAAACTAGCAAGATGGAGGATGTGGACAGAAAAGTTAGAAATCAAAACAAAGACAAGGCATGAAAGCTGGAGGAAAAAAAATAAGGTAATTCTGAACCGGTGGAATTTTCACATATGGTTTGTAAAACATCTTATTTTTTAAACACAGTTGCAAACTTCAATTTTTTAAGAAGACTACTCTTTTTATATTTCGTTATCTCATTTTTATGGATTTACTTTGTTCATAGGTTGTGTAGATTGTATTGCTTCAAGACTTTATCTATACCTTGTCGCGTGAGGCTAAGAAAGCTTTTGTTGCCCAAGACTTAAGACTTTGTAAATGTTTTAATCTGGTTAATATAAATGAGAGCAGCCCCCAAGGTTGCAGTTTATCTAGCAAAAGAAAAATTATTATTCATATAAATATCAAAATATTTATAATTAACAATGTACATAATATATATTATTATTTATGCATTGTATCTTATTATTAACTATATTAAAAAAATCATATATTTGTGGTTACTATGATACATTATCTACGACACCATCCCCTTGCCCTGCCCAAATTCAGACCCTCTGTCCCATTGTCCCCAGAACTCATCCATCTACCTCCCCATTACAAATCTCCATGGACCTATGCAAGGAGGCCAAAAATGGTACATATGGAGATTCTCGAGAAGAACCTAACAACTAAATTATTGGTAGTAGGTTTGGCATGAATGCATTTCCAAAAGATACTTGGTGAAGTCTAGGTAAGCAAACTATTTGACCACCAACTTTCCATTTGGTTGGACTGGAATAACAAAGAATAGAAGTACTTGGAGTCCTCATGGGGCAAAAGGTAATTTTTGGTACTTAGAAAATTCTATTTAACTTCATTGTTATCTCATTACAGAAGAAGGCATACAATGTATTTGGTTGGTAGCAGCCAAAGGCAACCACAATTGGAAAAAGAATGTTATCTCCATTGAAAGTAAAAAGGAAAAATATATAATTGATTTTAAAAATCAATCAATGAGTGAGGAAGCAAATTCCTTGGATTTATTTGATTCTGATTTTGGAGAAAAAGCAGACATAGAAACACGATCAAGGTCCTGTGGAGATGGGCATTGTAAGAATCTTTGAATTGTAGTTGTGTTCAGAAGATAAACAAACTCCTTTCGTGGCATATTCTTCTAGCAAATGTAGGCCTATGTAGTATTTATGCCAAACTACAATTTTATTATAGCAAGTTACAGAGATCAATGAAAGATGAAAATGAACTATGAGATGATAAGAAGCAAATGAACCATTTGAAGTTAAAATTCAAAATAAAACTTAGAAAAAATGAAAGGTACAAGTACGGAAGACAACATACATGGTTTACAATTAATAATTTATTCTCCAAGGCTGAAAGCTATCAATTACATAGGCCTAGCTAAACTATTTAAAATAAACTTCATGAGCAAAAAAGTTCAAATTATCAAAAAATTTGGTTTGGAGCCAATTAATACTTGTTTTACTAACAAAAGTTCAAGGGTATCTCATTCATATTGCTTACATCAAAATACAAGGTGAATTGATGAAGTTTGATGAAGAAATCAAAGACAAATTAATTAAGTCAGAAACAATATGGGTCACACATGGCTAAAACGGAAATAAAGGTAATGCGACTCACTACACAATGGAGAGAAAAGGAGAAAATGAAAAAAGTATAAACTAAAGTTCTTTAATTCATTGTAAGCCCTTACCATTTATCTGCCATAAGGCATGTTAAAGAAGCTTCAACTAATCAATCTTCAAAAGAATGGGAAGAGATTTTGAAACAAGCCATATGGTCCTGTTGTGACCATTTCACACATCGCCCCATTGCAAATGGGGACCCCTGCTTTTTGCTTTCTAGGGTTTGTTTTTGTAGGTCTTTTAGGGTTTTGTCTATTAGCCTTTAGCTTTCGAGTGTCGCCAAGGGGATCACCTGGATAGCAGGTTCTGCTTGAGTTAGGTCAAGTTGGTGAGTGATGAAGTCTGGAATGTCCTGATCCTGAAAATTGGCTAAGTCTGGAATGTCCTGATCCTGAAATTTGGCTAAGTCTGGAATGTCCTGATCCTGAAATTTGACTAAGTCTGAAAAACTGAAAATCCTCCAAAAACTAGATTTTGCAATATAACTCCTGGAGGTCTGAAACCACTCTGAATCTTTCTTATACTTAAATGTTATATTCCATAAAATGATCCTGACGGAGAGTTCAAAAAGTCAAATTTTGCTCCTGACCCTTCCAGAGGGTCCAAAGCGAATTTCGCTCCTAACCCTTCCAAAGGATCCAAAGCGAATTTCGCTCCTGACCCTTCCAAAGGGTCCATAGCGAAAATCAACCTAGGACTCATTTCTTGCCTTATTTGACCAAATTTTGATTTGCAAGGCATTTTGTTTGGACTTTGGAATTGATTGAAAACCCCCAAAAAATTGAATAGTCTAGCCTGGAATGAAGATTTCACTCCTGACCCTTGCTGAGGGTCCAAGGCGAAAATTTTATATGAGCTTATTTTTCACTAATTTTGGCTAACTTGTTTTGTGCAGGGTCTCCCAGAAGGAAGATTGGACGTCACTTGATGCAATTGAGGGTTTGGAAGCATGAAAAATGGTGAATTTTGGGCAACAAAGGTAAATTCGCTCCTGACCCTTGCTGAAGGCCCAGGGCGAAATTTTGAATTTCCCTTATTTTGTAGTGAAAAAGGTCAAGTCTTGGGCATGAATGAAAGAAGGACAACTCCCTTTACCCTCTGGAGAAGTTTTAACTTAAAAGAATAAAGGATTTTGCCTAAAACCAAAATTTCGCTCCTGACCCTTGCTAAGGGTCCAGGGCGAAAATCTTAGTAGAAGACATTTCTTGCCTTGTTTGGTCAAATTGAGGTGATTTTGAGTTTGAAAAAGGAAGAACCAAGCCTAGAAAAGGAAATTCGCTCCTGACCCTTCTAGAGGGTCCAGGGCAAAAATCCTAAATCCTATCTTTTCTTCCAAAGTTTGAGCAAGGCCAAGCTTAGACATGGGTGTAAAATGACATTTGAATTGCCTTAAAGTTGGGTTGGATTGCTAAGGATGCAAGTTTTGATGCCAAGAGGAAAATTCGCTCCTGACCCTTTCTAAGGGTCCAGGGCGAAAATCTCATAATCTCCCATTTTGCCTTGCAAAACAAAATCAAACTTGGATTGGGAGCAAGAAGAAAGATATTTCTTGGCATTGTGAGGTTGATTGAAGTTGGAATGATCAAGAATTTGCTCAAAAAACTCAAAATCGCTCTTGACCCTTGCTGAGGGCCCAGGGCGAAAATTGCAAAGTCAACCTATTTCTCTTGAGTTTTTGCTAAGGCAAGGATATCCTAGGGTAAAAATGGCCTTCAAAAACATGATGAATAAAGATTTGCTTCCAAAACTTGATGATTCTAAGCCAGGGAAGAAAAATCGCTCCTGACCCTTGCTAAGGGCCCAGGGCGAAAATTTGAAAAACTCTTATTTCACCTTGTAGAAACAAAGCAAATTTGGATGAGATGAATGAAAGGGATCATTGCATTACCTAGCAATGAACGAAAGATTCGAGAGAAGTTGATGAAGGAGTAAGCCTAAGGAGAAAAGGTCGCTCCTGACCCTTGGAGAGGGTCCAGGGCGAAAAACACCAAAATCACACTTTTCTCCTAAGTTGGATAGAACTAAGTCTGGAATTCAGTGAGAAGACCTATTTGAGATGCCTTGAAGAGATTTTGAACTTTGAAAAATGTCAATTTTGAGCCAAATTATGAAAGTCGCTCCTGACCCTTCCAGAGGGTCCAGGGCGAAATTCCTCTAAAAGCATTATTTCCTTCAAGATTTTTGATGAAGTAACTCAGTGGTGCAAGGAAATGGATCTTGGAAATTGCGTTGAGAGTTCAACAATCAAGCTAAGGTGGATTATAACCTAAAATGAGAAAATCGCTCCTGACCCTTCCAGAGGGTCCAGGGCGAAATCCACATTTCCACCTAAATTCCTCATGCAGAATACCAAAATTTGAAATGCAAGACCTTAACTGGATATGAATTCACCCTCTAGGGGATTTTAGAGTCAAGATATGAAATATTCAAGGCTAAATTTGGAAAATCGCTCCTGACCCTTGGAGAGGGTCCAAGGCGAAATCATTAGCAAGCTTCATTGAGACCTTGATCAAAAAATTGATATTCTCCAGTTTGCACTAAATCACCAAAATTGCTAAATTTGAGACATTTGGAAAATTAAATTTAAATTCGCATTAATTTAAAAGCATTTTGCATTTAATAAATTAATTTTAAGCCTTGAAATAATCAAAATTTTACCTTAGAGGATTAAAATTAAAATGAGCGCTCAAGGGAATTGTTTTGCCTTTATAGGCAAGTCGGCCACCCTTTTTTAGAGATTTTATTTATTTTTTACCCCTTTTTTGCCAAGTCGGCCTTGAAGGGAGTAGGGTGAGTGCTCTATATAATGGAGGAGTGTTGCTTCACATTTCAAATCATTCATTCATTCCTTCTAAGTGCAAAATTGGAGGGCAATTTGAGGAGCGAAATCCAGCAGAGTGGAGGTGAAATTTTACTAAGTGTTGGAGGCTAAAGAAGGAGAAGCTCTTTTGGAGGCTAATGGAGGCGTAATTCATCCAAAGGGAAGACCACAATTCAACCCTTGTCCAGCAAAATCCGGTCTTCTTTCATCATTTTCCAAGGTTGTATAGTTAGGCTTTCAAAGGAGGAGGTATGAAGAATTTTTTGAAGTTCTTATTCAAGATTTATTGTGATTTCATAGCAATTTTGTAAAAGTCTAAGTCTTGAAAATCCAATTTCCATTCATAATTAGTTTGAAAATGTATAATTCTTGATTTATCATGTCTTTTTCAAATTAATATCTTAAGTTATACCCTTGAAAGGTCTTAAATTTCATGCTTTAAGGTTTGATGCTCAAAGACTAACTTTAAATCTTTTGTGTAGGCATCAAATGGCGGCCCCGGAGTCGGAAGATCAACTACTTGGAGGACCCTCATCAAGGAAGATCAAGTCGGGACAAGGACGACCTCCCCAATCTAGCATTGACAAGGACGGCCTTCTTCGGTCAAGCATCATCAGGAATAACCTCTTCCAATCCAGCATTCCAAGGTGAGGTACATCATCATCCTGCACATCAAAGACAAAAGAAGTCAAAGCAAGGATTCGTCGAAGAAGCAGATAGTTTCAGAAGAGTTAATTAAAGCTAGCTTCTCAGCAACATCAAGTTGAATATCTACCAAGTTACAAATGTCAGACGAGGTGGCATCCCAGTCATCACTTCTCCAGTCGGTTTGGTCCACCTCAGCGTGTCTAGATTCAATGTACCTAACTCATGGGAGATGACACAAACTTTGATGTACCTACCCTAGCTATCCATTGGTCGAATATTCTAGAGAACACATGTGTCCAATTAATACAATTATTTCATTGGTCAGAATTGAGTTTGTTGTAACAAACCCTAATTAGGGTTTTCATTGTAGAATCTTGGCCATTGATCTCAAATTGATCTTAGCCATTGAATTGTATTAAGGGCACTACATAAGCCCGGCTCTTCATTTTGTAAAGGCTAATAGAAAATAGTTAGTCAATAGTTAGAAGGCGAGTAGTCAGTTGATAGAATAGCAATTAGAGTAGAATAGGAGGACAAGGCAAGAAATTGTTGCCATTGATTGTAAATAAACTCCATTTTCATTGAAGTAATGATGAAGTGTGTCGTTTCTTGCAATATGCATGGTTTCTTGTTGAATTTTCAATTCTAGATGGTAGATGATTAGATCGAATGAAGGAAATTGTTGAATGCACCTGTGTGGAATCCGTCTAATCCAAACCACTAGCCTCTTGTTGATGGTAAGTGCGCCTTACGTGGTCAACTGGAATAAAATGAGCTTAATCTTAAGTCGTTACACGTCTATTGTTTCATGCATTATCTTGAATGGTGATCAGTGTCTGATGGTGTACGATTTGAACATATTGGAAGCACCCCTTAGAAGATCGCATTGAGCTGATGTCTAATTGTTCAAGCCTGATGGTGAGACCCAGCCCAGTAGGACTCCACCTAGTCATTCATCCATCTTCTCGCATTCTAGGTAGTAGAGTAGACTTCCTGAACCTTGCATCTTTTGCCATTTGTTTGTCTTCCAGTTAGTTAGTAGGACTTGTGATTCCAGCAAATCAGACGTTCAGGTCATTGAGTGTAAGTCCCCTTGTGATTCCAGCAAATCACATCATACCATAGAGAGCTTATCCACACGTAGAGATCCTACATAACAGAACTTTGGTTTACTTCGACTGATCCTTCAGTAAGATCTTCAGCAATCGGGAAGTTTGCTCAAGAGAGGATAAGATACTTCGGTATTTTATTCTGTGTTTGGTCGTGTACAAAATACACATCAATAGGTCCCTCACTAAGCACTTAGTCTTATAATTAAATCTCTTATACCTTTCCAACATATAGTCTGCACAGCTAATAAAAGAGTTTTCATCTCAAACCATCATATGGTCCTATACTGATTTCTCCTCCACTATATGACCATCTACAGTCTCGCATTCTGTAGTACAGTAAAACATTCATCATCTATCTATTGTACAGTATTCACAAAGAAGTGAACACTCAAAAAACACTATGTAATCTTGTTTTGACATACATTGTTTATCCCATATCTATTGGGGCACCCCCAGTCATACACCCTTCTTGCAAAACCATCATAGTACAATTTGTACAATTAGAAAAAAATTGCATCAATTTCCACCATAAGAACGACCCTGTACCCATTTTTACTATATTGTACAGCTCTCTAGGATTTCCCCTTCCACCACATGGTCCTCATAAACAACATCAAATTTTGTTGTACAACCTTTGTCTACACATTTGACCATACAGTCTACATTTGGACACACTCCTACTATATGGCACTCTACGATTTCTATTACAGCTATTCACACTACTTGCACAATTATCGTTGTACAACTTAAAAACTACACTACTGTCCAACCTCCAACTGTATAATTTGGCACAACTGTTGATTGCTCTATTGTATTTCAGCCAAAGGAAATAAGGTTTATTTCTTTAGCTGTGCAGTCAATGAACAAAGAGGAGGTTGGCCAAAAAGATGATTCACAGACATTGTATGGTCCTCAAAGACTAATTCAATTGTGCAGGTGGTTATGAGTTCAATCAAGATACATTCCAGCTTGTCTACAAAAATAGACAATCATTGAAGAATTATTATTTTTACTTTCTCAAAAAGAAAGTCTGGTTGACGAGGGAAAGCAACCTCATTTAGGACTTGGTGAAACAACAAGCTTTTGGAGACCACGTACACAGTTTTTTGTGACAATTCAAGTTTTTCTCAATCCATGATGGCTGCAAGCAATAAAACTAGACAAAACCAAGGAAGTTCATCTTTGGTACCACCAAAACTATGAAAAAGAAATCCTGTTGTTACATGATGTTTTTGTAATGTTCTTTGTTTCTTGGTAAGGAATCTAAATTTTCTTTTTGGAGGTGATGTTCTATGAAAAAGAAATCCTGTTGTTACATGATGTTTTTGTAATGTTCTTTGTTTCTTGGTAAGGAATCTAACTTTTCTTTTTGGAGGTGATGTTCTGTTGTGACCTTTTCACACATCACCCCATTGAGAATAGGTACCTTCTCTTTTTCCTGCTTTCTAGGGTTTTTTGTTAGAGCCATGTGACCTTCCTGCATCGGTATTGCCAAGTTTGTTAGTTTTGAATGGTCTGAATTCTGAAAGTCACGAGTCAATTTGTGCAAGCCATAGTCAGAACCAGAGATTAGAAAATCGCCCCAAAATCGCCAAACTTGGCGAGTCCGAGCCCGAGACATGCTCGCCGAGTCTCTGGAGCTTGGACTTGGGCTCGGCCAAGTCTGGTGAGCAAACTCGCCAGACTCGCTGAGTTTGGCGAGTTTGGCATAAACTCGCCAAACTCGGCGAGTCTCGTGCCTGGGACTCAGCTGGTGGCAAGGCCCAAAAAAGGCCAAAAAAAAACATTTACTAAAGTTTTTTGAACTTCTTTTTTTTATGTTATTTATCCTCCAACCCTAAAAATGAACTTCATTTCATTCATTTGGAAAAATAGGAGGAGAAAAGTGAGTTGTGAAGAAAAACAAGGGTGCATTGAAGAAAAACCAGCAAGGAGGAAGCTCAAGATTTCTTCCATTTATCACATTGGGGCTGCATTGTGTTTGGATTTGGTGCATCAAGAGTTGGATAGGAAGAGTTTGCAGATCATTTCAAGCTTGCTGTAAAAAGTAAGATTGTTTTTTTGAAGATTTTTTTGTTTCTTGTATGCAAAAATTCCATTTTCTATTCATTTATTTTGAAAGTTTTACATTTCCTTCCAAAAACTTTTGTATGTTACTATGTAGTATCTAGTATGTACTTGTACTATGTAGGATTGTATGTAGGGTTTGTAATTTTTTTTAATTAAAAAGTTACAATTTAAAAAAAAAAAAATTACAAACCCTACCTTAGTTTTTTTGAATGTATGTATTAATTTCATTTTGTATTTGTAATGTTTTATTGCAGCAAACTTCACTTTATTATTTGCCTCAACTTCAACTTTCACAAAACTATCCTACAATGTCTACTTCAGCTTCTAGACCCCCCATTAGAAAGGACCCTGCTTGGAAATATCATGACGATTTTCCAGGGCAAGGAAAGGGGCAAACAAAATGTACATTATGCAAAACAATATTCCATGGAGGTATATATAGACTGAAATACCATATTTCTGATGTGCGTGGACATGATGTCGGACCATGCCTAAAAGCACTCCCTGAGGCCATATGTGATTGTTATGTAATGGTTGAGGAAATTGAAAGGAAAAAGAAGCAAAAGGAGGATCGAGCGGCCATTGGGAGAGAGACAACTTTAGGAAGAGGGACACAGTTAGGTTGTGTTGGAGGCCCTTCTTCCTTACCTCCATATCATCCCACTCAGTTTGCTACTGCTGGTGTTGGTGCTTCCGCTTCTACTTCTGTAAGTGGCAGTGCCACTGCCACTTCTCATGTTCCTAGCACTAGTAGTTGTAGTGGGAGTGTTAGCATTGGATCTAGGATTTGTAAATCTAGGTTGGATACCTTCTTTGTGCCTCGCACTACTCCAGGGTCCCAATAGTCGCTTAAGAGCATGGGTTGGAACAAGGAGGTTCATGATGCCGCTTAAATGGCAGTTGGCAGGTTTTGGGTCTACAGCAGTGTTCCATTCTTTACAGCCAGGTGAATGTTTTATGTTTGATTTCTTTAATTTTTATACTTTGATTCTTCGTTTTTTTTTCTCGTACATACTACATAGTACATAGTACATACTTAACTTATCTCATTGAATTTATTTGTCATAGGTCTCCTTATTGGCAAGAAATGGTTGATGCCCTTACCATATGCGGGGCGAGGTTCAAAGCCCCTTCTGAGTCAGATTTGAGGGGACCCATTTTGACTGAATTGGTGAATGATGTGAAGAAGGAATTAGGTGAACAACGCCAGATATGGACCACTAAAGGTTGCACCATCATGATTGATGGTTGGACGGATAGGAGAAATAGAACTCTCCTTAATTTTCCTGTTTCTTCCACAGGTGATTGATTAATTTTAGTTTCATTTAGTCTTTAATTTTTTATTTTTTATTTAATGGTTTATTGAATGATCATTGATCTTGCTTTATTTTTTTATTTCAGGGGGCACCGTTTTCATCAAGTCCATGATGCCTCCGCCCATTGCAAGAATGCCACCTACCTATGTGAGCAGATAGAGGAGGTGATTGATGAGGTGGGTGAGGAGAATGTGGTATAAGTGGTGACCGACAATGCAGCAAATTATGTTGCTGCAGGTAAATTTTTTATAACAAACTAATCTTGTTTGCAAATTAATTACTATTTTGTAACTTCATTAATTACAATGCAACAAATTATGTTGCTGCAGGTAGACTATTGATGCAGAGGCAACAAATTATGTTGCTGCAGGTAGACTATTGATGCAGAGGCACCCATCTATAGTTTGGACTCCATATGCTGCCCATTGCATTGACCTCATGTTGGACGATATTGGAAAACTCCCATGGGTCAAGAGATGTGTAGAAGGGCGAGAAATGTGTGCAAATTTGTATATAATCATTCATGGGTCTTGGCTCTTATGAGACAATACATAGCGCAGAAGGAGTCAACTCGTCCAGGAATCACAAAATTTGCCACAAACTTCATCACATTGCAGTCCATGCTTCTCTCTAAGTCGGCCTTGAGACGTATGATTGTTGGTGAGGAGTGGTCTTCCTCATCCTATGCTGCCATCCCTGCAGGGAAAGATATGGTAGACCGCATTTTTGATGAGAGAGACTTTTGGGTCCCTTGTGATGACATAGTGAAGGTAATTTTTTTATAAATTCTACAATTTAACTTTTTGTTTTATAACTTATTATATATATTCTCTTATTTGCTCATTTTTCTAAATTACACAATATTTTCAATTTTGCAGTTTGTTAAGCCCTTGGTTTTGTTGCAAGTTGCGGATGGAGAAAAGCCTGCAATGGGCTACATATATGAGGGCATGGATAGGGCAAAGGAGGGCATCAAATCCATCTATGAAGGAGATGAGAGCAAGTATGGTCCCATTTGGGGGATCATTGATAGGAGATGGCGTCATCAGCTTCATAGGCCCATCCATGCAGCAGCCTATCATCTGAATCCGGCATTCCATTTTATCCCTTTTTTCAAGGCTGATGTGGAGGTCCTTAATGGGCTATACTCGATCATGGAGAAGATGGCACCTACTGGTACTACTCAGATAGAGATTATTCAAGAGCTACAGTTGTTCTCAAATGCAAAAGGGGAGACCTTCTCTCGTCCCATCACCAAAGACAGTAGGACAACTATGATGCTAGGTAAAAATAAATTGTAAGGCTTAATTTAGTTTTATTGTATATTGTTAAATGAGTTCATGAGTGAGACTGATTTTATTTATTTTTCTCATTTCAAACTCAGATACTTGGTGGAGCTTTTTTGGCCCAATGACACCAAATATTCAGAAGTTGGCCATTCGCATCTTGAGCCAACCATGCAGCGCATCTGGTTGTGAGCACAATTGGAGTATGTTTGAGCACATACACTACAAGAGGCCCAATAGATCATCTGTGGAGAAGATGAATGATCTCGTCTTTGTTCTCCACAACCTCCGCATGAGAATGAGAAAGAATGCATTAGCTGACATCTCTCCCTATCATTCTAGACGAGGTTGATCCCGATGGAGAGTGGGCCACTGAGATAGATCTTGCGGCTATCTTTAGTGATGATGACACTGATTGGATCGACCACGTAGATATAGAGGCTGAGGCTGTAGCCATGGCAGAGGAGGAGCGGAGAGCACAAGCAAAGACCGGAGATTCAGAGGCAGATGCTAATAGTGACACAAATGTTCCTGATGTTGGTGAGCATGGCATGGTGTCACAGGGAGTGGCTATGGCTGCCAAATCATCCAGGACCTACCTTAAACGCCTTTGCAGGGGCTTGAGGCCAGAGGGTGCACGCTCCTCTGAGCCATAGGCTTGTAGTTGTATTTACCTTTGGTATTTGTGTGGAACATTTGATGATGATCATATGATGACATAGATTTTTTATTCCATGAGTTTTGTAATATTGTATACATTTGACAATATTTATATATCTATGTTTGTTATTTCCTTCAGCTACAATTTGCGTTTATGCTTATGTGATTGATGTATACTTGTGTATGTAATCAAATGAGTCGAGTTTGATGAAGTTATTGTGTCTTTAAGGTGTATTCAATAAAGGGTGCATGAAACAAGTTTTAAATCTTTAAAAATCTCTAAATTTATTGAGTTTTTCACTTTCCCAAGTCCAACCGAGTCTGAAGCCGAGTCTGACTCTGAGTCTCGAGTTTGAGTTTGAGTTTGAGTCGGCCTTGCCGAGTCTGAGTCCCGTTTCTTTGGTCAGAACAAAGTCTAGACACCGTCAAATTGCCTTGAAAGGCCGAAGGATGAAGATCGCAATTGATTTGAGTGGATTTGGACAACTTTCTATTTTTGAGGTTGCTATCAGGAAAGATTTCCGCATCCCTGAATATCATAACCCTGTTTACATGACCAAGGAGGAAGCAAAACAGCTGTATCAAGATAATGTTGAAGAACATGAGGCCAATATCAACCATTCATGGTTGGATAAGCCAAGGAAGGTTGCTTCTAAGTTACCAAAGGATCTTGTGAGAGCCTACTTCAAGGAGGATATTGGAGCCCTGATAGTTTTGTTGAATAGAGTCATGGATAGTCCACAAGGCACACCATTTGACCCTTGGATGTACTACTTCATCAATGAATTAACTACCGGAGTGAAGATGATTGGTTGGGGAAAGATTATAAGTAATAATCTTGATGACCAATTGAAGAACTTGGAAGAGAACAGGACATTTTATATGAGTTTTTATTTGGTGTACTCTCTTGCTTGAACTTACAGATATAGAGGACTAACCTGTAGAGGAGAAGTGGGGAATAAGGAGAATTAGTTTGTTGTTTATGATTGCTACCCACAGTTGCACTTGGAGGAAAAACTTCACTTTAAGAGAGTCAACGATGCATTCTTGATGCACATTACCAGGACGCTCCAAGGTGGTCTTCATCAGAGGCTTTCTTAGGAGTCTAAAGATTTGGTCAGCAGAGTTGGGCATTGGTACATCCAATACCCTAGATTTACTTATCTGAGAATTCAAGGATTCTCCAGACCTCCTTACAAGTTACCAATGTATCCCACCAACAGAGTAGTGTTGCTTGAAGTTATCAGGTAGCTTGAAAGTTTTATGATTGTTCAGAGAGGGAAGCAAAAGATAGGAGCGCCTTTTCCCCTCCATATTGGAAATGGATTGGAGACATGTTCATCAGCACAAGCTGCCACTAGTGTCGAAAATGAGCTTTCTTGGTACCCATTCTTTCAGTATAAGGCCAAAAAGCATTTTGACCCTTTTCACCGGATGAAAAAGGTTGATGGAGAGATGTTCGAGCATAGACCTAATCTTGAAGACTATTGGGCTAATGCAGCTGATAGCTTTGAAATTAGAAGGAGATTGTGGTCCAGACTTCCCCTGAATTTGATTAGAGTATTAGAAGTATTTCGAGTAGCAGATCAGCTTGAGCATGATCCTGAGTTTGAGCAGCCTCACTTTGATAAATTGAGAAATGAGCCCCTTGCCTTGATTGATTAGTCAAATTCTGAGAGGTCTGATTTGAGCGACCTCATCAGATCAGTGATTGAGTATTCAAAATGGTGGGCAACGGAGAAGACAAAGGGTCTTGGATCAAAAGGTGTCAATCTCACATATGATCTCATGGGAACCAATGAATCAATGTCTTCAAACCATGGTGTTTCATCAACTGTTGGGTCCAAGAAAAGGAAAGAACCCACTGAAAATTCTATGAGGGGTAAAGGAAAGAAAATAGTTGGAGATGCAAGTAGAAGGTATAAATCAGATGAAGGTCATTCGACCTTAAGTGTTGCATCCGCTGCTCTAGTCAAGACTACAACTAATGAACAAGAGATGAATACTGATATGGGAGATAATGAGGAAAGAGTTCCTTCTCCTTCAGTTGAAGAGATAATGGAAGAACCAGCTTAAGAGCCAAATTCTGCCATGACTGTAGAAGTTGAAGAACCTAAGCCTTTGAGAGAATTCCTTCATGGCATTGTCACTGCGCCCAAGGAAACTGGAGATAAATTTGATGAGAGTGGCATGGAGCAATCAACCATTCTAGATTGGTTGAGAGAAAGAATAAAGGCTAAGGCTCCTAAGGAAGCTCATTCAGAAGAGAACACAATAGCGTTCCTAGCTATGGTGAATAAACCAATTGAGATAAGACCGCCCAAATCAGCTAAGAAGTTTTCATTAATTCAAAGAGATAGTGCAGGATTCAAATCAGTACAGATAGCTGTACCCAAAGAAGGTAAAACTCATCACCACTGCGAACCTTGGAAAGAGTACCAAACTCCAGGAAGTTCAGGAGTTTGATGATACTTGCAATACATTGAAGGAAAGGCTGAACAAAGAAGTAGAGAAAAGGAAAAGATTGGAAGAAGAGAACGGGCAGTGGAAGAAGTATGTGATACACTTGACAAAGCTACTCAATCAGGAAATACCAGTTGCTCCTCCTACGCCTCTTCCACAAGAATTCATGAGGAACTCTGATGATACGAAGGCTACCTTTAGAGAAGCCAAGGAACGGACTTTTGAAGCCTTAGAGCCTGCTGATACACTTGTTGAAAATTTGGTATCAGCATATGAGTCTACCTCTTCTTTGTTGGTCAGAATTCAGTATTTGTCTGAGTATTGGGAAGAAGTTGAAGAAATTCAGAATATGGTTCTCCCACAATTGAAGATCATCCGGGGGCTTTCTCAACAGGAGTTAGTGGATGGAGGGGTCATTCAAGTAGGAAATAGATATGATCTTAGTACTTGGTATTTTACTTTGCTAACCAGGGTTGAAACCTTGAAGAAATCTGAAGCCAAGTGTTTGGAAGTCGAGAAAATTGTAAAGGATACTCAAGGTATTTCATGTGGCAGCAAAAATTTGGCAGCGAGAGGTGGTGCGAGAAAAACATCTGCATGCCGAAAATCTGAGAGCTAGAATCCAATCAAACTTTTTTAAGATTTTAGGAATGATTCTCAAAGGAGATTTCTCTAGAATTTCGATTTTTCTCCTCATTGATGAGAATTTCCTAGCACAAGCAGTTGACTAGGAATGCATACTCACCACCTGTACTGATGATGTGGACATGGTCGACTTCCAAATTAGCGACTTGCCAAGTGTCACCATGGAGGAGGTGCGACTTCTTGTGTCCAGATACATCGAATCTACAAAAAAGGAAATTGGACACTCACCTCAATGAGAATAGCAGTTGTGCCACTTGTCTCCTTCCTATTCGTTTTAACCACTAGAGTTTGGGGAAACCCTAATTACGGTTTTGAACTTTTAATCTGAGCCCTTGATCATTGTTCGATCTCGGCCGTTCATAATTTCTAGACTACTATATAAGGTTGCCCCCTCTCATTTGGAGAGTGAGGTTTTTGAAATATTGTTGCATGAAGGTCATTTTTCAAATAATATATTACATGTGTGCTTTCTCTTAAGGCTTTGTAATCCCTATTGTTTGAGTGATTTAGCAAGGTTTTCAATTTCTTCAACACATTAGTTAGAATTTATTTTACGTTGTTAGATGAATGAAAGATCTGATAAGTATTGGTTTATGGTGTATCGCTGCTCATACTTTTGGTGAATGGATGATTTTCATTCACTGTGCAAAGTTAGTCTGAGCTTTCCATTTTGTGTATGCTTAAACTTCCGATCAAAACACATCCCTTGAAGATTGCATCCACTTTGTGTAGTTGTCTAAAGTGAGGCAAATCAAAGTGTGGTTTATTGAGTTCACCGAATCAATACTGTCTCTAGAATTCGTAGGATTAGAGTAGATTTCTTAACCCTTATCCCTTTTGTCCTTTTTTTTTTGGAAGTCTTAAACCCCAAAAATCTCAAAAGAAAGAAAGAGAGAGAGCTTTAATTGACAAATCCATCTAAGTTCCAAAGTTGTTGACAATTCATTCAAGCGTAAGTCCCTTTGTGTATTACCAGCAAATCACAACGCCCATTGAGCTTATCCACAGGTCAAGACCTGACAAAAGAAACCTTGGAATCACCATATGATCTTCTAGCAATCTTAGCATACGCAATGATTTTGTTCAAGAGAGGGTAAATTATCTTTGGGTACTTTATTCTAATGTTTGGTAGATGATAAAACAGACACCAACATGTTGTAGTTGGTAGAAGTTACTCGTCAATCCAAGTTTTCTTTTTGAAAGTGATGATGTCGTTGGAATCTAACTTTTCTTTTCAGTATGTTTGTACTTAACTATGTATTAATTCCTTGTCAACTTGTGGGTAGTTGTTAAAAATTAACTACAATTGGTTGTTAACAATTGTGTTCAATTTGGCAACCAGCTATTCCAAGTCAAGAAAGTAATGTGATTTGGTACATGAACCTCCCTAGTCTAGAATGGGATTGCACAAGCACTACCTTTGAATAAAGTATTCGTTGACCTTCATCTATAGTTATCCAATATGTACTATTATATTCCATTTATATTATAATAACTAGTATTATTATTTGGCAATAAACATGTGATGCAGGATGTTAGTGAGGTATTAGTTGAGAATTGCAAGGAGAAAGCAGAGATAGGTTGCACTATAATGTTAGATAGGTGGACTTATAGAAGCAACCGTTCATTGATCAACTTCCTTGTGGCATCCAAAAGTGGCACAATCTTCCTCAAATCTGCCAATGCATATGACATGAAATCAGCTCACATGCTTTTCTATCTATTTGATGAGATTGTGATAGGATTTCGTTGTGCTCACACCACACCCCATCTCCTTGACGGGGACCCCCTTTCCATAGGCTCTGTAGGCAGATTTTCGACCCTGCAAAGCCTTCCAACGCCCTGTTGATGCCGAATGAATCCCCCCCTGATGCTTAGGGTAAGGTCGAAACCAGTGGAGTGCAAGTTTTTCTTCTTTGAAATCATTTTTGTCACCATGCCCTGTCAAAAATGTTGAGATAAGAGCCAAAAATAACCCTCGCGACTCCTCTCAGGCCTCTCCACATTGCCGATAAAAGTCCCAATAGCGCCAAAGTTCGGCGAATGCAAACAAAGTGAGAGTTCAAAGTTAGGTCAAAACGAGCAAAATAGATGCATTTTTTTATTGTCTTACACATCCAAGTGCATTCACAAATGGCGAACACAATGCTGAAAGGGGGGCATTCAAATTGATTTTAAAATGCTTATGATATTGCCTTTCATATCCACTCTGAAATGCCGAGAAAACTACCGAATCAAATGTCAGAAACGTTTTTTTAACCATCAAGGCGAAATACACAAAAATCAAAGGGCAATGAAAGTGTCAGTAAACTATAAACACGCGCAGAATAAAGTTTGGGTATTTGCCCATATAAAATACGACATCGTGCTATAAGGCCTTCAAAGGCCGATAAAATACCGCAGAAGCCCCACTCAAATTAAAGTCGAAGAGATAAAAAAAAAACGTGGGCATTCCTTATGAAATACCTCTACTAATGTCGAATAAAATACAGACAAGGCATTATTAGTGCATTAAAATAGGAAGTTCAGGTAAAGCACTTCAATCGGCACACTTTATAAGGCCTAAGTTTCCCTTCCAAAGGCCAAGAGTAATCCGAATCTCGTTTCAAAGTCGGAAGTTTTAAAACATTAAACCCAAAGTTTAAAATAAAACTTCCTTTTTTCAGCGTTGGCATTGAAAAGGGAATATGTGATTATTTTGAGAAGTTGTGAGAATGATTGGGCCTATTTAAAAGGTTTCCTAAGCCTAGGTCCTTAAATAAATGGATATATAGTAAATCATGGATTTGCTTGTTTGTGCAGGATGAATGATGTCATGTGAAGATCGAGAAGGCGAGACCACTAGTAGGGCGACATGAGGAGATCCAACGCACGGACGAAGATGTGATCATGATGAAGCTAGAAGGAACCAAGGAGCACGCAAGATCAAAATGATGACCATAGAGCGGTGCCAAAGAGGAACATGTTGTAAGGCTGAATGCAAAACAAAACCAACAAAGGGCGTGCCATTCAACCAAATGAAGGATACAACCCCAACCCTGAGGGACCCAAGTGATGTTGTTTCGAGTTTTAGGAAGGCATCAACAAACACTCAAAATGCTACAGGCATATTCAAAATCAAAGAAATGCACAGCTGGAAAATCCAAAAAATCAGTTTGATTATTAAAAAAAGAAGTGCTTTATTGTACATAACTACCTGTGGGTCCCCATTAATGCATTTAAAACAAAAGGGACACGGGTTAGTTATTTCTAAACTACCTGAGTTGCAAAATTGATGTAAAATAGTTGTAGGTAGTTGAGGAAGTGGTTGAGAAGGCATTTGGGAAGTTATGGAAATTACTAGGCATGGGCTAAAGCTATCAACCTTCTAGAAGGCAGATCCCAACCATTGGATGGATTTAAATCCAAGCATTTGATTCAAAACTGTAAAAGCTATAAAAGGCCAATGCCTCTCTTTTGTAAATGGTTAGATATTAGGGGTTAGATAGTTAGATTTTAAAGTTAGACAGTTAGCAGATTAGAAGTAGAAGTAGAATACGACCGCTGAGCAGAAATCGTTGTAATGGCAACTTCAACAGATGAATAAAGCATTGAAATATGGTATTTTGCCATTTTCCCAAACTTATTTGCATGGTTTCTTTCCATTTAGATAATTAGAGTGCAGTGATCTTAATGGTGAAGTGTAAGGGTATCTGATTTGATTTCAGGTTCATACCATTGAGGGCTTGCTGATTGTAGGTCTTTGTGCATGTTTGGTCTGAACAGTTAGTGTGAACCCAAAACTCTTCTTAGTTCAACTGTAGGTGTTTGTCTTAGGTTGTGCCAGAGTTGGGTTTCTGAATGAGTACCTACAGTCTGAAAATCCTTTATTCCCTTGGAGCTTGCACTATTTTTGTGGAGTTGTGAGTATATCTATGGCTAAGAAAGGATTAGTTTGTTGGAAATCTGTCTGCCCATAGCATCAATCATTAATATCATTGTCCTTAGGATCCCTAAACCTTATCTCTTTTGTTATTTGTTTCTCGAGTTCGAATCCAAGGCATCAGCAGGTGCAAACCAGCTTGTTGCATTTGTAAGCCCCTTGTGTTTACCAGCAAATCACATCAATCGCTGAGTTATCCTAAGCCGTCAAAACCTGACAGTTGGAACCTTGAGGTTGTCCCCTTTGATCATGTGATGTCCCATTCTTGAACTTAGGATCAAATAATAAATAATAATAAAGTGAAATGAAAATTAATAATGATATAAAAAATATAAATAAATAAGTAATAAAATATAATTTTCGGTAAGACAATTAAAACAAAGGTTAGAATGAACGGGATTATATGTGACAGTGGAGAAGTCTATAAAGAAGACATCGAAGATCTTATGACATCAATTCAACATAAAATAGTTAATCACGTAACAAATTGAAATTGCTAAAACTTGGGGGAGCTAAGTTTGATCAGAAACTAACTAAATAATTAGTTAATGTTAGTATAGAGGTGCGATGTAACCTTGGGTTGCAACCCCTTCATTCATATCTCTTCTAGACTTATTAAAGGGGCATCCTCCAATCATTCCAAGGATCATGGGATTTTTGTTGATTTTAATTCTTCTTCATATTCTTACGGATTGACTCTTATCTGAGCATTGTTGTCGGCATTCCATTGTTACATTTGAGGAAGCCATTAAGATTGCCTTGCAGAATTGGTTGTCATATTAGCCATCATAGTAAAGATCAAATTGTCTGCACTAAGCATAATATATCTATGAGATTGAATCCACTTAAGCATATATCTAATTAAGAAAGGAGTGGAATGGATAATAGTCATATTTCTTAACTTATTATTATTCACCAAATTACAAGTTTAAACCAATGTATTCTTACGTTGTTCACTATACATCATAAGCATTATTGGAAAGAAATATTTTGCACCTGGTCTTAGCTAGTTAATTGTCCCTGTCTTATAGGAAATAACTACGGGTACATTACAAGTGGTATCGGAGCCATCATCCTGCCAGCCTAGGGAATCAATACTTGATGCAACCAAGTCAAAGGACCTTAAGGGCCCTTGAAAGAGAAAAAAAGAGGATTATGCAGCAAGAATTAAGAACATTTATTGAGAAAATTGAACAAACAAATCAAGCCATGCTCCTAGCCTTGCAAAACATAAATAACACCATGCGTGATTTAAGACCAAACTAGAGAAACAATAGGGATAAAAATTCCATCCAATCAATAAGTGACAATAGGACCACCCCCGCGACCACCTTGCCTCCTTTCATACCTGGGGAAAGATTCTCAAGAGGATATGAAGAGGTCAATAACCCAAATGTAGAAGCACTTGCCATGGAATATGCTAGGCTTGAGCCAGAAACCAAAAGGAGCATCCCCTTCCCAGCCTATTACCCTTCCCAGCCTATTATGAGGCTAAAATGAAGACTTCCCAAAGGGAGAGGGATCACTGGCCAAACCGTGATATCCAAAACAAGATAGGGAAATTGAGCATTCCAAATTTTGATGGGACAAGGAAAACTACAGCACATGCATGGACCCAAAAATTGGAAACTTATTTAACCCTTAGTCCCATGACAGAATAGGATGCCATAACATTTGCCATATTGCACTTAGATGGGGTCGCCCATGATTGGTGGCATCATGGGTTGATCACGCAAGATCATAAAAACATAAAAAACTACGATTCCTTCAAGAGGAAACTTATTGAAAGGTTTGATCAAACACACCCCAAAAAATATTTTAGGGAGCTAGCCAAAATAAGGCAGAGGGGAACTCTTGAAGAATATATTTCAGAATTCCAAAGGTTAGTCGTTATGGTTCCCGGAATATCTGAATATAGGCTCATCTCCCTATTTGTGGAAAGACTATCAGACACCACTCGCGGACTAGTGAGCGCCTTCGATCCTACTACACTACAAGAAGCAATTCTTAAGGCCACAAGGCTGGACTCCGCCCAAACAAAGGAAAAAAGTCATCACAAGAGAGTACCACCAAAAGATAGTCATTTTATTGAGGAAGATGAACGCAAGAGACCATATCTTTCTTATGATGGTCGGGAGGAATCAAAAAGGAAAGGCCTTTGCTTTGATTGCAAGAAGGAATAAAGGAAGGGACACATTTGCAAGCAAGATAATGCTAGCAAAGAAAAGGTGTGCTACTGATGCCAAAATGAATGGAGACATGGGCACATTTGTAATCCACAGAACCTTAAGCAAAAAGACCTGTGTTACAGATGCAATGAAAAGTGGGAGTCGGGACATAAATGTAGGAAGAGAAGCCAAGTCCATAAAATAGAAGCCACTTCAACTGAAGAGGAAGGGAAACAAGGGGAAAAGACAGAAAACGCATGGAGTTTTGTGGAGAAACAAATCTAGTGATTACATCCACACAAGAAATTATTAACTTGGCAGTTTAAACCTTTTAATAAAACAACACATAAAGATGCATCAAGGCCTTTATGAGTGAACACCATTAATGGAGTTAGATATTTCTTTTAATTGAATTAATATTTGAATTGTCCCAAGAGATGGTTCTAGTCCTGGTTGGATGCTCCTACCTCTTGTGGATAAAGTAAATCGGCCCAAGAGGTGGTCCTAGTCCTAGTTGGACGCTCCTGCCTCTTGTGGATAAAGTAAATCGGCCCAAGAGGTGGTCCTAGTCCTAGTTGGACACTCCTACCTCTTGTGGATAAAGTAAATCGGCCCAAGAGGTGGTCCTAGTCCTAGTTGGACGCTCCTACCTCTTGTGGATAAAGTAAATCGGCCCAAGAGATGGTCCTAGTCTTGGTTGGATGCTCTTGCCTCTTGTGGATAAAGTAAATTGACCCAAGAGATGGTTCTGGTCCTGGTTGGACGCTCCTACCTCTTCTGGATAAAATGAATTGCCCAAGAGATGGTTCTAGTCATGGTTGGACGTTCCTGCCTCTTGTGGATAAAGTGAATTGGCCCAAGAGATGCTTCTGGTCCTAGTTGGATGCTCCTGCCACCGAGAGATGGTTTTGGTCCTGGTTGGACACTCCTGTCTCTCGTGGGTAAAATGATAAGATTGATTGGCCCAAGGGATGGATCTGATCCTGGTTGGATGTTCCAACTTCTTGTGGACTATGTAGACTATATCTACATGTGTATGCATGCATCTGAATATATCCATGTGTCTACTTTGTGTATACTTCGTGTTTCCATGTGTATACTTTGTGTTTTAAGTGTATTCTCCGTGACTTCATGCATTCATGTGTATACTTCATGTTGTTTCATATATTCATATGTATACTTTGTATTTTATTTAGGAAATGACTCAGTTTAAGAAAGTTGTCAATTGCTTGAGGACAAGCAATCTTGAGTGGGGAGGGTTGTGATGTCCCATTCTTGAACTTAGGATCAGAGAATAAATAATAATAAAGTGAAATGAAAATAAATAATGATATAAGTAATATAAATAAATAAGTAATAATATATAATTTTCCATAAGACAATTAAAACGAAGGTTAGAATGAACGGGATTATATGTGACAGTGGTGCAATCTATAAAGAAGACATCAAAGATCTTATGGCATCAATTCAACATAAAATAATTAATCACGTAACAAATTGAAATCGCTACTAGTTGGGGGAACTAAGTTTGATCAGGAACTAACTAAATAATTAGTTAATGTTAGTATAGAGGTGCGAAGTGACCTTGGGTTACAACCCCTTCATTCATATCTCTTCTAGACTTATTAAGGGGGTATCCTCCAATCATTCCAGGGATCATGGGATTTTTGTTATTTTTAATTCTTCTTCATATTCTTACGGATTGACTCTTATTTGAGCATTGCTTTCGGCATTCCATTGTTACATTTGAGGAAGCCATTAAGATTGCCTTGCAGACTTGGTTGTCATATCAGGCATCATAGTAAAGATCAGATTGTCTGCACTAAGCATAATATATCTATGGGATCGAATCCACTTAAGCATATATCTAATTAAGAAAGCAGTAGAATGGATAATAGTCATATTTCTTAACTTATTATTATTCACCAAATTACAAGTTTAAACCACTGTATTCTTATGTTGTTCACCATACATCATAAGTATTATTGGTTTATTGGGGAAAGAAATCTTTTGCACCTGGTCTTAGCTAGTTAATTGTCCCCATCTTATAGGAAATAACAATGGGGGCATTACAGATCATTCCGAACAGCATTAGGGATTTCCTTACTCAAGAGAGGATAGGATACTCGACATTCTATTATGTGTTGACAAAGGATTAGCACGTACTTTTCCCGCATCAACAGAGTTGAGAAACAATATGTAGTTCAGTTTATCACACATCATGCAAAAAATTGTGTAGTGGCAAGCAAACTTCTGATGGAGAAGTACCATACATTGTTTCAGGATACATGTTTGGCATATTGTCTCAATTTAACGTTGGAAGACATTGGCAAATTTCCATGGGTTAAATCTGTAGTAGAGATGTGGAGATCCATCACTAACTTCAGATATAATCACAATAACGTGCTTAACATAATGAAATCAGACTTCATCTACTTTTGCATGATGGTTTTTGTAAAGTTGAATTCCATAGGTAGTTGATCCTTAAAAACCTTGAGAGTCGGACTTCTATCTTTGACAGATCTCCATCAGCCTCCTTTACAGCAAATGGCTTTACAACTACAAACCTTTATCTTGGATAAGGTTTCTTACACGAAGAATTAAAGACTTGAAAGGAACCCTCATAACATGCTTAACCATTTAATCACTTTGCTCTCAATCTTCATATTGACAATGAAATAGAAAAGTAAAATGGTTTAAAAATACATCTTAGAAAGAGTAGAGATGCTATTTGTTTAAATATATGGTTTAAAAACATCTCTTTTCCTCTTCCTAATGAAGGATTATGAAGTGTGATCTGATATGTTGATTCAAAAGCTCAAACATTGTTTTCTTCCAGAAGCTCTTTTTACAATAGAGATATTATTTTTTTAAATTGACGAAAAAGATGCAGCACAACATGTGTTGAAGATGATAATAAAAGAAATGTCTAGCATACCTCCCAAAACTCACGGACAATGCGACTATCTTTTCTATAACCATCCTCATATATCGTGTATTTTTCTCTGTATAAATTATTAATGCATGGTTAATAAAAATAATACAGTAAGTCAAATCATTTTCAAACAGGTAACTAAACACAAATCAACCTAACCTAAAACATGACCATCCAGAATATTAGAGGAAATAAATAATAATAGTGCACAGGTTGAAGAAACAAACAGTGCTTCAAAATCAAGTACAGGGCTGCCACAAATGAGCTGTTCCAGTTCAGCAGGCTGAAATAACTGCATCAATAAGTGGTGAAAAAACGTCACTATTACTACAAAATGAATAAGCATGATCGTCAAATATAACATATATAAAGAAACGAGGCCAAATGGATACATTAAATGCTGACTTTATTTCTTCCAAATATTTATTTTCCTAAAATATCTGTGGTTTTTTTCTGATAAATTTCGTAGCCAAGCAAGCCAAGAAGTTGCAGCCGTCGCACCTTTTTGATAAGGAGAACAGATTGCATTATGTTGTATGTTCTAAAGAAAATTGACAACAGTAACGCAATTATAGGAATAACAAAGCACCGCCACTTATTTATTCATGGTATCATCTTGGAAAGAAAGAAAAGCAGTAATATTAATACCAAGAAATAACCAAAAATAAAATTAATGTCACACACTACAGATAACTTGGTATCAAGAATGATATTGGCCAAAGAAACAACAAATGAATCCAAGACAAATAAGACAACAATAACTACGGATAGATCCTATCTTTCGACCTCACCCCAAGAAGAGTTTTAATCATTAATTATTTAAACATCACCATGACTCTTCCACACCCTATGAGCTTAAATAATTAATTTTCTCCTAAGAAGACATTACCTACCACTCTATGTGGTAAGTCGTATAAAAGCACCAACTAAAGAGACCACTTACATATTAAGATGAGTTTGAACTTGAAAATGTTGAGCATATATCCCAAACTTCATTAGTTGAGATCTATATTTCTATTAATGTGGCACTGTCAAGTACCTTGTCTTTATCAATTTAAATCTTATAAAATTTGTATTTTGTGACTGATCTCTCATAAACAAAGGTATCCTTTGTTAGATCCTCCTTGGATTTCAACCTTTTATTCCTTTTATAAAAAACCTTCTCAAGCTTTAATGTACTACTATTGGCCATAACAAGATGGTAAAATGGATTTGGCAAAGAACATAACAGAGTTAACTCATTTATCTTCTTCATCGATTCTAATATCAATTCATGCTAACTAAATTACTACAATGTTAAAAGCATTTAGATGCTCTATCACAAATTCACTATCATTCATCATAAGAGAATATAGTTTCTTTTGAAGGAAAATAAAAAATACTAAGGATTTTGTTTGATGTAAAGACCATCTCTTATCCCATTGTTCCTTGGCACTGAATTCTCTTGAGACATCCAGCAATAGTGAACCTAAAAGGTGTAATTGGATTGAACTCTTTGCCTTCCTATGAATCTTCACCCAATTTTCTGCCATCATAACCAATGGCTTCATTCCTAACACAACAACAGATCTTTGTCCATGAGATCTTTCATATAAAGGTTATGTAACTGAAAGTTCTAGCCATTAAATTTCCAAGATATCCCTTTGAGGATGTGCCTATTCAACATAATGATTAAGCCCATGCTGATGTATAGTTCTAAGTTTCGGGGGCCCTATATAGGGATCTTGTGATAGGGCTTGAGTTGAGATGGTTTGGATGATTATGTTTAGCATATAATTGTGGGGAATACTACTGTCACTGAGAAGGGGGGGTGAATCAGTGACAATGATGTCAACAAAAAACTGCAACTTTTAAACTTATATCATTAAAATAGATTTCATGAAAGAAAGAATTACTGATTAAAAGATTTGAGTCTTCTAAATTTGGCAGACTTAATTCACTTATCAAATGATAAACACAATGGACACAACTGGCAACACAAAATTTATGAGTGGAAAACCCTCTGGCGTATAAAAACCACTCTCAAAAATGCCTCACTGGTTTACTCAAATTGTCTCACTGACATATACAATTTGTCTCACTGACGAACACAATTCATCTCACTGATGCCACAAGTATTAAAAGCCCTTTTAAAACAGAAAGAAAGCATACAGAGATAATCCTCTGTTTTTGATACAAGGCAAAATTCTTCTAATACAGAGTATAATCTCTTTCATAGGTCTGCAACATCACAATTGAAATAACAACCAGTTTTTGTCAAATGTCTCTGCACATAAAAACAGATCTAACCCTTGACTGTTAACATAAGGAGTATTGCCTCTGTTCAATTGAATTTTTTGTTGTAACCAAGCTATATCTTCATATCCCCTGACTTCGAACAATCAAATTTTATTCATCCAAAAACTTAACACCTTCTGTCCGTTTCTCTTTGTTTATATATGAAGTTACAACCACCAGATAACTGTCTTCGACAACTTTGCAAAGTTCATGAACAGAACCAAACTGACTGTTAAGGAAACTAATCCTAATAACCAATGTGAAACATGCTGCCATTCAGATGCCAACCAATTTACATGAAGAATGTCGACTACTCTGTCACCATAGTCAACTATATGCTGAAGAAACCAGAATGGACTAATGAACAAGGAGACAAGACATTCATCCGACTATAGAAGGAGACCAAATTATATAACTCAAAAACATTATATATCTGTCCAAGGAAGTCATATATACAAAGTGCAGAGTAACTCCACATAGTCTTCATTACTAACTCTGTATAGTCGACATATCCACATAACAATAGAACCCATACAACTTCAACTATTCATCACCCCACATAGTTCCAAATAGTCTTTACCATAGCCACATAACACACACCCCATGAGAGACTGCACATATCATAACATAAGAAACTGTAATGGACCCATACACTGCAGTGAATAAACAAAATGTGTAGAATGGAATGTTGATGTTTGTCAACAAAACTGTTTTTGTCATCAAAATGCCCAAAAGTGCAACAATCTCCCCCTAGCATTGATGACAAAAACACACAAACACTCCCCCTGGTTTTGGCAGCAATGACGGAACCATAGGTGATCAGAGAAAATCTCTGCTGAAAAATTGAAGACCACGAGCCAGCTCCATGACAATCTTGCCACCATGATGAGAGAATGAATTGTCATAAGAATAGACCATTTTATGCAAGGTAGCAAAGTTCCCTGTTTGAACGCCAATCTGAAAATACTGCCAAAGGATTTCAGGAGGAATAACATTATGATTGTCAGGTTGAAGATTAGAGGAATCACCACTGCTTTCAATCACCCTACCAAAATAAAAGGACAACGATTTCAACAATGGAGACAGAGGAACTTGTGGAACATAAACACAGACAACAGGCCACATGTCAGCTGCAACGTATGCTTCTCCAAATTGAAGGGCAAGAGCCACTAAACCAGTGGATTGAACAAGAGGATCAAAGAAGGCTTTGTATACTTCACCATCATGATAATGATCAGAGATCCTGAGACTAGCATCTGAGATAAAATCAAGACTTTTCATCATTTGATCACTAGTCTTTTGGAAGAGACATTTGCATTTCTCTTCCCTAGATTCGGGTAAGCAAGCACAAACTAGCGCAAAAGACATGATGCATAGATTAGGAAAAACACTTGCGATGAGTGCAAATCTGAGTAAAGATCCTTTAAATAGACAAAAACGGATTTCACACAAGATATTAAATGCCAAAAATAGCTGCAAACACAAGGAGAATATTTAAAGCAGAACAAGGATTGCACGATTTGCAAACCAAATTAGTACTAAGAATAGCATGAAAAGATAGACCAGAACAGAAAGCATATCCAAGGAGATCTTTTGAAATTAGAAACACCATCTTCGAAGAACACCATGGTAGAAGAAATGTCATTCATGTCTGAAAAAGGCAGTGAAAAGACTTTGGTCAGAAAACTGAAATGATAATCTCTGCAGAAACAGCACGGTTCAATTTGCAGCTGCACATGATACAGGAGAAACCAAATAATCCAAGATGACCGTGTCTTTTTGTTGGTTTTAAATGAACCTTCCGGAAGATAAAAGACACCAACTCCCCCTGAAAGTATAATCATTGAAAAACGTCATGTGATAGCAGAAAGTGATACCACACCAAGTCGTTGTCTTCACTTTTCAAAGACTTCCTTAGCTAAGGGTTTAGTAAAAATATCGACCATTTGATCTTAAGTGTTAACATAGTGTAAACAAACCTCATTCTATTGAACCTTTTCACAAAGAAAATGGTAACCTATATCAATATGCTTTGTGCGAGCATGCATCACAGGGTTCTTCGAAATGCTGATTGCACTTGTGTTATCACAGAGAATTGAAATAGGTTTGGATACTTCAATCTTCATATATGCTAATGTCTGTACCATCCATAAAACTTGAGTGCAAAATGAAACAGTAGCTATATATTCTGCTTCTGTTATGGACAGAGATATGGAATTTTGTTTCTTACTATGCCAGGCAACAAGTTTTGACCCCAAGAAGAAGGCTGTCCCACTAATGCTCTTTCTGTCATCTAAGGATCTAGCCCAATCTGCATCTGTGAAAGCAGTAAGAGTAAGATTGTCATCATGAGGATACCAAAGTCCAAAATCCAAAGTTGCTTGGATATACTTGAAAATTATTTTTAAAGCATTGACATGAGATTGTCTTGGTGAAGCCTGAAACTGAGCAACCAAACAGACTGCTTGCATTATATTTGGTCTTGAAGTTGTGAGATATAGAAGACTTCCTATCATAGATCTGTATTTTGTTTGATCAACACAAGGTGTATCATCTTCTTTCACCAATTTACATCCTACTGTCATGGGAGTTGCAACTGAACTACATTCACTCATATGAAACTTTTGAAGCATTTCTTTTGCATACTTGGTCTGGGAAAGAAAAATACCTTTACGAAGTTGTGTTACCTGTAATCCAAGAAAGAAAGAGAGTTCTCCCAACATGGAACAAATTCTGATTGCATGAGATTAGAAAACATGGTACACATCATCATTAGTACCACCAAATATAATATCATCTACATAAACTTCAACTATGAGTATATCATCTCTTTCAAATTTAATATAAAGATTGTTGTCAACTCCCCCTTTTGTAAACCCATTTTTTAAAAGATGACCATCTAATCTTGCATACCATGCTCGTGGGGCTTGTTTCAAGCCATTATAGAGCCTTTTTTAACCTGTACACATGATCTATCTTATCCAAAAATTGAAACCCTTTAGGTTGTTCCATATATACTTCCTCCTCAAGATGTCCATTCAAGAGAGTTGTTTTAACATCCATTTGATAGATCTTAAAGTTTTTGTAAACAAAGAATACTAGGAATATTCTTATTGCTTCAAGCCTTGCTACTAGGGCAAAGGTTTCATCATAGTCAATCTCCTCTATTTGTGAATAATCCTTACATACAAGCCTAGCTTTGTTTCTAGCCACTTTACCATTTTCATCATGTTTATTCCTAAAGACCCATTTTGCACCTATGACATTCTTATTTGTAGGCCTAGGCACTAGCTCCCATGTTTTGTTCTTTTCAATTTGACTAATTTCTTCTTTCATGGCTAAAATCCAACATTCATCTTTGCTAGCTTCAACATAAGTTTTAGGCTCTAATTCAGACAATAAACAAAAATGAGCTTCTTCACCTGACATTGCAGATCTTCTTCTTGTCTTCATCCTTACCTACAATGATCTTTTCTTGCGGATGATTTTTCAAAAGATTTCTACTGGGTTTTGTGAGAGGTGTTTTTGTTGTTGTTTCAGAAGATGTACTTACCAATTCCTCTTTCTCTAGAAGTATTTCAGATTCTTCTTTCTCTAGAAGTATTTCAGATTCCTTTTTCTTTGGAAGTATCACAGAATCTGATTCAGATTCAGCTTCAATATTATTTAGAAAAGTTTTATTAACCTGCAGCTTTGCATCCACTTTACATTAGTACTTTCAACAATTCTCTTAATCCTTTTATTGTAACATCTATATGCTTTACTGTGTGATGAATATCCAAGAAAAATACCTTTGTCACATCTTGATTCAAAGCTGCTTAGATTTGCATCATCTTTCTTTATATAACACTTACTACCGAAGATCCTAAAATACTTAATAGAAGCTGACTTACCATTCCATAATTCATATGGTGTATAATTTGTTTTTACCCTCAATTGGACTCTGTTTAGTATGTGAACAGTTGTATGAACAGCTTCTTTCCAATAAACATCAGCAATATTAGCTCCATCAAGCAATGTTCTGGCCATTTCTTTAACAGTTCTGTTTTTTCTTTCTGCTACTCCATTTTGTTGAGGAGTTCTTGATGCAGCATATTGTCTTTTTATACCATGTAGCTCACAATATTGTTCAAACTCATTTGATGTGTACTCCCCTCCTTGATCTGATCTCAAGCATTTTATTCTTAAATCTGATTCATTCTCTACCATCTTCCTGAACACCTTGAACCTGTGAAAAGCTTTAGACTTATGTTTAAGAAAAGTCACCCATGTCATCCTAGTATAGTCATCTATAAAAAGCATGAAATATTTTTCTCCATTTAATGATCTTGTTCTTGTTGGTCCAGACAAGTCTATATGGACAAGTTCCAAAGGTTTAGAAGACATGTTCTTTTGGCTTATAGCAAACTCTACTTTGTTTACCACTTTGACATTCTTTAAAAACTATATTTTCAGGTTTGCTTAGAGTAGGCATGTCTCTTACATTCTGATTTCTGCTGACCTTAACAAGATTATCAAAGTTTAAGTGCCCTAACCTCTTGTGCCAAAGCCATCTCTCTTCTATCTGACTCATGAGACAGACATGACTGACATTATCATTATTAGACACATTATGAAGATGATATACATTACCCTTAGTTCTTTTACCTGCTGCTATGAGTTTCCCTGATTTCTTTCTTACTTCACAGCCTTGAGAATGAAAAGCAACTTCATAACCACTGTCACAAAACTGACTTACACTCAAGAGGTTGTGTTTCAAGCCATCAACATAATAAACATCATATATAGGAGTTTCATCATTGAGTAAAAGAGTTCCAATACATTTAATTTGAATGGTGGAGTTGTCAACAAACCTAATAAACCCTCCTGTATAATCCTCAAATTTTGTAAACTTTGACTTGTCTCCTGTCATGTGGTGAGAACACCCACTATCAAGAATCTAGATATCTTCCTTCTTAGCATGGTATGCCACTTGGACAATCATTGAGTTTTCAATATTTGGTTTTGGTTTGGATCTCCATTCTATTTGCTGTTTGATCTTCATATCTACATCAGCCTTTGAATGATCTTTATATGTCAATCTTTTTTTTCTTTCATTTTGAAGAAAAGTCCTGCAAAATTTGTTAGTGTGCCCCATTTTATGACAATTAAAGCATCTAACATTATGATAACCAAGAATTGAAGACTGTCTTTGTGAGAACCAGCAGTTTGATGCTTTATGTCCAAAGTTAAACATATTACAAAAGAAACACGAGCCATAAAATCTTGATTGAGACTTCCACAAATTCTTGGATTTATGCTGCCATGAAGATCTTGGAATGATATTTCTACTACGTGTTTGTAGTTTAGTTGTAACTGATTTTGAAATCTTTTCACAAGATGTGTGTGATTTAGTTTTATCTTTTGTCTTTTCTTGAGACCCAAAAATTTCATATAGGGTTTTGTTGTTGCTTCTATTTGAACTTTGACCAATTTCAAACTCTAAACCAGATATGTTACTGTTTTTCCTTTGTTTACTCAGAATATCTTCCAATCTTGTGTTATCATATCTTTCAAGTTTTCTTTTTAAGACCGCTATCTCTGCTTCCAGTTTTTGACAAGATTCATTTTTACTTGCTAAGTCTGCTTTTGTCACATCTGCAATTCTTTTGTGCTCCTCAACTTGTCTAGTTAAATCAGTTGCTAGTATATCAAGAGAGTTAATTTTATTTACGAGACTAGCAGCTTGGTTCTCTTGTAAACAAAGTTCCTTTTTTAACCTTTTAACTTCTTTGAGAGCACATATTCAGTCACCTTCTAAGTCAACTTCACCTTCTCCTTCAGCATCTGACAATACAACATCATTAAGAACCTGATTTCCTGCAAGACATTCAGTAGTCATAAACAATACTTCAGACTCATCATCAATTGACTCCTCTAAATTACTGCCTGTGACATCACCTTTAGCATATAAACTTTTCTTAGCCTTGAAGGGAAATTTTTTCTTTCTAGTGAAGGTTCTCTGTTTAGTCAAAGATTCTGAATTTTCTTTGTCACTGTCATCCAAAGGACAGTTTGCAGCAAAATGACCACTCTTACCACAATTAAAAGATTTAAAAGGTAATTTGCCTTATATTTTCCTGACCCCTTTTTGAGTTTCTTGACAAAGTTAACTTCTTCTATATCTTTTTCAGAATCATAAGTTTTTTCTTTATTTTTCTTCTCAACTTTAAAAGCACTTTCCTTATGAACAGTTTCCTCTCCACAAGTTCTCATTTCATAAGCAGTGAGTGTCCCATGAAGATGATCCATAGTCAAGGTATTCAAGTCCTTAAGTTCCTCTATGGCTAATAACTTTGTCTCTGTCATCCAAAGGACAATTTGCAGCAAAATGGCCAGTCTTACAACAATTAAAACAATTAAAACATTTAAAAGGTAATTTGCCCTTATATTTTCCTGGCCACTTTTTGAGTTTCCTGACATAGTTAACTTCTTCTATATCTTTTTCAGAATCATAAGTTATTTCTTTATTTTTCTTCTCAACTTTAAAAGCACAAACCTTATGAACAGTTTCCTCTCCACAAGTTCTCATTTCATAAGCAATGAGTGTCCCATGAAGATCATCCATAGTCAAGGTATTCAAGTCCTTAAGTTCCTCTATGGCTGATAACTTTGAATCATATTTAGAGGGAAGAGACCTCAACACCTTTTTGACTACATCCTTATCTTCTATGTCTTCTCCTAATCCTCTAATTGCATTGATAGTTTTGTCAACTCTAAGAAAATAATCTGCTACCCTTTCTTCATTAGACATCTTCATTCCTTCAAACTTATCCCTAAGAGTTTGAATCTTGGCTTGTTTTACTTTATCATTACCATGGTAAATGTTGTTAAGTTTGTCCCAAACTTGTTTGGAAGAGCTACAATGCATTATTTTAACAAATACATCTTTAGACAAACCACATAGAATGGCATGCTTGGCCTTAGCATCATTTTCATATTCTCTTTTTCCATCAGGATCAGTAGGTATGCTTTGTGGAACAGTGTATCCATTGACAACAGCAGTCCAAACATCCACACCCAAGGAAATTAAATAAGTTTGCATTCTTACTTTCCAAAAAGCATAATCAGTACCATCAAACAAGGGAACCCTAGAAGCAGAAGAACCTTCTTCAGCCATGTTAAATAGTATTCCAGACACATAATCAATCTAGGTGTTTAAACCCTTGCACGTCAACCTGCTCTGATACCAAATGTGGGGAATACTACTGTCACTGAGAGAGGGGGGGCGGGGGGGGGGGCGGGGGGGAGGGGGGGGGGGGGTAAATCAGTGACAATGATGTCAACAAAAATCTGCAACTTTTAAACTTATATCATTAAAATAGATTTCATGAAAGAAAGAATTACTGATTAAAAGATTGGTGTCTTCTAAATTTGGCAGACTTAATTCACTTATCAAATGATAAACAAAATGGACACAATTGACTACACAAAATTTATGAGTGGAAAACCTTCTGGGGTATAAAAACAACTCTAAAAAATGCCTCACTGGCTTACTCAAATTGTCTCACTGATGAACACAATTCATCTCAGTGATACCACAAGTGTTAAAAGCCCCTTTAAAACAGAAAGAAAGCATACAGAGATAATCCTCTGTTTTTGATACAAAGCAAAATTCTTCTAATGCAGAGTATAATCTCTTTCATAGGTCTGCAACATCACAATTGAAATAACAATCAGTTTTTGTCAAATGTCTCTGCACATAAAAACAGATCTAACCCTCGACTGTTAACATAAGGAGTATTGCCTCTGTTCAATTGAGTTTTCTGTTGTAACCAAGCTATATCTTCATATACTCTGACTTCGAACAATCAAATTTTAATCATCCAAAAACTTAACACCTTCTGTCAGTTTCTCTTTGTTTATATATGAAGTTACAACCACCAGATAACTATCTTCGACAACTTTGCAAAGTTCATTGACAGGAACCAAACTGACTGTTAAGGGAACTAATCCATGACTGTTGAGAAAACATAATCTAATAACCAATGTGAAACATGCTGCCATTCAGATGCCAACCAATTTACATGAAGAATGTTGACTACTCTGTCACCATAGTCAACTATATGCTGAAGAAACCAGAATCGACTAATAAACAAGGAGACAAGACATTCATCCAACTATAAAAGGAGACCAAATTATATAACTCAAAAACATTATATATCTGTCCAAGGAAGTCATATATACAAAGTGCAGAGTAACTCCACATAGTCTTCGTTACTAACTCCGTATTGTCGACATATCCACATAACAAGAGAACCCATACAACTTCAACTATTCATCACCCCACATAGTTCCAAATAGTCTTTACCATAGCCACATAACACACACACACCATGAGAGACTGCACATATCATAACATAAGAAACTGTAATGGACCCATACACTGTAGTGAAACAAACAAAATGTGTAGAATGGAATGTTGATGTTTGTCAACAAAACTATTTTTGTCATCAAAATGCCCAAAAGTGCAACAATAATTTGGTCCAAACCAATGTCGCTTTACTACATTGTTTAAGACAAACATACCACCCAAACCCATTATCTTGAGTGTATCTTCAAACTTACTTGGTTTATACACAAGCTTAGATCCATGGGTGATTAGACTTTTCCCTATTGGAGACATCCATTTTTTGCTGTGTATTACTCAAAGGGGATTGCTTCTAGTTCGTAGATGATCTATGTGTAGCTATGCAAATGTTAGTTGTCTTTCTTGCCACCACACAAGCACCTGCACAACTTCATGCAACACCTAACACAACTTGCATAGTGCACACAACATCCAACAGCCATTTGCACAATCTTCAACTATGCACACGTGGCATTGTAACATCCACCCCTTGGACACTACATTTTTATTTTTTTTACATTCACGAGCACCACTTAAATTAATCAAACTTCTAGATCTAGCTTGGAAATGTCAACTCTCTTAATTCCTCAATTGCCTTAGTGGTGAAAGTTCTACACCACCACTTATGCTTGCACTCAAAGGTGGTAAGCTCTTGAGGTCAGGATCCCTATTAGACCTAAACTTAAGCCTCAAGGGTTAATTCCAAATGACCCTGCCTATGTATCCTTTCGAGGGAAGTCAGAGGCTTCGTAGTTCATCCAAAGTGTAGAGGGAGTTCATCCTCTCCCTTTGTACGAGATCCTTGATCTCTTTTTGAACTAGGACTATTTATTAAAATTTGGTACTAGTGGTGAATTAAAAATGTATTATATTTAAGTTGTATTATACAAATTTCTATGTACAATATTTGGTTTCCATGGTTTGTCTGGTGTTTTCAAGTCTTAGTTTTCTATTTATAATTGTTTCTTGTCCACAAATTTAATTGTATCTTTATTATTGTCGCATAGTACTTATCGATATATTTAGAGGATATCCAAAAAATAATTGAACTTTAATATTTCAAAATTTACTATATCTATTATATTATATGTAAATTTCAATACTTCTAATTTACTATAATATGTTTTATATTTAATAGATTCTACAAACCATTTTGAACTTTAGGAAATTTAAAGTCATCTTATATTATCTTGTAACCAAATCAAAAAATCAAAAGACTATAGGCTACAACAACCTTACCACAAAATCACATAATAATGAGTATTGCATAACGGAGAGTGTCTACTTGTACACACTATGCTTTATTCATATTATATTTTAATATGGGGTAAAACAAGTACCAAACAATGCACAGGATGCTACTACACTTAATTAAGAAGACTACTTCTCACGTTCAAAAGACAGTGTCATTGCTGTTAGGAGTGGTCTCTATTCTCCACATTGAAACAAAAACGCTATAATACAAATCTCCTTATATAGCCTATCATACCTGTATGACAAGCTTCTACATATAACACTTCATAATTAAACACTCATATTATTCTACACCTTTCAGTCTGTAGTGTCTCACATAGAACTTACTTCAATAAGAGATCCTGCCTGCAAGTCAGTCAAAGAACTTTAAAATATCCAATTTTATTACCTGTAGGACCCGACCTCTCCATAGCCTCTGAAATCCTTTTCTGAATGCTTCAAATGATAATTCTATTGAAGTCTCAAGATAGTACTGCAAAAAAAGGATCACATACGTGGTGGTAATTTTTTTGTCAAATGCAGTAATTACAATTTTATTCTCAACAAATAATAACAGAAAATTAATATACTGTTATATCACAATTTTGTAATTTGTGCTATATTCTGATTTTTTAAATATTTTTCTGACTCTTCTGAGCAAGGTATAGCAAACTGGAAATAAAACTAGTATACATATTTTAAATATATTTATCTAAAAAAATGCAGAAAGATATCAATTTGGAACTATTTTATTTACTTATAAGTTATTAGCTTAGTTTAGTTTAGAACCATTTTATTTAAGTTAATACATGTAGACATACATGTTATATGTTGCTTATTTTGGAAGAATTAAATAACAATACTTTGACATGTAAATGGCTGCCAAATTTAAGACGAAAGGTAAGAATTTTTGTTAGTATGTGCATGCTATTACACTCCACCCCTTGCTGCCATTGTAGAATGCCTCTTGGCATTAATAAAATATGACAACTACTGTAGACAGCTGGAACACATAGCAAACCCTAAACTTTGTTAGAGAGAAAATATGAAACCGTTGTGCACTGAAATAAATCAAATCTGAGTGCTAAAGTTGATAGTATATGAATGGAAAATTCTATAACAGCTGTAGAATGTCATCAAACTTCGGATCTGAAATTGGAATGTAATTGCAAGTACAACTGACTATTTGTGAATTTGTAATGTCAGATCTCCTTACAAAATATGCAGACCACTCTCCAAAATGCTGATCAAAATGTGTCAAAAAAATGCTAATTCACCCTCTAAATGAGCTGGAAAATGATGGAACATGCAGATTGCAGCCTTCACAATTGTCAAATGCTTGTCACTTATCCCAAAGATGCCAAATCTTCTGTTTTCCTTCCTTTGGAAGTGGGGCAACCTCTATAAGCAACTAAAACTCAGGAACTTATCATTAATGCTGAAACTCTCCAAACTGCAGATTGCCTTCAAACAGGGCTGAATATCAACAATAAATATGGTAGCATTAAACCTCCAAACCCTCCCAAATATGGTGTGGATGAATTCTAGAGAAGGTGCTCCAAGTTATTGTTCCAATAAGAGCAATTGATTGTGCAGAAATGTCATGCACCATCCTTGATCATCATATTTTTTCCTAATCAAGGAATATAACCTAAATATAGCAATTAAAATATTGTTAATTGTTTATTTAAAAATTTAATATTTAATTTGAATATTCATTATGTGCAAATGAATCAATGTAGCAATTGCTATTAATTAATTAATATTTATTAATGAATGTTTGTTTGATATTAATATTTATTAAATGATGATATTCATGAAATGTTTTGAAGAAAAAAATTAATAATATAAAAAAAAATCCATGCATCACTTATCTCCTGAGGGTCCCACATAATCCTAAAGGCAGCGACTCCTTGGAAAGGTCAGCCCCCTTTGAAGAGTGGTGACTCTTCCTTGAGTCGCCACCCTCCCTTACTCCTATAAAGCATCGAGAGGGAGGATAGGAAAGGAGTGAACAGAACATAAGAGAAAAAAAGGCACAATCTGAACTAAGTATTATCATCACACAATTAAGACAAGAATCCACTCAAAAGGAAAAAAGGATAGCTATCGGGCCCTTGGTAAAAACCTACAACAAACAATTCAGAAGCATAAAGTTAGTAGTACGATAGCCAAAGAGAAGGAGACAGGTATGCATGACAGTATGTATGAGGCATCATTATCTCCATACATCATATTTAATATTTACGTTACTATTCAATAACCTTATGTGGGATTAGCATTAAAAGCAGTATATCATTTTCTCAGTCTTGTTAGTATTAACTGATGTATACCTCAGCGACAGTCACAACAGTAGTAATCTATGAATAACACCTTAATCACAGCAATTCTGTTAGACTGATATAGCCTCCGCATCATAGTATTAAGGGCTGATTTCATTCTCTCATTATTGTGACAGCATTAATCATTTAGTAGTGCTATAGGTTAACAAGTGGTTTCAGCCATAACCTAATAAATAACAGTTATAAAACGTTAACATTATTAATATCACATTGATATCATGGATATGCACATTATTTCCGTATGAATAGATTATCAGTACCATTATTGATCACATCATCTATGATAATGTTAATGATGTAATCATCTTTAATATATTTTAAAAGGAAGTAAATGTTGAACCCCATCATGGATGGAAGAGGGGGAGATGTAGATAAGAGGGTTAAGGTTTCCATCTAAGCAGGACACCTTGGGTGGATGTCAAAATTCTGACACCAAGGCCAAGAGTGTCAAAGTCCCGCTCTTGGGCTTAGATTAGACAAGCCGAGAACCCCACTACGATCTCCATACCATTCCTACTATGATGAGCTATTAAGTGTAAGGGAAGATGTAGGAAAGAGGGTTAAGGTTGCCATCTAAGTAGGACACCTTGGATGAGTGCCAAAATTCTGCCACCAAGGACTAGAGGGTCAAAGTCCCGCTCTTGGGCCTAAGATTGGACAAGCCGGGAATCCAACTACATTCCCCATACCATTCTTACCATGATAAGTTATCAACTATAAGGGATAAGGCATGGATGGGGAATAAGACAAGCACCCTACTAAGTAGAACACCTTGAGTGGATATCAAAGTCCTGCCACAGAGGCTAAGAGGGTCAAAGTCCCACTCTTGGGCTTAGTATGGGTTGGCTTGGTCAAACCTATCATGTCCCTATCTCTATGCTCAAAATATGTTTGATAGTAATAGTAATATAGGAGATATATTTATATGCTTTAGCTAACTCTAACAATGACATTAGTTTTATATGTATATATTGTTGTATTTTTTTTGTGTCATTCATGTCCAATCTCTACTGGGATACTAGTACGTGTTGCTCTCTTTTCCACCCAGTTGTTGATCTGTTTTGTTCAGCTAAGTGAGTTTATTAATGTACACACGGCTGGTTGAGAAGTGTTTGTTGCAGTTGAGGTTTAGATTCGAATCTGTAGTGTTGGAATTTTCTGTCTTTGTTGGTGGAGGATTCTTGTCACTTGCCTGAGCGATTCAGTTTCTCTGTCACGTAGCTCAGCTGGATGCATCTGTAGTCTGGCAACACTTGTGCTTATTGGATTTCTTTTTGCTGGCCTCTGTTTTGATTATCTTTCAGAAAACGTATTCTTTGTGTTTGTCAGCAGGTGACTTTCAGTATTCCAGATTGAATGATTACATATGTGTTGACGTGTATTTTGTACACAATCATACACAGAATAAAATACCGACAGGCATCTTATCCTCTCTTGAGAAAATAGTCTCTAACTGCTGAAGATCTGCAAAAAGGATCAGTTAGATGGACTCCAAGGTTCTTTTAGTGGGGTCTCCACGTGTGGACAAGCTTTTTAGTGGTATGATGTGATTTGCTGTTTCCTTCAAGGCGTCTTACGGATTCAAATGCTCGAAGATTTTACTAATCTAAAAGGAATTTTCAAAAAATGGAAAAAGGACAGGGTTTAAGGAAGTCTAATCTAGCCTAACCCTATGAACGACTTAGCATGAATGAGATTTGGCAAGATTCAACCAACTTCAATTTTGCCATAAGATAACAACTCAATTGAAATTAGTGCGATCTTCTAAGGTAATAATGGTGTTCAATGCATCAAAGACCAAGGACACTACTACGAAGGTACATATCCTAGATGCGAAAATGCTTGAAGGTTAAGGACTCAAAATGTTTTCCAGTCGACCACGCAAGGCGTTCCTACAATCAGCAAGAAGCTAGTGGTTTGGATTGTGAATCCTACCAAACATCAAATCTCACACTTAGCCTTTCAAATTAACAAACTACTTTGATTGAGCGTGATTCAAGTACATCCAACAACCATGAAGATAACTCAAGAAATTTGCAACAAAACACCATAACTTCAATATTTTATTGATTTCCAAGTCATCATATACAACAATTGCTTGAATTTCTCTCTTCAAGACTCAATCTTGCTACAAAATAAAATTTGCTTCTAACTCTAACTATTATCTCTCACACTTCTTCACTATTAACTATTTTTTCCTATTACAACTGAAATGAAAAAATGGGGGTATAAATAGCATCCCCAGTTACAATGAAAGGTCCAGATTGAAAGCAAATCAATGGACAAGATCATGACACCTAAACCCTAATTAGGGTTTGTTACAAATGACCTCCTTTTTACTGAACAACATTAAATACATAGCCAAATATTAAATTTGGCACAAAAATCTAGGAGGTATCAACCAATGAGAAATAAGATGTCATGTCATCTGTAACAACCTTTCATCTAGAATCTTATTCCCTTTCCAATTCTCTTTCTTAGCATATGCAATGAATTTTGTCACGATTCCTTCGATTTCTGTGCTTGGAATCTCGGGAAGATTCTTGATACTCTCTTCTAAGTGGATGACCTGATCAAATGCATCTAGAAGAGCTGTGTCCCAAGTAGGTTCAAGTTCCTTTGTTCTATCAATCAGGAGCATGGTGGCATACATCTGATCATACTGCTCATCTGTAACATCTGCGTCCTTGCGAAAGATGATCGTGATTCTATCCTCAAACTCTTGTAAATCCACATCTGTCTCGACCTCGATCCTTCTGCCAAGAATGGTACGAAGTACCTCAAATACTCTGTCCTGGATCGGATTGATCACCTCCTCAACTTGACCACATCTAACACTGATGTCCTCGAAAAGAACACTCTTTATATGGAGTAAGGTTGACCACTGAAACAAACTGTGAGAATCACCTTCTAAGATCCTCTCCTGTGCTAAAATTCTCCTGGATGTGTGTCTTATAACTTTCAAGACAGGGATGACAACGTCCTTGGTATGGGCAAATGCAGCTACTGTTGCCATCAATCTGTGAATAATCTCAAGAACTTGGATAGCCTGATGGGTGATCTTCGACATCCTTGTAACAAACTCAATGGCCACCGTGTGAGATCTATCCATCCAACCACATGTACGCTGGACCATGTTCCTGAATCTTTCTGCTTCATTGATTGATTGAAGGGGCAATGCCTGCAATGGTGATCTAACTGGATCCTGACGTCCCAAAGGTTCATTGATGTGACTGAAATATGCCCTCCATGCACCGACCTCTCTCTCAAGCTTTCTATTCTTTTCTACTTCTTCTCTAAGCTTGTCCTTCAATGCCTCAAATGTGTCGGTGGCATCATCTAGAGTCTGCTCTGCTGTGGATGGTCCCAACTCAATAGTCTGTATATGATAGTCTTCTGCTAGGATCTCACCCTCATATTTGTCTGCTGCCGGTGTAGCTATCTGCAGTTTTCTAGATCCAGTCTCATCTCGAATCATCTTGGACATCTTTGTAGCCTTCTTCTTCTCTGTTGTCATATGTGAGCGTCCAACAAGGCTCTCTAAATCAATTGCACTGTCCTCGTCCTCAATTACGATCACCTTAGTCAATCTTTCCTTCAACCAATCTGGGATATTTGATCTTGTCTCTTGAACTTGAATTTCTTTGTGTACTATTTCTTCTTGTCTGGGAGGAGATGTTACTTCGTTATCATTATCTAAATCATAGTCTTGGAGAGATCCATCGGATGAAACATGCTGTGCCTGTTCTTCCTCCTGTCTATCATTCTGTACCATCGATTCCATGGATTCTTCCACTCGAACTGTTCTATCTTCTGGTCTGGAAGAAGTACCTGGTGTTTGCTCTTTGCCGGCACCTTGCTTTTTCTTGGAAGACTCTTTCTTTTCTGATCTTTCTTTTCTCTTCGATCCTCTCGAATGGAGATTGCCCTCACTGGCACATCGAAGGTTACCTTCACCTGAATTCTTAGGATTAGGATTGCCTTCACTAACACTGGCTCCACCCTCGGCTGGCTTTTCTTCCAAAGTAAAAGACATAGCTATGCCCTGTTCTCTCAACTTCTGATGTTGAACGTCTACCCATCTGCGAGTACAAGACAAGACTGGTGCCATCAAATCATCTAAATCCACGGCCTCGGGCTCATTCCAATTCAAACTTATTGTTTTGCTTTCTCTATCATATGAAGATTGGATGTGCCTGCCGTTGTCCTGAGCTTGGTCGGCCACTCTGTAAATCTTACATTTCCTGATGAAATCCAAAGGCAATCTAGAATGTATCTTACGTTTCACTTCAAGATCATCTAGGAGATTCATCATAAAATCTTCAATTTGGTACTCATGTCTAAATCTTCTGCCGACCGTCTCCTCTAAATGTCCATGAGGATCAAAACTATTCCTCCAAGCAAAAGATGAAAAAGGATACAAGGCTAACTCCCTCTCTGCGTCATCCATGGTTGAGACATTGGGACATACCTCAACTGAATTACCCAAAATAATAGGTACCTGAACTCCATTCTGATGTCTGTGTCTGAATGCCTTCACATATGCTGCCAACTGCCTTGTTACTTCAAGTAACACAATTCTGTCTGTCGGGTACCTCGGCAACATGTATGGAGGTAAAGGACATCCATACACTCTAATGTAAGTGAACTTGGGAAACTGAATGAACCAAGCACCGTACCTCTTGATTAACTCCTGGGCATCCTGAGATAATCTGTTGTGAATCCCTCCTTGCAACGTCCTTGTGATGTTCATCGTGAAAGTATCATTGATTAACTTGTAGTTCTTCCCTGGTGGATGATGCAAGTAGGTATAGGATTCACAAACTCTGACCTCGCCGGGTCCTCTTCCAATCACTCCTCTGTGAGGTAGTCCTGCGTACTCAACGCTCCTGATTAAGGCATAGATGACGTATGAACTCATGTGGAAGGACTTAGTAGCCCTGAGTCTTCTCAACTGTACGTCTAAGCAATGGCTAATTATCCTAGCCCAATGTATTGTACCCTTTCCTTGAACAATCACCTGGATGAAGTAAAACATCCATTTCTCAAAATAGAAGGCATGAGGTGCTCCTGTAACTCTGTTGAGCATGGTGATCAAATCTCTGTACTCCTCTTGGAAATCAATCCTGTGTGGTGTGTTCGGTACTTTGCTCAGACGGGGACGACTCTTAAGTAGCCAGTTCTTGTTGATTATGCTTAGGCAAGCATCTGGATCATCATCGTACACTGATCTGGCTCCTTCAATGCTCTTGTATATCATGTCCCTGTGCTCTGGAAGATGGAAGGCTTCACTTATGGCTTCCTCTGAAAGGTACGCCAAAGTGTTTCCTTCATTGGACACAATTGTCCTGGACTGTGGATTGTAATGACGGGCACACTCGATCATCAACTCGTGGCACTGAATAGCTGGAGGAAAACCGGCCGCCTTGATGATGCCACTCTCTATTATTCTCCGGGCGACAGGTGATGGCTTGCCGATGTAAGGGACCTCTCGGAACTTCTTCGTGCTAAAGTTCCCCAAGTTTGTATCTCCAACGTTGCTCCACTTGGACACGATCTTGGTCTCCACTTCTTCGGTCTTCTGATCTTCTTTCATGAGAGCCGAGCGACTGGTGGATGCTCCGGCCTTTGGGGTCGCCATACCTACACAACATTTCATTATAAGAAATAGATTTTGCAATAAATAACGTAAATAAGAGAGATAGATTTTAGGAAATCTCATGATAAGTCTCTAGAGTTATCATTTCCTAAAAAAAACGATTGAGCCAAGAGATTTAAAATTCAAAATTTCAAAATTTGAAATATGACGATGAATGAATAAAACAATAACAATTAAATCGCCATACCTCGATAGAGAGCTAACTCTAGAATGCAAAAACAAAATTTGCCTAGGCAAAATTGAGGTATAAAGATAATCTTCAATATGATCTCCTCAAATTTGACTTCGCCACCTCTGGAGAGAATGTGATCTTCAATTATCGCCTTGGACGTGGTCTCAAATGGATCTTCAAATTCGCACTAACAAATCTCCAAGTCTTTAGCAAATTCGCCTTAGTGTAGTCTTAGATGGATCTTCAAATTCGCATCACCATTTGGTCTTCAATGCAATTCGCACCACCTTTGATAGCTTACGCCACCTTGGATGGAATTCGCACCCCTTCAAACGCACTTCGCACGCCTCACACCACCTTGGGAATGTCTACGCCACCCTTGGTTTGAAATCGCACCACCTTTGGAATGTCTAAGCGCGCCACCCTTGGATGAATGAAACTCGCACTAAATTCGCCTCTTCTCAATTCGCATGAAGGAAGGTAAAATAATGATGTAGAAAATGATAACTTTTACCCCCCTTATATAGCGCTTGCATCCTTTACCCCTTAGGCCGACTTAATAAAAATAAAACCATTTTTTTTTAAATGATTTGCAATGAAATGACAAGGCCGACCCCCTTAAATGAGCGCTCAAATCGATTTTTTTATTAATTAATTAATTAATTATTTAGTGCCTTGCGTTTTTTAATTGCAAATTTCGATTTTAAATAAAGGCAAAAATAATTAATAAATGTCTAACGCCATATTAAATGTCAATAAAAAATGGATTTTCAATTTTTTTAAATTGATTTAGCATTTAAAGAAAATTTGAATTGTTTAATTTGGCGCCAAAAGTATGAAAATAAAAGGGACGTACCTCATCGCTCTGGTCCCTTGAAGAGGGACAGGAGCGATCCATGATTTTGGTCTAGATTCTTGCATTTTCAACGTTCAACTCCTCCATTTTCATGTCCCAAATCGATCATCTGGTGGTCCTTCGAATTTGATTGCCTTTCTTGTGCGAGCAAATGCATCCCATGACTCTTATCGCCCTGGTCCCTTGGAGAGGGACAGGAGCGATCCTAAGTTTTTTGCTTGAAATTCTCCATTTTGGTGCGATCCTTTCCTTGCATCATCTTCCAAACGTCATTTAGAACCTTGTGCGTCCATGTCTTAACGTGATTGTCAAAGAATATCATGTGTTTTATCTAACATCGCCCTTGTCCCTTGGAGAGGGACAGGAGCGATCTCCATGTCTTCATGTTCATCTTGTACCTTCGAAATATCAATGCTTGTGTTCTTTTGCGCTTATTCCCATTCGCTTTTATTATGCGTTTGGATGTATTAAAGGGACCATCGCCCTTGTCCCTTGGAGAGGGACAGGAGCGATCCATTATTTCTCCTTGATCTTGGCGACTTTTAAACTTCGATCTCCTTTGCAATGTCCTTCAAACGTCGTCCTTCGCACTTCCTAACTTCATTTCGCCTTGATCTTTGAAGGAACGTGAGTGTTTTGATAGTATCGCCTTGGTCCTTGTCCAAAGGACAGGAGCGATGTGAGGCCTTTACACCATTTGGCGATGCTTGGACGTTCAAAACTCTTGTTTATCACCTTGTTGTCATACCATGGACCCTCCAGAACATTGCAATATATTGTCCTTACGTGAATTTTGCATGAAATGATCAATACATCTAATATCGCTCTGGTCCCTTCCTGAGGGACAGGAGCGAAGTTCATCATTATGTGCTTGTTCTTGTTTTTACCAACTTGCAATTATCTTCATTGCGTGGAATGATGTCCTTTCGACCTTCTTGGTTGCTCGAAACTTGTTTGCCTTTTGAAATCTACGCCATTATGTAGATATCGCTCTGGTCCCTTGGAGAGGGACAGGAGCAATCTGGGTCTTAGAGCGCAAATCCTTCCATGTGATGACCTTTGCAACGTTGCACTTGATGGAAATGCCTTGAAATATCTTCGCCACCCTTCGTCTTGACTTGGATCGGCCTTGAACCTTGGAGGGACGACCTTGAACTTTGGAGGGACGTATCATCACCATTGTATCGCCCTGGTCCCTTGGAGAGGGACAGGAGCGATCCTCCCTTTGTGGCCTTCATCTCACTTTGCCAGGTTCCAAGTTTATATTCAACGGACTCGTCCTTCTTCGCTCTATCCGCCCATGCCTTGACATTGTTTGTAATTTTGCAAAAAAGGCAATTATATCAAAAACCGCTCTGGTCCCTTCCTGAGGGACAGGAGCGAACTAGGCATTTAACACTGGTATGGACGTCCCAAAAATCTTCAATTTATATTCAATGCGTTCATCTCATGTTTTCCCTTGTTTTTGAACGTAAACTTGCCTTGACCCTTGTCTGGATTTTGCAAAATGAAGGAAATCGCTCTGGTCCCTGGGAGAGGGACGAGAGCTACAAGGTACCTCGCCCTGGTCCCTTGGAGAGGGACAGGAGCGATTTAGTCAATATAGGTCATTTTCCTTCGTTTTTTGCATCTCAAATTATATTCATTTGGCAAAGTATCTTCCTTCGGACGTCCTCGAATTGCTAAGTCATTAAAATCTTGCAAGGACAAGGTGAAATTTGAATTGTAGCTCCGGTCCTTCACTGAGGGACAGGAGCGATTTTCCTCCTGGAGGCATGTCTGTGCTCACGAAAATCTTCAATTTATATTCAATGGAAAGATCTTGTCGTTCTCTATCACTTCAAATGTAAAATTTGTCCAGACTCTGCAAGGATGATGAGATATTTGAAAATGAGCTCCCGTCCTTCACTTGAGGGACAGGAGCGATTTTGCTCCTACAGGCCAAAATAACAAGATTTTTCACATTTTAACACTTCACGAGGCGAAAACAAATCAATTCCAATGCTCAGGATCAAAATTCAAAAAAGTCAAAATTTGGTCAAAATATTCAATCAGACAAAAATTCACATTGACGGTCAACACTTAGACAAATTTAAGCCCTGCATGAACATTCCAATTGAAAATTAGACCATTTTGGCGAAATCATTGCATTCAAAATTTGCATTCTAGAAAAGAAACTCAAAAGCTCTCTCAAAAACGACTGGATTATGGCTTGAAAAGGCAAAATTTAACACCCTAAGGCTTAGCCCTAAATCCAGACAACCAACTGACTAACAAAACCCTAAAAACGAAAGCGAAAACGAGCGAAAAACGAGCAAAAAGAGGGGGTCCCCATTTGCGATGGGGCGATGTGTGAAATGGTCACAACAATATGCAGGTACTTTATTCCATGGTTGGTGAGCTAGGCATTTTTTGTGAGATGCTTTTTTTATAGACACTTTTTTTTTTAATATGATGGATTCTCTGTTGTCGCCAGAAGAACCTACTTGTGTGGCAGAATACTTTCAGATTTTTTTTTAAAATGGATCGAGCTGTGTAAAACGTTTTTTTTCTGAAGGCAGTTTGTATTGTTAATGACAGTGATTTCTATAAATCATTTTTTTTGTGCCCTGAATCATGATGAGCTCACTGAAATTTTTGTGCCTGAAGAAGACGTATGTATGCTTTGCTGACAGGAGATTTGTCTTCAAAACCGTTTTGTCTGCTTTATCGGGTTGGTTAGGGGCGTTTCTGAAAATCAAAAAGTTGTTTTGCGATGTTAGAATGATCCTTGCCTTTCTTTTGGTGTGAACAGTGTTGTGATTATTCTGTGTGTGAAATATCGTAGCTGAAGATGTATGGTGCATGTGACTTTACAAAAAGGAAGTCCTTCCGTTAAGCTGCGAGTGACCTGAAATCTTTATGAATCTGTGCAGATTGGAGTATCAATTTTAAAAATAGGAGAATATGATGGTTGTGCATGCAAGACTGTAAGTCATGTAAGCGGCCTGGTGAGTGCATAAAGCTGAGTGCTGTAACAGGGTGTTCAAAGTTTTTGAAAATCTGTCATTGAAGGTCATCACCGCACCTGTTCTGCTTGTCTGAAAGTGTATTGCAGCTGTTACTATAAAGATCTTATATATTGAGCAGTGGTGATTAAGTTGTATGAAGAAGAGCCTCAGATAGTTTATTTTTCTGTGCAATCACTTCAAAATCTGCATTGACAGTTACACATAAGTTTGGAAACAGATAACGTGCCTGTATTTGCAGTATTGGTTATGTTTTTTAATATGACATCGATGGGATGAGTTTCGCCTTGGAGGAGACTGTGTTTGAAAAAGTGTTGTTAAGAATGAATATCAGTCATTGTGATAGCTCAGTGAAAATATCCAGAGCAGTAACAGATTTTATGAAAGTTGTGTGATTTCTTTTGTAAGGATTTTTGTGCAGTCAATTCATTCAATGTAAATATTTTCCTGAAGAAGAGCATGTAGCTGTGTTATGTATTATGAGAGTTTTATGCTCTGCTGCATAAAACAGTGATCTCTCCGTTGTAATTCTCATAAAAATCTGAAAGTGGTCCTTAGTGTGTCTGTTCACAGTTTGAGGTAGGAGACTCCTAAGTCTTGAGTTGGTGCTCATCCAAGAGTTGGTGCTCTTTTGTAATTCAGGGTTGGAGCCCATTTAATTTGAATGAAGTTTAATTGTGCCGTGGTTTTTAACCCAAAAGGGTTTTCCACGAGATAATTCATGTGTCTTCTCAGTTTGTTATGTGTTCTAATTTGTTTTTCTCAAATCTGCTTAAAGATATTGTGATACTGATTTACCCCACCCCCCCAACCTCCGCCCCCCACCCTCAGTATCTCTGTTTTGATTTTCATATATGTATACACTTGTGTTTTCTATAAAATGGTTGCAGGATTTATATTCAGGAGCATAATGAAGAAATAACTACTTGTATGTCATTTCCCTAACCCTAATTTTTTGCAATTGTGATTTTAGGGTTTCATCTAGGGCAATTCTAGAAGGGGACATTACAAGAATCCACTGATATATCAGCATCTTTGAGCTGGATAGTAGCTAGAAATGATATGCGCTATTTCCGAAAGGGGGCATAACATGCACCCATGTAAATGTGTCATAGTTGTTTTTCTTAATCTCTTACAAATTAATTTGCTGTGCCAATTTAAACAGTTTGAACTAGCATTACATGCTATGTTCCACAGTGTTTCTAGAATGAGCACAACAAACATAGAGACATGTTTAGGGATAGTGGGAGACATATGGCCTCTATTGGAGATAGCTGGGGACGGTAAGAGACATAAGGTTTCTCTTTAAGAGACAGCTGGGAACAGCAGCTGCCTACTTTGATACATTCTCACACTTCAATTGATATCTAGATATTTATATTATCCTATAGATTATCAATGTAAAATCACTGTTGCAGGGAGAAACATCTCCTCCTTCGTAGGACATAATGTTATGACTATTTTAAAGTTTAAGTGGTGTATATTAATGATGTAACAACAACATTTAGTTTTTTTTAAAAGTTAACTTACAACTGCTTCGTTAATTAGTAATAACTAACAATTACCCATTCAGTAATAACTATTCACTCATTGAAGTGTGTGACATCCAATTCTCTCAAGATCCATACATTCATTCTTCCAACAATACCATTGTATTAGCTGCTTCACCCTAGTATCTATACAATGCACTTCATCTGCAAATCATGCATTGACCAATTCCTCCTCACAACAACCACATTCTATAGTTGAGTTTAAGGAATTTACGAAGCAAAATTTTTCTGACCCAAAATTCTCCATCAACACTTTGAACTAGCAACCCATCCAAAGCATTCAACTTGCATTTCAAAACCCAAAAACCATATTATTTGAGAAAAATCATCTAGTCCAAGAAATATCTTTCCCTTGATATTGTTGATTTCCACACTGGTTCACACATGCCAGTCGAATAACATTATGCACTTTTTGTTGGAAATAGTCGTCATTTCTATTTACCATTCAAGCACATTGCACATATTTATTTCTTCTCCTAAACAAAAGACATTTCAAATGCCCATATCTTTCCCACCAAAGGCAGATAGAGTTAGACTCCATTGCAATGGCATGTCAATTTACTACGGTCAGACCAATAAGCTTTTACAAAACCCTTTGCCCAATACCAAGTGAAGCTACCTTGTTTTGTTTGACAACAAAGACTAAGCATTTATTACCATAAAGTCAAATTGATATTCATCTTTTGGGTATAAATAATAGCAAAGTTTTTATTAATTTTTTAAACATAATTGACATTCTTTTTAAACATAACTGACATTCCAAGGGCCGAAATACATATCTGCAATCCACCTAAATTAAAGTAGCAACACCCAATAACACCTTGGTAGTCTTGGGAGACACGAATGACATATTCCTTTGCAATCAACCCTCTACTATTTCTGCCACATTTACATGTCTATGTTTCTTATGAGAAAGATCATATTGTCACTTTTAAAAATCTTCCTTGGTGTGGTCAAACTTTTGACAACAGAAAACACTTTACCTTCATCTTGGGCAAAGATTATCGTTGTGCTCACACACCTCACCCCGTCAATTGGCAAGGGACCCCCCGTGTTGTGTCTGCCTGCCCAATAACTTTAGAAAGGGCCTGTGGTGATGCAAGGTTCGGCCAAACCAGTTCTTCTATATATCTTCAAAAGCCCTCACAACTCGAAAACATCAAGCTCTCAAATCGGCCTAAGAGCCCGAAATATAAAACGCGAGCTCTCAAATCGGTCCCTAATGCCGAAAAATAAAGAAAGGCGTTAATCATCAAACTCGCAAAGGAGACTTCCAGCCCGAAAATCCGCAAAATCGCGAAAATAAGTATTCACGCCAAAGGGAAATAGAATCCCAAAATCACGCAAAATGTCCAATATGCCCGGCGTTATTTTAAGTTTGCAAAATGGCCACTCAGGCCGAAAATCGCGAAAAGAGGGAGAATGTTTAACTTTAAAACTTTTTAAAATGCCCTCTCAGCCCAAAAATAAGTAAGGCATTTTGTAAATTTTTCAAAAACCCTTCCCCAGCCGAAAAATCGCGTGATGCAAAACGCTTAACTTACGAACTTTGAAAAATGGACAAAAATCCTGAAAATGGCAAGTAAGGCGTTTTAATTTTGCAAAAGGGCCTTTTAGGCCGAAAATGACTTAAGCTTCCAAAACGGCTTCTTAGCCGAATTTGAAAAATAGACCAAAATCGTGTTTAGGAAGCAAGCTCGGCATTTTTGAAGCAAAAGAATCCAAAGTTTTTTAAGAGTGGATGAAACGAATTCGCACAAAATCTTCATATAAACCAAAATCATTCATTTTTTGTCTGGTTTCATTCAAAATTGTAAAGCGAAATTTAAGTCTTGCATTCTTTTTCAAGGCTCGAATTTCACGAGAAGCATTTAAAAGATACATCTCACAAAGTGCTTCTTGAGCCAGACGTCGTAAATAAAATTTAATATTTGTTAAATTAAATTAATTAATTTTTCAAATTGATTTATCAAAGTGAGATCAATTGTTTGCAGGTCGCAGGATGTCATCGCAGAAAACCAGGAGAAAAGACTGAAACGCAAATCGAAGAAGGATTGCAATCAAGGCTAGGCACTGAAAGCTGAAAAAGATGCAGGAATGCACTGTAGAAGCACGAGATCTGAACAAAGCATTGGGAAGTGTGTCGCTGTGCCACCAGACCACAAAGTTGAAGTCCACCACCAGAACCAAAGACTGAAGAACACTCTGAATGCAGCAAGTCTATACATTCTCGAGAAATACATAGCTGGATTTAATTCTAGAAGTTCAGTTTCTGAAAACTGAAACTGTTTTATTGTAAAACTGCCTCTGGGCCCCACTCAGATATTTTGAAAGAAAGGGGAAACAAGTCAGTTGTGGGTAGTTGGGATAGTGGTTGGATAGATGACTGAGAGTTTAATAGGCATGGGTTAAGGCTGCCAGCTTCTGGAAGGCAGATCAGGACCCTTGGATGCAGTCCATCCTAGCCTTTGATTCATATTGTAAAATCTATAAAAGGCAGAGGCCTTTCTTTTGTAAAGGTTAGATTGTTAGAGAGTTAGATTTTAGAAGTTAGAATAGGTTAGATCTTAGCAATAGCATAGAGATGTTGCAGAAATTGTTGTAATAGGCAGCTGAAATCAATAGATAGACATCGATTTGGTGTTTATTGTCTTGTTTTCATTCTGTTTGCATGGTTTCTTTCAGCATTTTAGATAGATCTTTCTATTTTGGGTGTGCAGGTATTTGATAGATTCAGGCTCATACCATTGAGGATATACTGATTGTGTATCCTTTCGTATGGTGAACCTAAGCCTTGAATTGTGCTTAGTTCAATTGCAGATGCCCGTCTGAACTGCGCCAAAATTGGATGCTTAGCCGTGCGTTTGCAGTCTGAAAATCTTCCAAGTCCCTATGAAGATTACACCATTCCTGCGAGGTTGTGAGCCATTCTGGCCTAGCAGGGATTGGTTATGTTGAATCCGTCTACCCGCATACCAGTCTTGTTAGTTTTAGATCTCCTATCCCTTCCCTTTTGATTTTATTTCGTAGTCTGAGAATCGTAGCAGACCATCTTGTTGCAAAATCGTAAGACACCTTGTGCTCCCAGCAAATCACATCGACCGTTGAGCTATCCTACAGTCAAGACCTAGCAATCGAAACCTTGAGGTCATTCCCATTGATCCACTAAAACAGCATTAGGGAATTTCTTATCTCAAGAGAGGATAGGATACTCGGCGAGATCATTCTATTCTGCATTGGCCGGATGAAGTCGTAGCAATGCGATTTTAGATACGTCAACAATTATGTTTGCTCTTTTCCTAGGATTTGACTGGTGTGTTTTGTCTTTGCCAATCTTTGTGTGTTCAGAAGTGGACTTTCACACTTATATTTGTCTTTGCTCATTTTGCAAAAGAGAAGAACTATTTTTCTCAAAAGTTGAAGTTTAAGTTTGAAGCATTGGATTCAATGAATCAAATATGGCAAAATGTTCAACTCCTAAGCATGCTTATCTTCTTTATCCAATTTTTTGTTGGTGGCAAATAACTAATCACTTAGGTCTTTCAAGCTAAGCAGCTCTACAAGGATCCTCCTCCAACCAATTTTGTGGAAAACATGTTTCTCAATTATGGTACCTTAATTTGGAGGTTTTTCCAAATAAGAATATTAAAATTGGTATTTCTGCTCTCATGAGTCAGTTCACCTGACACAAAAAGCCTGAAAAATAAAAGTGTCTCTTTTTTATGCTAGCAAAATCACTAGCATCCATAGAGGGTATAAGTTCATTTTCCAAAGCAATCTTGTAATGATCTGTTGAACATTGTGTTGTAATTGATGTCAAAGGTGTTGTCAATATTATCATTATGTTCCCCTCAATATCAAGGTATTTGAAAAGTTCTTGAAATTTTCATTACTTTTGTCATCCCATAACAAGGCATCTGAGTTTTGTTGTGACGTTTTCACACATCGCCCCATTGCAAATGGAGACCCCCTACTTTTTAGGGCCTTCCGGTCTTTTGGCTTTGTTTTTTTTGGGTCTTTTTCGCAGCAGTCTCATTAGTCTCCCTGCTTTGCGGATATTCGGGAGTCAATTAGAGTTGATTTGCTTCTCTATCGAGCGAGTTCTATGAAGTCTAGGGCCTGTTTTGTTCCTATTTAGGGTTTCTACCCTCTATCCTAGATTTTAGGGGTTTCTGTTAGGGTTTTGGGAAAACTGAACATACAACTGGAATCAGGACGCTTCAAGGAACCTCCCAGTAAAATTTGAGCCAAAACGGAGCAACTTTTTATTTTTAGAAAGTTCCTATTTTTTCGGGATTTTTCAGAGTCCCAGAATGTCGTCATTTTACCAAAAATCAAACTTACTATTTTTAGTAAGTTTCTATTTATAGTAAGTCATTATTGCACCCTGTCTAGGGGTCTAACACTGACATTTTGAAGGTTTCTATTTTTGGAAAGTCAATACTGGCAGGGTCAATTAGATAAGGCAACAAGGATCAGACGTTCGCAAACATTTCTAATTCCGGAAAGACAGACAACAGACAGAGAAAGCCAGAAATTGATCAAGTGCTGGAAGCCTATGCCTAAAATGGAAAGCTTAGAAATTCACCAAGGTTCAGGAAGTCATTCCAAAATTGCAAAGGGGTCAAATTGTCCTAGGTTTGGAAAATCGATGGCCCATGAGAAAATCCACCCAGATGTGGACTTGGGCACCAAAATGGAGGAGGCAAGGATAAGCGGAAAAATTTCATGAATCCTTGGCCCATGAGAAAATCCGCCTAGATGTGGACTTGCGCCAAAATGGAGAAGGCAAGAATGGATGGACAAATGAAAAAAATCCTTGGCCAAGTATGATTTGCGCCCAGACATGACGGAAGGCACCAAAGTGGCATGCCCAAGGAGAGAAGGACAATTCCATGAATCCTTCCTCCAATGAAAATTCCGCCCAAGGGAGTGATTGGGCGCCAAAATGGGCATTCCATGTGTTGTGCGTTGCACACACTCCTTGTCGCCGACAGGGTCCCCCTTCCCTTTTTTGAGCCTTTCATCTTCGCTCTGTTGAGTTTCGCACAGAGCGTCTCGCGTCCTTTCGAGCAAGCCCGCAACCAATTCGTGAAGTGATGATGTTGAAAGAAAAGAGTCGATGATTCCATTAGGCTAGTCTAGCCCTTGGGCACGAATGCCAAGAGATTGTTCAAAATTGTGAAATCGCCTTGGATAGGTGTAAGGTGATATAAGTTAGCGAAGCTCGCCAAGCAAAGAGCAGCGCGTCTGAAGGTCGCGTGACGACCCAAAATTGTCATTTCCGCGTAAGAGCGATGAGATAGATTGCATGAGGTTTTGTTTTTGCGGAGTTTGCAAGATTTGAACGAATGCGATTTTCGACAACTGGGAAAGGAGGAGGAGTGAATCTCGTTGCAAGATACCAAAGTTTGTGAAATCGCCCAGGGGGCCGAATTTCAAACCCTGGGGGCAAAAGGAGAGAAATTTCAAAATTGACAAAATCGTTGAAAAGGTCCGAAAATTACCTTTCAGTTTGCAAAAACCCCCCCAAAGTCCGAAATTCACTTGAGTTATCTAATTTCGGACCCTGGGGCCGAAATTTCAAAATTTGTTAATTCGCCCAAAAGTGTTAAAGCTCTGAGATTGCAAAAAGCGTTAAAGCTCCGAAATTGCAAAAAGCGTTAAAGCTCCGAAATTGCAAAAGGCGTTAAAACTCCGAAGTTCGCAAAGGGCGTTCAAAGCTCCGAAATTTCAAAATACTTTAAAATCGCAAAAGGCGTTGAAATTTCAAACTACTTTAAGCCGCCGAAAGGCATGAAAACTCCTAAGTTTGCAAAGGGTGTTCAAAGCTCCGAAATTTCAAAGTTTAAAATTGCGAAAGGTGCCTTAGGGTCCGAAATTTGTTAAGTCGCCAAAAAAGGTGAAAGCCCCGAAAATCGCAAAGGGCATGAAAGGTCCAAAAAAAATAAAGAGTCAAAGTCCTTCAAGGTAAAACGCAGTTTAGCCTCCGAAAACCTCCATTCCACCGAAGTCGCAAGCTAGAGGATAGCCGCGAAGAAGCAAAGGCAGTTCTAGCGAAAACCCCGAATGCTCCAAAGTCTCCCATTTCTTTGAAAATCGCTCCGCAGAAAGTAAAGTAGGCGATAAACGTGGAGGCACCTGAAGTTCGCGTGAGGGAGGATCGCATAGGGTTTTGAAAGGCAGAGCCAATTTCGCGCGATTTGTATCCAAGGTAAAACGCTGACATAAACCCTTCCAGGCATCCAAGTTCAAATTGCCATTTCGCCTAAAGTGAAAATCGCTGAGTCTAAAACTCGACATTGCAAATTCTTTTCCAATCCAAACCGCGAAAATTTGAATTAGAAAGATAACCGTTGGAATTCAAAATTTGCAGAACTATCCATTCATCTTTGCGCAGCAAGTCGGGCAATTTCTCGCCATCCATTTTTCATCAACTAAGTACGCTTTGTCTCTCTTGATCATCTGAAATGTTTTTTTAATTGGATGCATGCCTATGCAAAATTGATTAGAGTGCTTAAGTCTTCAAAATTCGCATATTTTTCCGACTATTAAAGCGTCATTCAAAGCAGTCGAAAATTAGAATTTGCTCCTAAGATTTGACCAGAAATTGCATTTTTTTTAAACTTAAGAGAATTTTTCGAGCTTTGTCCCTTTTAAAAATTAATCCAGAAAGTGCTTAAATGTAACTTCGCGATCGAAAGCTTCATGAATAAATGTTTTGCTCAATCAAGCTCTCAGCTAGCAATATCACTCCGTTTCCAATTTAAATTTTGAATTACTCCTTGAATGCTGGAGTATCCTCTATCTAACCCACCTTACTTCTTTTGTATCACCCCGTAATCCGCATCCGGCTGTGCAGGATAAATGCCTAAACCGGCGATAGAATCATCAAAGACGCCCACTATAGCCGAGACATCGTGAGCATCCAAATTAGATATCCCATGCAAAGTTGAAAGGATGAAGTACCAGTATCAAAGAGGGGGATTGAGGGAGTCAAAAGTTCAAAGCGTCTGGGACAATGTCAGTGATACCTATCTAGGCCATATTGACATCCAGGACTTCAGGAATTGGGTCTTCTCCCCTAACGCATATGGCAAGCCTAGACAGATGGTAGAAAGTGGCATCACCCAAGCGGCGGGATTTCCTCTAGCAGTACAAAACTATGAGTTAGTGGTAGAGGTTGCCCGGCATTATCAGCCAGGTTCCAGATTGGTGCTCCTCAAGAATATGACTCTCGCCAACTTCACTCCTGAGGCCATTGGCGACGCATTCGACATTCCCTTCCCAAACAATCCCACGGCCACGACTATAGATGAAGCATAGGGGGCATATGATATGAATCCGACCAGATGCAGAACACTGATCAACGAAGAGTGTGTTGTCCTCATTTTTGTTTCCAAAAATGAAGGACCACTACGATGGAATTTTTATGAAAAAATAAAAATTATTACTCTATGGCACGCTTCCCGAGGGAGAATTTTGACTAATCCTTGGACTGGCTTAATCCTCAGTCCATTCTCGAACTACGTTTCAAATTTCGTCCAATTCTAGGTTCGTTTGCTATGCCTTTCCTTCAATTTTGGGTTTTAAAACCCAGACTGCAGGTGGAGAATTTTCTTCAAACTGCAAGTTTTAATGATATTCATTGTTGTGGTCTTTGTAGGGGAATTTTTGATCACTTACATGTGCATTTTTATTTCAAATATGTCACTTGTAATTTATTTTAAGTTTCCCCTTTAATGTTTTTATCTTTTTGTTGTTTTTTGGTCATTTTTAGTTAAAATAGGGGTTTTTTGGCTCAACTGCAAATAAACTTGCAGTTTGTTCAAAAAACCCCTACTTTAATGGTTTTCGCATGTAATAGGGATTTTAAATCCCCATTACATGTGTGCAAGTGTTTTTTACTTGTTGTAGGGATTTTATTTACCCCTTACAAGTATTTTTAAACTTGCAGTTTGTCTTTTAAAACCCGATTTTAACATAAAAGTGCATTTTTGACAATTTTAAACTTGTCATTTGTCCAAAAAAACCCGATTTTGGCTTAATGAGTGAAAAAGTGAGAAATTAAACTTGTCATTTGTCTTTTAAAACCCGATTTTACGCATGAATAAGGGAAAAGTGAAAATCGAACTTGTTGTTTTCTATCCAAAACCCGATTTGCTTCTTTTTGAACAAATCGAACTTGCCTTTGGCTCCCAAAAACCCGAAATGCAAGAAAAAAACGATTTTAGACCTTTTCAAGGCGAAATTTGTGGAGAAATCGTTGGATGAAGGAGGCGTTTTGGGTTTGCATCCTATCTTCATGCATTGTTGGACATCTCTCATGCCATTTGGAGGATACATTCGCTGGTTTTTACCCTAAATCAGCAACCACGCTATTCATTAATGCCACGTTTTTAGGAGTTAAATCTTTAACAATTTGCACACTCCTAAATCGTTTTGCTCTTTCCTACTAAGGCATGGAGGGTGAGAGAATCTTCGCATCATTTGATGATTCATTGATGGTGCATTGAATATCACGTTTTTTGCAAAAACGTGATTTCCTTTGGCTGCGTTTTAAACTTTTGGCGTTATTACCTCTTCAAATACCTTTGGTGTTATTGCTTCAGCAAATACCTTGATCGTTTTGCTCCAATAAACTTGAAATGAACACTTTCATTGGTATTTTGCTCCTCCAAGTTTAAGATTGCTGCCATATTTGGGGGCATTTTCACAAAAACGTGATAAGGGTTTGATAGTCCGGTTTTGCTTCTTCATCTCAAGAAATATTGCATTGTTGGAGAAGCATTTTGCATTTCTAATCAAGGTATGTTCTTCCTTTCTTCTCTTCTTTTTATTATTTTCGTGTTTCCTTCATTTTTCGTTATTTGTTACATTTTTCGCATGTGTTGTTCTTCCCCTAAAAATTGGTTTTCATGAAAGAAATCTTCCCTTTGAAATGCAATTGTTAAATTGCATTATTCTTCTCAAAATTCCATCTTAGCTTGTATTCGGGATTTTTAATCTCGATTACAAGTTCGCTGGAAATTCTTGTTCTTCCCCTACGGTTAAGGAATTTAATCATTTTTGGTTAAATTTCCAAGCTTGAAAAGTGTGAAATACCCCTCTCTTGCAAATTCGGGTTTTAAAAACCGGATTACATGTTGAAAAGATCTTCCCATTTTCATGAAAATGACTATCCCGGATATTCCCATTTCTATCCATTCACGTTCCCCATATCCGTACTTTCCATTTCCATCATTTCCCGCAAGTCAAAATCCCATTTTTCATCCATTTCTCCATTTTCGAATTTACAAGTGTACTTGTATTCGGGTTTTAAAATCCCGATTGCATGTATGTACTTTCCAACTTGTATACTTGCGAAAATTCCCCCAAGATCCGAAATTGGTCAAAGTCAAGATTTTCCCATTTCTACATATCTTCCCTCTTCTTCTCACAAAACCGTGAAATTCAGAGATCAAAGTTTTACCCATTTGAAAAAGAAAGAATGATATTTGCAGCTGATTATGATGTGGCCTTAACCCTTTTAAGTCTTCATCATAGCATTCCAGGTTCACAATCAATGTCAAATTTGCCGGCATCGCCAACTCCAAAGAAAATGAAATACAAATATGACAAATACCAGAATGAGGTTACACCTTCCCAGGTATCTTCTCCATTGGATCGCATCAGGGACACAGAAATAGGGCACGTTGATATGGCAGAATTCATTCATAGGGTAGAAGATCCACAGGATAAGAACTTGCAGCGGCTGTTGGACAGCCATATCCATCATGCGTCTTCTTTCCCAGTGGCTGCCCTAGAACCTGAGTTTGTTCTTGCATGCGCCCATCATTTTGACAAAGAGTCAAGAGTCATAAAAAATGATGATGGTGAAGCCATAATTCGTCTTGATGCGGATACAATCGAGAAGGTCTTCAAAATACCTCCTGCACCTGTTTATATGGAAATCACCAAAGAAAGTGCAGCAGAGTATTATGTGAAAAGAGAAAAAGATTGCAAGCGCCACATCAATAGGTGGATTCAAGAGCCACGTCCTTCCTTCTCAAGATGGGCAAAGTTGTACCGTTGTGATTTCAAGTGGGAGATAGGAGACACCATCACTCTTCTCAACAGAATGTTAGGCCTTGAGCACTCTAATGTCTTTGAGCCATGGATGTATCAATTCATCATGTTCATACGGCAGTCGCATCACATTTCATGGGGTGAAATCATCAGCGATGCTTTGTGCGAACAACTTGCAGCGGTTCCTACCACTATGACCTTCTTTATGAATTCTTATTTGGTATATTTAGCAGCATCACTTAGACACTTTCCAGGTCTTTCTACCAAGGGTGATCACTCGCTCATACCAGTTTGGGAATATTATGACCAGCTGCCTTTGAAACCTAGCAGACTACATTTCAGAAGAGTCCAAGACGCATTCTTTGGATATTTTATGTGTCAGTTTGACATGGATCTCAGAAATAAACGAGTATCAGATGAGGCATGGGTCAAGGTATCTGAGTATGGGTGTTTATTCCTACAATTTCCCACCTTCACCTACATGAGGATTGGGTGCTATGATGGACAACCATACATGCTTCCAAGATACCCGACCGATAGGATAATTCTTATGGAGTTGGGAAGACAGATTATGGCTGTTCATACTCGTCAGTCTGCTAGACACAAGGTTGGAATGGGGATCTCCAGCACAAATCCATTGAAAATTGGTTGATACTCCCTTGTCACATCTGTGAAGGCTAAGGCCATGGAGGTTGAATTGCAGGAAATCAAGCTTAAGAGGTTCAAACCTAGAGCTGATTTTGATTATAGAGGTATGAAGGAAAAGATCAAGAAATCCTTTGTGCATGTTCATCGCATTGAAGACATCTGGGCAGATCTCCGCATAGAAGCCGAGGTTCTGAAGATGGATTACTGCAGGCTCACTGTTGAGCAAATTGTTGACTTGAACTTGGCAGATATCCCACAAGGGATGATCGATGATGGGCATATACTTGATCCTGAATACACTTCACGAAGGGTTGAGGAAGCTCCACTTCCTTTGATCCAATGGTCACACAAAGAGTGCGTCTCCATTCTTGACAAATTTCAGCCTATCTTGGCCAACACTAACGCATGGCTGAAAAGTAATGCTGTTAGACTTATCAAAATCAAGGTTGGTAAAGAAGATGATTCTACAGGGCCTCTTGGACGGAAGTCTGAGATTCAAATTGATAATAAGGAGGGTGCTTCATCTTCAAGCACAAGGATCAAATTACGAGTTAGTCGTGTAGTAGTGCTTCCACCTGAAGAGACAATTACTCTTAGGAAGGAGAAATCACGGTTCCATGTTCAGGTGATCGATCTGGATAATCCAGAAGAGGGGCAGCAATCTGATGATGCGCCTAAGTCTCCAGTTCTAGACACGCCTCACGAGGTCATTCCTCCAGTTTCCATTGAGACGCCTCTTTCTCCTCCTGATTTGCTCATTGATGAGTCTCCTCAGAATGCAGTTCCCATTTCGGCATACGAGCCTTCTCCTGATCAACAGCAAGAAAGTGTGTTGAAAGTTCCTGAAGATATTCCCATTTGCATTCAGTTATCAGAAATTGATATTTCCACTTCTGGTTTTGAAGAATTCATGAGGCAATCTTCATGTCTGTTGGTAACTGAGCAAAACATGGTCGCTATTCAAACAGATATTCCTCCCAGGGTGACCACGGTAATTCAAACAGAAACTGCTTCTCCTTTGCCTACAGCTGCTACAGGAAGTGAGTTGATGACTTTGCCTCCATGGCTTAGTTCTTTCACCCCGAAAAGAAAGAAGCAAGAGATCTCACCTGATGCCTTTGACTACCAGCAACTCAAATAGTCCAGATCCAAAGTTGCTAAGAAGGCGAAGACTATTTCCAGGGTAACTGTTGATAGCAACAAGATGAAAGTAGCTGAAATTGTGGAACCTATTGCAGATAAACCACTTGATGAAATGTTAGCTGCTGATTATAAGGTTACAAAGGTAGAATTGGGCAAGCAAACACATGAGGTCATTAAACATGATGCTCAGTTTTCTGTTGCTTCACTAGTGCAAAGATGTGACGATCTTCTTGCAAAGAAAAACAAGCTAGAAGAAGAAAACCGACAGCTCATGGCAGCCATCCATAAAATCACAAAACCTGCTGCTGAAGGGAGTAACTCTATAGATTCTTCTGGTTCCCAAGAATCGATTCGTGGAGTGGAAAGAGGTGCTCAGAAAGTACAAGCATTGGATTCCTGGGTTGATCAGCTTCATGATCAATGCGTGCAAGTGATAAAAAAAATTTCAAATAATGTCTAAGCTGGAAACCATTGAGGAGAAATTGGATCAGACTTCTAACACTTTCAAAAAGAATCTGGAAAGTGTTGAGAAAAGTCTGGCAATTTGGTGCACCATGCCCCAACAACAGCTCAATATCCTGCAGGATCACGCCATCATTTCTTCCAGGGTCATGTACTTGGAATTCGAGGAACTCATGGAAAACAAGACTCTTGTTCTTAAATCCCTCATCGAAGAGATCAGTGATGCAAGGAGATTCCGAGATGAAGTTTATCAAGGTATTGTCTCACATTGTGAAAGGGCCTCTTGCAATATAGTAAGTCAGGATGGAGAGCTAATTCCAGAAGAAGAGGTTCTTGCGGATTTACAGATGAGGATTCATGGTGAGTGGAGGAGTGAACAATTCTCGACAGTTTCAATTCAAGCATTGATGAAACACCAAGCCTTTTTGCATGAGATTCAGTCCATCTTGGATAAAGACAATTCCGCGCTCCTCCGCTGTCACGACACTATTGTGAAGACTATGGTAGTTGCTAAGAACACTCATGAACCGAATCCCGAGGAACTACAAGCGAGCATCCGGAAATTTCAAGGATTCATGTCTTCACAAAATTCAACTTAAGTGTTTTTCAGCACTTAGTTGAATCTTCTCTCTTTTTGTAATTTCTTAGTTGTAATTTTGTTTTAACAAGATACATGTAAAAGTAGTTTATGTAAAATGCAAGTTACACATTACTTGTACTTTTGTAATTACATGTAAGGTAACTACAAGTTGTGTCCGATTAGGACTATAGTCTGAATAACTCTTAGTTAGTTAATGAAGTCTCAGTTATTTATTAAAAGAGTCTTGGTGGTTGAGAGAATCTCTCAAGTTAGTTGGGATCCTCCCACCTTTTTCTCAAGGCTCCTATTCTATAAATACTTGAGAGGTCCATTGTAATTTTTATCTTTTGGAAAGCAAGCAAAAACTCTGCCAAAATTACAGCAAGAAGTCTTTGAGCTTATGTATGTGAATTGAAAGTTTTGAAGAATAATAAAAAAAAGATTACTCAAGTTTTGAGTCTTTGAGCTACATGTTTGAGTTTGAATCTTTTTATTTCTTCCATGCAAAGTGTTTCTAAAGGAGCTTAATCAAACCTGATTTGAAGTCTTTGAGCTACAAGTAGAGAAGATTAATTAAAATAGGAAACTCTCTTGAAGGAGCAGCAAATCTTTGAGCTTGCGTCCATTCTTGAGAAAAATTATTGTTTGATAAGAAATAGCAGCAAGTCTTTGAGCTTGCATTAGTTCTTGTCTTTGTGTTAAAAGAATAGATTATTTCAGTCTTTGAGCTGTTATCTTTTATTTGTTGTAAAATTTAGTATAGCAAAGGGTAGATAGGACTTCCAATAGTCAAGTCTTTGAGCTTGATATTGCTGTCCCGTCCCGAAGGAAGTGACGGGAGTCTTTGAGCTTTCAGGAAACTTCATTTCCTTTCTCTCATTTTACTTGAAAGTGGTTACTGCTGTTATTCAATCGCTATCCTTTTCTGTGAAGAGAAAAGGATATTGTCTTTCTTGAAAAAAGAAGAAAGATTGCTGTCCCATCCCATTTTATTTTCCAAGTTGTAGTTAGATAGGAGGAGCCTTCCCTTAATTAGGAGAGTTTTTACTCGTGTGCTGTGGTTGAAACCACAATTATGTATATTTCCCCAAGTGTACAAAATTTTCAACCAACGGAGTGGTACAAGGAGAGAAGGCTTCCAAGCGCCAAAATTGGGAAAAAGACCCCAAGAAGTGACTTTCATAATGAGCATGGGGATATGGTCACATTACTTAGCCGAGTTATGAGACTTCCTAAATCCAACTACTTTGAAGAGTGGATGTTTTATTTCACAGAGCAAGTCTTCGTTGGGAAGTCTAAGTTTGACTGGGCCCAGATTATAAGCGACAACATCCACGCTCAGCTAATTGAACTCGAGAGCAAAAAGTACTTCACTATGACCTCTTACTTGGTCTACATGTTCGCCAAGAACTAGCCGCTGCCAGGTTTGATAATGAAAGGTGAAATCGGGGATGGGCCTGGTCAGGTAAAGGTCTATGATTGTTACCCGCAGCTGCACTACCAAGATATAGCTCAGAGAAAAAAGAGCAGCCTAGCTTATGCAATTGGCCAATATGAGTGCGTCAATGATGCCTTCACAATGCGCCTGGTCAGACTAATGCAGGGAGGATTACACATAAGGCTCTCAGAGCAAGCTACTATTCTAATACAGAGATACGGAGCCTGGTTCATCCAGTTCCCAAGGTTCTCCTATATCCAAGTGGGCTTTGATGGTGCCCCTCTCTGACTTCCACGATACCCAACCGACAAAAAAGTTCTTATGGAGGTCGCAAGGCAGTCACATCCGGCCGACATCTTACTCAAAGAGAGCAAGCAAGCTGGATTCGCGTTCCCCATGATTATAGGCAACCAGGATGTCCATCTGAAGACCCCCACCCTAGCAGAGGAATCCCTCGCAGAGCTGGCCTCTTATGGCCTACAAGAGCATTCTTTGAGGAAATATTTCGATCACGATAATCTGGCAAAGAGAGCCTATGGCCGGTGGTAGAGAGCAAAGGAATCAGTTGAAGACTATTGGAAAAATTGCTCTAATGACTATGAAGTCCGAAGGCGTGAATATTCCAGGCTGAGTGTGCAGCAAATGCGACTCTATGAATATCGCCGGGTCCCAGATCAACTCATGGATTCAAGAAATTGCCTCTTGGTCTGAGAATTTGAGGCAGCAAGGCATCTTTTGCCAGGCGTTGATTGGTCACAAGACGCTATCACTAATTTTGAGGCAGTCATGGCAGCCCTAGCAAGATACACCAACCAATGGTTGCATCAGCAGATTGAGAGACTAATTCACGAAGGAGTCCAGTTCACCTACCACCTAATGGGTAGCCTCGATTCTCAGTCTTCCGAAGATGAGGGAACTTCCAGTGCACCCAGGGAAGAAATTGAAAAACCCGAGAAGAGAAAGAAGGCTAAGGCTTGCAGAGGGACTCGAACGTCGAAGAGAAGAAGAAGGGAGAAGATTCCTATAAGGAGACCAAAGGTCACTTCATCGTCAAAGGACCCCAGTTCGTCCAACGATGTAGTAGAATTAGATTATATACCTGCTCTGCCTTCCCAGAGTAACATCAATGCATTTGGAGCTGATGATCCTCCCGCACCCAACATGCTAGAAGCTGAGCTAAGGGCCATTGAATCAACCCAACCGGGTAGCCAAATAGAGGAAAGAGAGATTCCATCCATTCAAGGGATTGAAGTGCATGAACCCACCCAACAAAGCCACCATGAACTGTTGCTCCATGATACAACCAAAGATGACTCTACCGTTGAAGGAGAGCAAAGGGCAGAGGAGACCCGCGAGCTCGAAAGAACTGAAAAGCAACTACCACACGAAGGCACCAGACAATTGTTCAGTGAAGTGGGAGAAAGTTCAGCTACAAGTAAGGAACTTGGGGCCTCGTCCACCCCTCCGGTAACAGAACAGCTGCAAATTTGTGATGAGACGGCTGAAAACACCAAAGAACAAAGTGAAAATTTAACCATAGCGTCAACCCAGAGTGTACCTTAGGAATGGTTAATTGCCAAAGCCCAACACAAGGCCGCCACCAAACCACCTATCGACCTCGAGGACATATTCTCGCGCATAGACCAAGCTAAAGCTAAGGGGAAGAAAAAGCCCAAGGCATATTCCAGAATGACTAAAGATGAGCAAAGGAACTGTACTCTCCACATTGCCACCCCGCCTGTAGATAAGCCAGCAGATTAGATCACACTGGCAAATTATAGCATCACAACCGTCCCCATCGGACGAGCCACTAAGGCACAGGAAAAGGAGTAATTCAAGGATTCAGTGCAAAACATACTCAGGCAACTTGAAGAGATAACAGCTGAGAAGGATATGTATCGGGCTGGTGCTGAGCAGGCTGAAGGGTACATCGATCAACTCCTGAGACCATTACACAATGCCTCTGAATCCCACATTCCTCCGACAGCATTGGCACAGAGGACCACAACAAAATTTGAAGGAGTACGGGACACCGCAAGGGCCGTCAAGGAATGGATACAAGGCATCAGAAGAAGGGGAGAACGAATCCTTGAGGAAGTGGAGGAAATGGCTTGCCACCGAGAAACCACTTTGGTTAAGTTATTAGAGGTAAAGAGGGAATCCCTCCACATCCAAGAAGTGGCTACCACTACTCTTCCCCTCATGAACGCTCTTTTTTGGACCTAGGCACAGATCCCTACACTCTCCGACATCCTACACCCTCATGGTATCGGCATTTTCAAAGAATGGTACTGGACTATCAACATGAAGAATGATGCGAAGGAAATCATCAATAGAGAACACAATGCATGCGAGGTAATTCTGAAAACCATGCAGGAACTTGCCAAGATAATCCTTCGATCAATGGTTTCGGGATGGGTAAATGACCAATCCGATGAAGTGATACCGCCAAACTGGGAGGAAAGATTGGGAACAAATAAGATCACTTATTCCACTAAGGACCTAGGCTTTGCCGGTCAATTCCACTCGGACATGTTGTGCTTTGAGCGTAATCGTTCCAGTTGGCAAGATGGTCTGAAGCAGGTAGACCAATACCTTGAAGGCATGCAATATAAAATTCGCCATCCTCCTATGCGTCCATTCAGTCTGCTTTTCCAATTATGTATCAGGTTCCAGGAGTATGTTCATGAGGAACGTGCAGTAGGTCGAGATATCTGGCGGGAATATTTGCATGAAAAAAGTCAATTTTTGATAAAAGGATTTGAAACTGGAAAAGAAAAAGTGTTTTCCTAAAAATGCACTTTTTTCCTTTTTAAATTATGAAAAGTGCACTTTTGGCTAGAAGGGTCATATTTGACTTTCAAGTCAACTAAAATGTAAAACTTTATGAATGCACCTTTTTGGATAATTTTGGATGAGTTTTAATTATCCTTTTTGGGTAGTTATTGCTCATTTTGGGGTGGTTGTTGATATTTGCCTCCCATTTATGGGTATGGGCAGCCATGTCTTTTGGATGAATCTGGGCCATTTGTTTAGATTAGATCTGGGCCGTTCATCCAATTTTGGAGCCTATTTAAAGGGGACTAGTTTTCCCTCATTTTGTAAGTTCTTGAATTGTTGCAAAAGCTCTGGAGAAATTTACATGATTTAATGCAAAGTTAAGACTGTTTCCAAATTTCCTTGTGAGCGCATGGTCTCCTTCATTAATTTAGAAATTTTTCAGTTATGTTTATTTCCTTTATATAGCATTTTCAAACAAACATCCGACAGAATCCTCGCAGTTCACACCATTAGGGAATGGCTGATCGCCTTTCTCTCTGCATGGTTAGTTTGAACCTTTCATATGCTTAGTTCGGTTATTGAATGCTCACTATGAATGTAAAAGTTCTAATGTTGTAGTTGATAACATGAAAATCCTATTTTCCTTTGAAGATTGCACTAGATTTATGCAAGTATTGTGCTTAAATAGCTGGTGATGCTTAGTCTAGTTATTTGGAGGTGTCCGTCTATTTACTGAATCTACTATCTTAGTTAAAATTTATATTTCATGTATCTCTATCTCCCTATCCTTCCCTCCTTTTCCCCCTTTTTTTTATCAAGAGAATCCGCAGTCCCATTGAAAACAGTATCAACTCAACTGAAATCATTTGATAAGAAAGATCATAAAGATTCCAGGGAACTCATCTATCAATTGCCTATCTCACCGGAAGTCCCCCTTGTGTTTCCAGCAAAACACATCAAACCACTGAGTAATCCCGCAGTCAAGACTTGACAAACGAAACCTTGAGGTTGTCCCCTTTGATCAAACGTAGAAAATAGCATTAGGGATTTCCTTATCTCAAGAGAGGATAGGATACTCAGTAGGTTTATTCTATTCTGCGTTGGCCGTATGTAGTTTGCAGCAATGCGATTCTAGACACGTCAACACCATGGAAGGTGTAAAAAAGTGAAAATTCCAAGGCACAGTGAATTCAACGCCCAAGCTAAAAAGTTGAAATTTTGCCTAAGGCATGGAATCCAAGGGGTCAAGGAGGGATAGAAAATAAAATTCCCCTCGGGCAAATTTTCGAATTTTCTCTTTTTAGACACCGAATCTCGACAGAATGAGGAAATTGTTATAGATTCGAGATCGTGGCAAAATTCTCCATCGAATGAACCTGGCTCCTAAATTTTAGGAGGATCCCTAAAAAATAGGGATGTTGAAAAGAAGACATGGACAATTCACAAAACAATGAATTCCTTCCTCAGGAGGAATTTCCACCCCAGCCTTGTGGAGGGAGCCAGAATGAAGAGTGCATGGAGAAACAGGCAAATTGCAAGAGTCCTTGACCAAGGCATTTTAGCACCCAAGTGAGAGAAGGAGCGCCAGATAGAGGGATGCAAGGAATCCATGGAATTGAAAGAATTCCCCACCAAGTGTAAAATGCTGCTTAGGAACACAGGAGTGCGCTAAAATGATCTTCTCATGGACAGTGCACAAAGAGATGAATTCCTTCATTGGGGAAGAATTGCACCCAAGAAGAAGAAATTCCAGGAAAGGTGAAAATTTGACTAAGTGTTTGAAATTTCTTCCTTCAGGACATAGTTCTTGGAAATCATGAAAATTGGCTAAGGTATGAAGAATTTCCTTCCTCAAGGTAAGGAACAAATTCCTTTCCAAAGGAGAATTCCTCCACAACAAGAAATCACATCCAAGGATGAATTGAAGATAAAATTTCTAAGGCAAGGAAGGAATCAGGGATGAACTAAACAAGAAATTTCCCCCCCACCAGGGAAAAATTTGAAAAATCCATTCGCAGGCATCAAATCACATCCAAATTTCAAAAGTTTTACAAATTTGGATTCGTAGGAGAATTCTCTTCCTCCTAGACTTGAAACCCTAATTTGTGCAAAATTCCTAAAAAATAGGAGATGTTGAAAAATCATTGAAAACCTTTTCCAGAGCAAGGCAAGTTCAAAAACTTCAAGAAAATACTTCCCGCGTTAGAGATTCTCCCTCTTGAAGTTTTTCTCTCTCCAGGGTTTTTTCCACCAAGTGGCAGCCAAGTCAACAAATGTTGAATTAATGAAGCATCTCTTTGCATGCAGCTGTCACATTTATGGCATTTGGCAGATTCCTTCTGCATGCGGTCGTCACATTCAGGAGATGATGGTGCATTTATGGCATCATGGATAATTTTTGCATTAGGGCACATTCATTGCATAGTGGGCACTTTTTGAATGTAATGGTTAATTAATGCTTTATGGGTGCCATTTCTGGCAGGATTGTAATTAATTGTGTAAGGGCATGATGGGTTATTGATTGGAAATTCCCACCTTGTTGCATCTTGAGTGGAGAATCTTTAGGGCAAACCCTAATTAGGGTTTTGCATGTAATCATGGCCTGAGGCCTATATAAAGGGGTGACCCCCCTCATTTGTAAAGAGGAGGGAGCTTTGTATGAAATTGTTGCGATAAGTTTTGAGATAATAACAGTGAAACATTGTTCTCTGATGGTGTCCACTTAAATTATTTTTTCAAAGCTTCCATGGTTTCACCTTCCTCACATAGAGTAGAAGTAGTATAGTGCTTTGATTCCAATGGAGAATGTAATGGTGTTTGATGAATTTCTGTGGTTCATACTTTTTGCATCTTGCTGATTGTAAGTTGCAGTGTAAAGTTAGCCTAAACCCCCTAAATTTGTGCTAAGTTCGATTGTGGATGGTCATTTGGATTGCGCCGTTTTTGGGTATTCAAATGTACTTTCTTGATTTGAAAATCCTCTAGCATCCCCACCCACAAGATTGCTCCGGTTCTTGTGGAGTTGTAGTTGATCTTGGCGAAGCAGAGCTTGGTTTATTTGGAATTTGTCCACCAAAGCACTATTCATTGTTATCACTAACCTTAGGAGTAGATTTAGATCCTTCTAAACCCTTTCCCTTTTACTTTCAGTTCATTTTAGTTCGTTTGAAGCAGAAGCATCACATAATTGCCATATTTGAAGATGGAGTTCTAGCCACAGCAAAGAAGTGAAAGAACGATGCAAACGTAAGGCCCCTTGGACAATCACATCAGCCAACTAAGTCACGTCTGTAGCATAAAGGAACCTTGGATTCGATTGTTTGAACTTCTTGCAATCTTAGCATGCAATCACACTTTTATCAAGAGAGAGTGAAGTGACCGTTAGACAACTTTATTTTGTGTTCAACGCCGTCATAAAAAACACGTCAACAAGTTCCAGAAGGACAGAGTCAAGACATGTTGGATTTCTTTCTTTTAGGATGTTATTAGTATCATTCTGTACCAATCTCAGTTGTTTACAGAAGTTCGAAAGTGTCTATGGTATGTTTCTAAATTCTAAGGAATGTTGCTCAGACACTGTATATGCATGAACAAGATGTTTGGTGCCATAGTGATGTTTAATGGCTTGATAGTAAGGCTACATATGAAGACAAATCTATTCAAGTTTCAGAGGTGAAGCTCAAAAAGAAGGAAAGTTGGAGTCAACATAGTTGCCACAATACTAGTTCACTGACTGTTGATTTTCTTAATGGATGCAGCAGAGTATTGTAATGTCCGTTAGTTGGAGGAAGCGTGTTAACAGCTGAGTTTGTGTTAGGTAGCGCATAGCGTGTTTCCACTCTTGGTGTAACGTGTTGGCTTTTGGATTGGGCTTATTACACGTCTGGTTTAAGGTTTATTCTTGTGGCCGACTTTCAGATACTATAAAAATGTTCTTGGCTGACTTGAGGATGCAATTAATGTTGGAATTCATGTATATAGTCGATCTAGGTTCATTACAAGTGAGTGTGTAAGTGAGCAAAAGATAACTATGGCAAAACTTGTTCAAGTTGTCTACTCGATTTGCGTATAAGCATGCGAACTGCAATGTAGATCTCATGCACACTATGAGAGTGTTCTAATGCAGATTAGATCAGAGAGACGTTGAAGCCTAAGCTTTGAAGGTTTGCATGACATATCTTTGATATGTCTTGTATTTGAGGTTGGTGCCTCATTATTTGAGTTGGTGATCAATTCTTAAATTAGGGGATTGGTGTCTCTTATAGGTTGGTGCCTGCAAATGTATTTGGGGATTGGTGTCTCCATCTAAGGTTGTAATTCCTGTGGATTGGTGCCTACAAAATATTGTAAGTTCTTTATTAGCTTTGTGAGGCTGTATTTGGCAGTAGATCCAAGCAAAGATCCTTAACGTGGTTTTTCCCTTCTCAATTTCCACGTATATCTAGTGTTTTTATGTGTTGATGTGTGTTTGTGTTTATCATTTGCTTAGCTGCTTTAATGTTAAGTAAGATCCATGAAAGATCCCCAGCCAGGTTATACTGATTTTTTTCTAATTCTTATGCTGCTGTTTGAAGGTTTTAAGGCTGTTTTCTGAGGTTTTTTGCTTGGGTTTGTTACCAATAGATTGTATAGGGTTTTATCATGAACAAATGCCAATGAACCAACACTTTTGAATTCAAATTGCAGAAATATAATTGACTGATAATTAATTTCAGAATTCTGATTTTGTAACAGCAATATAGTGATTTTCAGATTCAAGAAATCTAATTCACCAAGACAACAATTTGCATACCAGGGGTCCAACACCTAGCCTTGAGAGGGTTTTATTGAAGAACATCAGAAGAACACAACCTATGAGCTTCCAACTGGCGAAGATAGCTCCAAATAGTTTTATTTGCTCCTACAATAATTACCAAAAACAAATACTGGAAATCTACCAAGTCCCACACCTGGCTCCCAGGCAGGGTTATTGAATTAAACTGGGAAACCTCAACTATGCCAAACAAATTGATCCTTAAATTATTCTTGATGGCTGAATGGTCACAAATCTGCTGAAGGAAAATTCTGATAAGGAAAATCTGCTCCAAGACCAATGCAACCCTCACATGATACAGCCTGCAGGTGAGAATAGTATGGCTTGCTAGGAGTGTAGGTACGGCTGCCTAAGAGAGTTTACGGATGGAAGAATAAGGCCCAAATTCCTTCAGGTCTACTCACTAATTAGTCTGAATCTGCTGCAATCAATCTTGGATGAAATCCTGCTCATATGACACCAAATCAATGCCAATTCTGCCTTCAAATGGCGTCCATTATTACTGAATAAACTTGATTTGGAAGCAACAAACCCTTCATGTCTTATTTTGTAAGAAACCTGTTATAATTGCCTATAAATCATCCAATGAAACCCAAATAGAAAACCTGTATGGATTTCCCTCAACAATGAACTGGGTTTCCATCCAATTCACAATTCCCCAAGGGTTTTCGTCCTTAGAAGAATACCTGGCAACAGCTGCAGGAGAGATCTTTCTGGAAAATAATCTTCATAATCAACATAATGAGCAAATAGAATCAAAAGAAGCCTTTCAAATTAACCCGAACACCTTTGGAATCCAATGCCACATTTTGCAATGTTTAATTTTGATTTGAAATCCATAAGTGGCGTCCAAGAAGGGTACACCCAAGTTAGGGGCCATAAAGTAACTTTATTAACTTTATAATTTAACATTATAAAGTTACTTCATAATTCGATTTTGATACTTGCTTCCTAACTTTATAACTTAAAAATTATATAGTTACTTTATGATTTCATAATTGCTATAAATAACCACCTTAATGAAAAATTACCTGTTTTAGCCATGGGTATTTTCTATTTTTAGAAAAAGGTGACTTAGTCATAAAATATCATTATTTGCTCATAAATAAAGTTGACCAACTGACAATCTCTAGGGTATAAGTCCTCCCATGCCAGGAATAACATCCCCTATCCACTAGATTTGCCTACGGAGATGGATAATAGGCAAATCTCGTCTCTTGAGTGATCGTCTAGAAAAGAGGGGGCATTACAATCCGATAACATATTAATGATGAATTGGATTTGAAGTTGATATTTGGCGTATACAAAATACAAATACCTCAAAATTGACTCCAACCATAAGCTTAGTTGGGAGGACTACAAAAAGAATAGAACTTTGTGAGGATGGAAATCTTTCTATGCTTTTCAAAATACATGTAGAGCCAGAGCTATGGGATTAGAATACTACCCATATTCTTTTTGGACTTTTAGTGCTCTACATGTGTGAATTATGTGCTAGCAGCACCTCGAACTAAAAGTGGAAACAAATTGAGAAGATCCAAAAGCGTTTCATCACAAGTATGTTCAAAATAATGGTTCAGTTCCACATGAGATTATGTTGAGTGAAATAGAAGCAGCTCCTATTGAAGCAATTGTGATGGTGTGTCTCATAAGATCTTTAAAAAAAATTGAACAAATGGAAGTAGGTAGATGCCCTATGGTAGTTTTTAATGACACCTTGAGCAAAAGAAAGAAGACTTGGATGAAGCAAAACATCAAAAGGATGAGAAAATGGAATATCTACTTGAATGCATACCTCACAATGTAATATACTGACAAATTTTCTATACCTAATTTTGCAATTTTTTTCACTTTTAATACACGTATTTCTTCAAACAGTTTGCATGTCTATTGTTTTAAGATTTATTTCAGCTTGTATTGCAAAAAAAATTCAGAATTTCATGTAACATCACTTCCAAATCTTCATAGTAATGATAATAGCATTCATGGTAATTTTTTTGCATTAAAATAATCAACAAAGGGTTTTATATATATTCTTTATATTACTGATACAAAATATTATGCTCAGAAATTTTAACAGCAGCAATATCATTAATGAAATTACAACTTAAAATACCAAGTGGCCGACCTGTAAATACACCCAACACTTAATAATATTTTCCTTAAACTTCAAAGGTTGTATGATTGCCACAAGTAATAATAGTACGACAGCTTTAAAGAAGGCACAGCACCCTTATTTCATATAGCACTCCTTTTACAATTGTTTTACCTCCTTTATTGACGCCCATAAGTTGTGTTTGACCCAATTGAGGTGGTGTTGCAAATTGTTAAGCATTTAGGAGCTCCCAATATAAATATCGCTGCCCTTTGCTAAGAGTTGTGATGTCGTATGGCAATGGCTCACAGAGAACTGAAAATGGTACAGCTGGGTGATGGTCAGATGGTACCAAAATATTTGTGTATTTTTTATGTAGAGGTAATTGAACTCAACCTCTTATGTGGCATTTTGCCAATGAATCTACTCAAGGTCCTCCAAGAACCATCCAATGGTTCTACACCTTCACACCCTCCAAGGGTCTGCAGGACTTACCCTCTCTGACATTCCCAAGGTCCTTAGACTAGGATAAGCACTTTTTGTTTTGTGAGTTCCATACTCTTGCTTAGGAGACCTTGTTTGCTAACTCCCTCTCACACTCAACCTAAGAGTTCAACCCCTCTACCACAGGATCTTCATTCCCCACATTACACACACAAGGATGGATGAATTTGCATGGGTTCTCAACCCTACTCCTTCCCCAAGAGCTCTAGTATATACCGATCACAAGATTCACAAGCAAAACTGCACTTTTAGGCCTAATAGAAAACCTAATTCTAGTAGCCCTGTCAGCGAGGTATTCTGAGATTATCTGCCATTCTTCCTTAACAACCCTATGAACACATTACTATTCCAAACACCCTTTTTGGGGTTACATACAATACTTCAAAACCAGAGATGAATTTTGTCGCTAACATGTCTAACCCTTATAGGGCTAAATAGACCTAATTGCCCCTTCCTAGGCCTAAAAACAGGGATTTGCTCAAACACCTTTACCAGTCCTATTGCCTGAGTGAATTGATGATAGTTTTAGGTCTGTGCTTCCATAAGGATTTCCAATCCAACCATCCTTCACCTCCATCCACCGCATTCACCCAATTAGGGCCTATTACCCTTGTTACCTTATGCTTGCCAACTCAATGTGCCAAGCCTAGGGTATGGTGGCAAATCTCTGATTCAGCTTCCCCTGTCTCAAAACCAAAAAGAAAACATAAAATACATTGCAACCTAACATTCCACAAGGTTTCAGAGTGGGTATCCACCATGGAATGTTAGGTTAGAGTCATTGTGCTCTCAGGACCTTGGTTTTTAGGGCTTTCACACTCACCTGCAACAAAATGAAGATAACTTACAAACTACAACACTTCAAGACTTCAAACCAAAAGCAAAATGAAGGTAAGACACCAGTCTAACAATCCATGTCCTTGTTTTGGAATTATCAACCCGTATAGGCCGTACAAACTTGCAAAGAACAGGTAATAACTCGGAACAACACACCAAATGGAGAAACCAAACTTGTCTATTTGCCTCAAATCTTCAACAACCGCTTCTCATCGGTCTTTCCAAGCCTTATACTGGCCTTGGAGTAGTTACACATGCTCACAACCAATTGTGACAACCAACTAGCTGTTGGTGTACAAGGTTTGGTGAAAATGTTGCAAAGTTGCTATGAGCAACTTTTGCAATTTTTGCCTTGGTTGAGCAACTTTGCTCAACCCCAAGCTTGGTCACTTCCAAGGGACTCATATGACCTCAACAACACTTCCCATTCCCTCCTAGACACATAAACAAGCAAAAATGACTCAAAACCTATCATGGCACCCATAAGACCTATGAGCCAACATTGGCTGAGCAATCACTCTTAGGGTCCTTATAAGTCTTGATCACACACATGACCACAAATAGGCCTTATTACATAGCAAAAAACAAGATTCCAACATCTGAAAAAAGTGTCATTGTGCCCCTGCACCAATTTTATAGTTATTCCAACTTTTTCACATGCACACACTAGCATTGACAAATTCCATAATTTTTGCTTGTGCACACACTAGTATTTTCCAATATTTCACCTTTTACACACCCAAACAAATTTATATTTGCCTGCAAATCTCAATAAATTTGTACTTGGTATTCTGATGTTGGCAATTGTAAATAAAATCTCTACTAAAGCACAATTGTGAATCCTGAGCGGATCGAGCGAATCCACCATATATTTGATTAAGGAGAACTCTTTCATCCCCTAGGGTTTTCGTCTGGGATTTGTAGTTAAACTCGCAATGTGAACTTGAAATAAGAGAAATAAAATGTCCAAGATATGGAAATGAGCCTTTCGTTTCTGTTTTATAATTTCCTCAAGAACTTTCAAGAAGTTTTCTATTTTAAATACATCCTTAGTAAAATATCACCTCAGGATATGACTTAATTTTAGTTTTGCCTTTTAACTTAGTTGCTTTATAAAATTAATTAAATAAAGTCACCTACAACAACTTAAGGTAACTAAATTTAATTAATTAACTATATTCACTTATTTAATTCTCCAAATTAACCTATGGGAATAAAAAAGGTTAATTAAATGCTCCCAAATGCATAGGTCGAAGAACGGGAGATTGCACACGAATAGCAAAGAGATAAAGGATTTTGTTATGGATAAGTTGCACAAGAGTGCTAGAGAGAAAGAAGAAATATTATACTAAGGAGTTCAACCCCACATGTGATCAACTAAAAGCATACATAGGGGCTAGTATTTCATGGAGAATCAAAATTTATTACTACTTAATTATGAACTAACTCTCATCAACTTTGATGTGAAATGTGGCAATGGAAAAGGCCTAAAGAAGCATTGGAAGAAACGGTATGTATTTTTTGCACTATTGGGGCAGTGGAATCTGAAAAACACTGTATTATCAAGTGTGATATCTTTAAGAAAATTCTATAGAGGCTAACATGTAAATATCTTGACAGTTGTTTCTTGGTATAGTTTATTCAACAAGGGGACCATTGAGAAGTTGAGCAAGCTCATCATCACCTTGAAAAGGAAAAAGATTGAAATGTAGAAGTCAAAAATAAAAAGGTTGGCGATCCCATAAGCTATTTTAAGCCTCGTAGGAGTTAAATTTTTTTATTTTCTTGTTTCTTTTTCTCCATTGCATAGATTCAAGATGAAGTTGTGCAGGGCATGATTCTCTAGGATAAAACCCTTTAGGCTTGTCATAGATGTTTACCTAGATGATTCACAGAATCATGAAAGGCATGCAAATATTCCTACTTAGATTAATTGTGAAAGAAATCTTTCATTTTATGTGTATGGTGGATCATAAGTTTTGCGGAACAATGTCTTATTCATTGGGTTACAAAGTCACACTTTGTTGGCGGCATTATTTGTACACGGGAATAACATTAGTTAATAACATTAGTTAATTATGTGTAATTGTTTTGGTTAGTTGGCAACCGAGGGGTGGAAGTTGCGGTGCGACGGTTGGCACTCGCACCCCCTCGGTACCCTTTTATACTCCGGAATGTAACTTGTAAAACACATTTATTATGAATAGAACATCTGTTACACTTGTCTGATATTTACGGCATTATTCTGCGTTATGTTCTTTATGTCTTAAGTTATTCACCCGAGAGGCCAAACATTTGGCGCCGTTGCCGGGGACGAACTCGAGAACGGAAGACACAGATGGAGCACAATGGGCCTACCCGTTGGTGAAGTAAACCTAGAGGTCGACGACGCCCGAACAGAACTGTACACAGGGGAGGACGCGGCAACGCGAGAGTTTTCAATTTTGCTCCAGGTGGCCATTCAGACATACGTTCGACGAGAAGCAGCGGAGGCAAAAATCCCACCAAGTGCCGTGTGGACAGCGTTGGAGGTTAGCCCGGTAGTGAACCGGTTAATGAACCACCTCCCCCGGTTGCTTGCACAGGCATCGCTGGCGCAACAAGCCCGCCTGGAGGAGATTGCCCAGGAAGAGCGACGACAACAAATCCTGCAACGATACGAAGAGAACAACCGACAGGACACGGAAAGAGATGGCGACAGGCCAGGAGGGAATTGAAATGTGAACCTCTTATTTTCAAATAAAAGTGTCATTGACACGAGTTGTACTTAAGCAAATGAATTAATAAAGACATGTTTTGATTTAAAGAAGTGAGAGTTAAGGAGATGTGTTACAATTAATGCCAAACTTGTTGAATAAAGATAGAAATAGAAAACCGGAAACGAACGAGTGGGAGGCCGCGCAGAGGGCTTTGATTCTGGAACAGCAAGTAGAATGTAGACGGAGGCTGAGGCAACTTGCCGAAGGACGACCTGCCGAAGGGGGGCCCGAGGGGAACCAAGGAGGTGTCACGGAAGGTGCAGAGGCCGACGGAAATTTCTACCCGTCGCCAGATTATCGTAGGACGCAGAGCCACGAAGAATTTCTAGAAGAAACAAGGTTAAGGCGAAATCTAGTCGAGGAGACTCGGGATCAGTTTAGGAACTTATCCCTCACACCACGGAGTGAAGATCACCAACGGGAGGTAGGAGTAGGAGCGTGTCCGAGCGAAGGGGAGGGCAATAGTACGGGTGTGGGTGCCACAGGCGACAGGCAAAACACCGTACCTCCAGGACACACCACCAACACTACCGGAGGTAGCAACGCAGTGCCACAGACACAGCCACAGACACAAACACAACCGCCTCCAGGAAGACGACCAGGGATGGCGAGCAAACAAAAGTTACCAAAGTTCACAGGGGACGGCAAGGAAGACCCCTTACGGCACTGCCGTACATGTGAGACCATTTGGTCTGCCAACAGAGTAATAGACCAGGATGACTGGGTACAGCAATTCCCAGCCACGTTACGAGGAGTCGCCATAGATTGGTACTCCGCTATAGATAAGCAAAAAGTGGCCACATGGGCTACCCTACAGAAGGAATTCACGGAGGAGGTCCGGTTGCTTCGTGATGACAACGAAATTGTGACAGAGATATATAGTACCAAGCAAGGTACTAAGGAGACAGTACGGGCATACAGTCGGAGGCTGAAAGAACTCTTGGGTAAAATGGAGAGCCAACCGGCTGAGGGCTTAAAAAAGCGATGGTTCGTGGAAGGATTAAAATCGGCCAACAAAACAGTCACCAAACAGCGAGTCCACCACGGACGAAGGGCGAAGAGGAAATCTTACGGCAGATCTTGCAGGTAGAGGTACCGGTGAAAATTCAAGACCTCCTGGAGAGTATGCCGCAACTAAAAACAGCTATTTTAAACTCTGTACCCCCACAAGTACAAACGAAGGAGGTCGTACGCCCCACAACCAACCCCGCGTTTAAGGAGGTCGCTAGTTCCGCGATTGATCCCATGTTGTTGGTAGTCAACAGCGGACGCCACCCGGCGGTGGTAGAAATGGGTATACTAGGGACCACCCTAACAGACACGATTGTGGACGGAGGGTCAGGAGTAAATGTACTCCCAGAAGCGACATGGAAAAAGTTGGGAAAGCCTACGTTATGGCCCCCTACGTTCAACCTACTAGGGGCAGACCAACATGGGATTAAACCCATTGGTACCCTCATGGGCCAGCAGGTGATGGTCGGCACGCAGCCATTTGTGCTAGACTTTGTGGTAATCCCCTTAAAGCAGAAGGGATATGACGCCATCCTGGGGCGGGGGTGGCTCATCGCAGCGAAAGCGAACCATAACTGGAAGAGGAATACCCTTTCTTTGGAAAACGTCGGGAGGAAGTACGTAATCGATCTCCGTACGCAGATGGTGAGCAAGGAGTTAGCCTCTTCCTCCGACTCGGAGTCCGAGGGACACCAGTTAGCGGAGGGTGGAAGTAGAGGCCGCATGGAGCCCAGTGATGAAGGGGTATTAGAACTGGAGGCATGCTCAGGGGACGATGGGGACTCCTTGAATGGCCTCTTCCATTGGCAAATGGGGGATTATGAACTATTTACACCATCGTGCAACGTCTTGAGCATCGAAGAAGAACCAGAGATATTTCCCCCAGAATTTAGCGAGTATAAGGAAGGGGAGGCAGCAGTGAATGAGGCGCCGGCACACCAATTTCCAGAAGGGGAGCCTATTAAGTATTAGGAAGCCACGTTAAAGGAAATGAATCTCGGGGAGACAAGTGACCCCAAGATCATCCTGGTCGGAGATGATTGGAATCCAGTGTTGAAGGCCGCAGCCTTCAAAATTTTCCTGGAATACAAGGATGTCTTTGCATGGACATACAAGGACTTGAAGGGCGTGACCCCAGAGCTATGTGTGCACCGAATAACATTAGTACCAGGAGCCCAGCCAGTGAGGAAGCGGTCGTACCGAATGAACAAAAATTATGCTGTACGGGTGAACGACGAGATTGAGCGGATGTTGGAAGCGGGCATAATCTTCAGGGTGCAGACAAGCGAATGGTTGTCCCCCATTGTGATTTCCCTCAAGAAAGAGGCCAATCAGATCCGGATCTGTGTAGATTTCCGATGCCTAAACACTGTCACCGTTAAAGACCCGTTTCCCATACCGTTCACAAACAGCATCTTGGAGGAAGTAGCTGGACACGAAATCTATTCCTTCATGGATGGGTTCTCTGGTTACAACCAGATATCCATCGCGGAGGAAGATAAGCTGAAAACAACCTTCGTGGTGGAGGACGGTGTATACGCATACAATCAAATGCCCTTCGGTCTATGCAATGCGCCTGCCACCTTTCAGCGCATCATCCTGCACATTTTCGAAAGGATGTCGGTGGGGAACTTCAAAGCATTCCTGGACGATTGGTCTATTTACAGTGAACAGGACATCCACTTAAAAACTCCGGGAGAGTGCTTAGAGAGGTGTCGGAGGGCACGATTGGCCCTCAACCCAAAGAAATGTAGATTCATGGTACCACAGGGGAGATTGCTGGGACACATTGTGTGTAAAGAAGGATTGAAAATGGACCCGGACAAGATTCGGGTAATACTAGAAATGGAGCCTCCGACGGACGTCACAGGGGTAAAGTCCTTCTTGGGTCATGTGGGGTACTACAGGAGGTTTATCAAGAACTTCGCGGAGGTGTCCCACCCGTTGGATCAATTGACAAGGAAAGGGGAACCATACAGTTGGGCAGAGCCACAGAGCAAGGCCTTCGAAGAGCTGAAGACAAGGTTGATGGCAGCGCACATACTGGCATACCCGAACTGGGATAAGGAATTCCACGTTCACGTAGATGCCTCAAACTATGCCATCGGGGCTACATTAGCCCAAGTAGGCGGACACGGGCTGGACCACCCCATTTATTTTGCTAGCAGATTGCTCTCGAAGGCGGAGAAAAACTATAGTACCACAGAACGTGAAGCCCTCGGTATGGTCTATGCAGTACAGAAATTCCGTCATTACCTCCTGGCCACACCATTCACATTTTACGTAGACCACCAGGCACTCATGTATTTAGTAAACAAGCCCATTATCCAGGGGAGGATAAGTCGTTGGCTATTGCTACTACAGGAGTTCACATTTTTAATTGTGGTGAGACCAGGGCGAAGCCATGTCATAGCCGACCAGCTGTCGCGGATTAAGTCGGGGGAACCTCCAGAGGGAGTAAATGATGATTTCCCGGATGCACACTTGTTCCAAATAGCCGTGCTCCCTTCGTGGTACAAGACGATTGAAGAGTACCTATCGACGTCCCGATTTCCGGAGGGTATGCCTCCAGGGGAACGAAGAAAACTCGCATTAAGGAGCAGGACTTTTTCGCTCATCAACGGGTTACTTTACAAGATGGGGCCGGACCAGATATTAAGGCGTTGTGTCATGGAGGAAGAAGTCTCGAGTGTACTAAGGGAGGCACACGAAGGGCCCGCAGGTGGACACATGGGTCCAGACACCACAGCCCGAAAGGTGCTTCTCGCAGGACTATGGTGGCCAACGGTATATCACGACGCTAGGGAGTGGGTCGTGCAGTGTGACACTTGCCAGCGAGCGGGCAAACCTCTGAAGCGGGACTTCATGCCCCTCAACCCGTCGCATGCACAAGAACTCTTTGAGCGATGGGGACTCGACTTTGTAGGCCCTCTTAAGGCCAGTCGCGCACGACGGTGCCGATACATTATAGTTGCGACAGAATACTTGACCAAGTGGGTGGAGGCAAGGGCCCTCCAGGATAATTCGGCAGTAAGCACAACGAAGTTTATTTATGAACAGATCATTACGTGATATGGCATACCTATTCAGTTGACCAGTGACCGGGGAGGCCACTTCGTGAACCATGTCATACACCGGTTGACATCAGACTTCAAGATTTTTCACTCATTCTCAAGTCCGTACTACCCACGTGCCAATGGCCAGGCGGAGGCCACAAATAAAATAATAATGTCGGTGATATATAAGTCTTGCGGAGTGGAGAAAGATGACTGGGAGGAGCGCCTGCCGTCAGTACTTTGGGCATACCGAACGACCTACAAAGTAACTACTGGACAGACTCCTTTCCAGCTAATGTATGGACAAGAAGCCGTGATGCCAGTTGAATTCATGGTACCAAGTCTGCGGATTGCCATCGATAATCGCCTTGGCGACATGGAAAGCCTGAGGGAGAGGCTGTACGCGTTGAACAAATTGGACGAGCGAAGGATGATGGCTCAGTGGGCGACAGAAACAACCCAGCAAAGACGGAAGGTGTGGCACGACAAGCAGCTCCGGGGAATGAATTTTACTCCCGGACAGCTGGTGTTAAAATTCAACGGGAGGAACGAAATTAAACCGGGGAAATTCAAAGTCCGATGGTTAGGACCCTTCCGGATACGTGAGGTCAACACGAACGGGGCGATAAAGTTATGGACGCTGGATGGGATGGAGATACCAGACGCAGTCAACGGGTCGAAACTGAAAATCTATCACGAACGGAGGGAACCGGGAACCCCCAGTCAATCAGCCGCTCCAAAAAATTAGAAAATTTGGAAATATATATATATATATATACGAAAATTTGAAAAAGTATATATAAAAGAAAAATTCGAAAAAAAAAAATATATATATATATATGAAAAAAAAAAAAACGAGCCACCGTGCGATGGAAGCCATCGAAGGCCCGCGTGAATATAAAGGCCGCCCAAACGCCGCACAGGAAATAAAACACACACCACGCGGAAAGGAACGTCACCGAAGGGGAAGGAAGGCACACCACGCGGGAAGAGACATCGCCGAAGGGAAAGGGAGGAGACACCCTGCGCAGCGCACGAAGGGAACCAAGGTGGTAAACGCCGCACACCACCGAAGGCCGCGAAACACATAAAAGGCCACGCAAGATTGAAACGCCGCACACCGAGGGAGACAGCACGCCGAAGGGGAAAGGAAAGAAGACACCGGCCAACATAGAAAACGGGAGGAGTGTCGTGCGTTTTTTTTTTGGAGGTAGTTACCACCGCACAGCCACACCAAGTCCGCACGATTCTACGCAGCCACAGCAAGGGTTATGCGCAGCAGCCACAAAGGGAAGAATAAGAGCCACAGGTAGACCAGCCGCACGGCGGCAGCCAAAAAAAAAAAGAGGGCCGTTACGAAGGGTGGATTTTTTCTAAACAAATCAGTTACGGGGAGATCAATGGATTCAGCAGGGAAGAGGAGTTGGAAGAAACAGCTGCACGCTTCTTCCAGCAGCAACTAGAAGGATAGAGGTAGCAATATCAGGATTTTAGCTTCAGGAGTGCGTGTTGCAGGCGGCACCATGGATGCCAGCGCTCGGCAAAAACAAAAACAGAAAACACCACAGGTTGCCGCAAGTGCGAAAAACACAGTGACGCCACAGAATATTACTTTCGAGGGCCTGAATGGATTGGAATGCCGCAAATGGTGGCAGGATACCCCCGATAATGACCTGGTAAAGCAAAACCTCCGGAAGGCACAGGTAGAGTGGGCTATCCGGATGCCTGTGTTCCCTATCCGGGAGTACGAGGGTGCCCTACGCTTCATGGTGGACACCTTCGACAGACATACATGCACCAGCACATTTGAATACCTCCGAAGGGATGTCACCATATCCTTCAAAGCAAGGGATTTCACGAGGGTATTCGGCATTCCGGGCAGCCAGGGCAAGAAAATAGACCTGAAGGCCAAGAAGATGACACAGGAGGAGAAGGAGTGGTGGATTAAATTAGTCTCTCGGAATTTGACCACAGCGGAGTTGGACAGCGTAGTTAGAGCCACGAAGAGTCAGGGAATCCGCAAGACTTTTGTTGCAGAGGGCCACTGGAGGTGCATCATGGATGTTATCAAGAGCAGATTGACAGGGTCGGGCAGGGCGTCGGACATTGCCCTCCCTCAGATTATGCTGATGAATGGCATTGTGTATGACTGGGCAGCGCTACTGGCAGAGCGTATGTATGAGTTTCTGACGCTCCAGCATCGCACATTCTACATGCCTCATTATGCTATAGGGTTATTCCTGGAGGCCACGCGGGAAGTAGTGCCAGAGGATGAGTTGGAGGTACGGCCACAGGGACCGTTGGCAGCGGGAGAGCCTCCAATAATGTATTGGAGGCACTTGGACATTGGGCACTCTTCCGCGAAGCGGAAACGGGCGGTGGATACGGCCTCGGCCTCAGGGGAGCCCGACAGCGAGAGGGAGTCCAGCAGCACGGAGGATTCGGAGGAGGAAGATGAGGAGGATGATAGCAGTCAGGCAACAGAGGAGCCTGTACGTGTCCGGTTTGCCCCACCTCTGTTACCAATGGGCACGACTGTGCCAGCATCTGGAGTAGGCGGCACTTGTATTCCGGCCTTCGGGCAGAGCCATACGCCTGTTACATTGGGTCCCCTCCAGCACGAGCAGCAGGGAGCACCGTCGGGCCCAGCCACAGCGGCACTTACCGAGGACATGGCAGAGTCAGGGACGGAGGAGTCACCGCACCGGGTAGTGGTCGAGCAGGGGCCGACGGAGGTGGAGGCTACTGAGCCTCCCGTGAGGTTGGAGGTCGTGGGTGGTGACGCTGTGGTGACTGTTTCTGCTTCGTTGTTGGAGGAGCCGACCACAGCGACCCCTCCCCCAGTCACAGTGATGCGTGCTGACCTCGAGGCTATGCGGAGCTGGCTCACACAGCGGTTTCAGATGACACTGGCACAGCCGAAGGGAGCTGTTGTATTTTCACCGCGACGAGAGATGGGAGCGGAGGTAGTCCACTTGGATGACTCGTCAGGGGAGGCACATGGACTCACAGTTGGGCACGAGGCAGGGGAGGTCGCCTCTGGGCAGGCACCAGGAGATGGTGCACCTTCGGTGGCGGAGGCGGTACATTCGCAGCAAGCTACAGTAGTGACCGCTCCACCAGGGATTTCCCAGTCTTTGGCACAGGTGGGAGAGGATGTTGAGACTTATCTCGCGGACATGGCTGATATGGTTACGAGGGGTCGGCGGGTAGTGGTCGCGGCCCAGACGCAAGCATTGCAGCAGGTGGTGGTGGAGCTAGAGCAAGTCCTACAGTTTATGCGGGTGGACTGCCCGACAGCCTTCGCTACCTGCTTTGAGTCCCAGGGGTGGCCGACTACGGAGATAGCGGAGATGCTCCAGGCCTGGAGGCTGCGTCAGCCCATTGTGGAGAGTCGGGTGACGGCAGTTGTCCGCGAGATCGAGCAGGTCTATCGGGATGCCTATTATACATTGAGGCGCACACAGCAGGAGTCTGCAGTCAGGGAGGCTTCCCGAGTAGCGTTGGAGAGCGAGGTGGCCAGTCAGCAGGCCTCCTGGGCAGCCGAGAGGGCGCAGTTGTTGGCACAGTTAGAGGCGGCCCGCACAGAGACGGCTGAGATCCGGACAGTGAAGGCGGAGGTAGAGTCTCACCTGGCAGCCGAGCAGACACGGTTGGCCTGCGCAACGACGGCAGTGGATACCAAGGAGGAGGAGTTACTGGAGGCAGCACACATGGTGAAGACAGCTCTAGAGAAGGTCCTCGTGGCGGAACGGGATGTGGCTGCACGCACTCAGCAGGTGTACGAGCTTCGTTCCCGCTTGGCAGCCCAAACACCGCCATCTCACACTTCTACTTCAGGGACGCTTTCTCAACCCCCTCCCTAGTCTTTCCGATATCTTGTATAGGTTGCATTATCTCCATTTTTGTAAGTCGCCTGGAGACGACTTTTCTTTTTGGGGGGGATGATGTTGGCGGCATTATTTGTACACGGGAATAACATTAGTTAATAACATTAGTTAATTATGTGTAATTGTTTTGGTTAGTTGGCAACCGAGGGGTGGAAGTTGCGGTGCGACGGTTGGCGCTCGCACCCCCTCGGTACCCTTTTATACTCCGGAATGTAACTTGTAAAACACACTTATTATGAATAGAACATCTGTTACACTTGTCTGATATTTACGGCATTATTCTGCGTTATGTTCTTTATGTCTTAAGTTATTCACCCGAGAGGCCAAACACACTTTACCAAGAAGAAAAACACATTGAAATTAAAAAAAAGATATATCAACATAATGATTCCTCTAAAAATCCCAAAAATCAATGTTCCACGGGCGTTGGGGACGCGGGGACGCGTTTCCGGGATGGGGGGACCAAGGGCCTAAATTTGGGGACGGCGGGGGGACGGCGGGGTGGTGGTGCTCATATACTTACACATATACATATAGTACTTGAAAAACTAGTTTTGAAAAGATGTATAACAATATAACAGTATAAGAATTAGATTTCAAATGAAACTATAGGAAATACCAAGATTACTTAGATTAGTAATACTAATTGCTAAATTCTAAATGCTAAATAAAATTTGACAAATGAAATTGTCAAATTGGAGATTTCTCATTTCTATCATATGAATATCGAAAAAGGAAAACGAAAATACAAATATCTGATGCCATTGCAAAGTTTATAATAATAAAGATGATTACATGATTCATCATTACAATGAGTAGCCAAATACAAATACCGAAATACGTGTAGCAATAGCATTACAAAGAGACAAGAGTCAAAGACAAAATGACAAAACTCAAAATGTAGCTAATGAAGGCCTCTAATCATCTGCGAACTCCTCACTAGAACTGCTGGACTCATGAAGATCAAGGTCCCTCAAGCTCACACCAACTAGCCCTACATCTGAAGTGGTAGGATCATCCTCATCAATCTGTGAAGGCTCCTCTAGCTCTACATCCCATCGTGCCGCTGGACTCTCCTTGTACACAAGTATCTTGCGGTCCATGAGACGCAAAGCACTATGTACAGCCACAAGCTTCTCTGCTCTCTTAGAGGTAAGTCTGTTCCTCTTAAGAGAGTGGATGAAGCTATATGTAGACCAGTTCCTCTCAGCAGTTGAAGAACTGGAAACCTGGGATAGCAGACGAATGGCTAAAGTGGTGGTCAAAGATTTCGGGCCATGACAATTCCACCATAAAAGTGGGTCCTCCTGTGCCATAGTGTCTATATCCATCTTTCCCGCATCTGAATAACCTCTAAGAGTGGCAAATCTTCCCCACTCAGTGCACATTGTGCCGACATCTCTGGAATCAAACATCTTCTCTATGCACCTAAAGAAACCCGCCTTCACCTCATCATCCTGAATCGGTGTCAGTCTACCCAATCTAGCCTTGTACCACTTAGGATTCAAGGCAAAGGCAACCATATGCAAAGGAGTGTTCAACTTGTCCCATCTACACTGAATGATAGGCTGGATTTGCTCATTGTAGAATGCTAAAGAGGGGTCCTTCAATCGCACAGTAGCCCTCATCTGGTCAAGCATAGAGTCAATGCACTCATACACCTCTCCAAGGTTAGGTGCATCCCCATCCCCATATCTGATCACCTGGAATACTGGAGAAATGATGGAGACAATGTATTTTGCATCAATCCAAAACACATCACTCTTCACTATCTCCTTCACCCTTCTCCCCTACTCTGTCTTGGCCTCAGCCCACCTATTCCACTCATTAGTCATAACCATGAGTTGCAATGCCTCTTGCAACTCAATCATTCTCTCCAACAGAATGAAATAGGATGCATATCTAATCTCAACAGGTTTCAAGAACTCCTCCTTTGCGAAGGTCCTGAAGAGTGCATGTGAAGTGTGGTGGTTGCAGATAAACATCTACACATCTCTCGCATCGGTGACCACTCGTCTAATCCAGTCTATCTTCCCCATGTCCTTGAGTGCACTGTTCATGGCATGCACACAACATGGGGTCCACCAAATGTGTCTATAGGCTGCCTCAATGAGTCTCCCTGCTGCTCTACACACATGGGTTGCATCTGTCACTACTTGGACCACATTTTGTGGCCCAACCTCCTCAATAGCCTCCTTGAGGACCTGAAACTGGAAATCAGCATCTTTATGATGCCCTATACAATCAACTGCTCTAAGGAAGTATGGGCCCTCTGCACATGTGACCATGACGTTGATGAGTGGACAATGGCTAATGTCCATCCACCCATCCATAACTATGTTGCACCCCGATGCCACCAAACATGCCTTCATCTTCTCCATCAAAATATTGATCTTGGAATAGCATTTATCCAAGATCAAGGTCCTCATTTTCGTCTCCCCTGGTGGCACATAAGATGGTCCTCCCTTGGGCACCATAGCCATCATCTCCCTATAATAAGGAGACCGTGTAACATGAAATGGAATGCCATTGGCAAAGAAGAACTTGCCAATGGATTCATCTATCTCATCTCTTAGCTGCACATTAAACATATCAGCAATGGGGTTGGTCTGTGGTGTCTGCAACCTACATTTCCCAACCCTGGTGGCAATAGAAGTGGAAGTGGATGGAGATCCAAACATCATTCCTCCCATCTGCGAAGCATGAGAAGTATGTGGCACATTCTGGTTGCCCTGTAGTGCTGCCCTAGCAAACAAAGTAGTAGGCATTGAAATATTTGTGTCATCTGGAACCCCCCAAAGCCTGTTAAACTCAATTCTGTACTGTATATTTTTGGCTTCCTCCAAAAGCTTACAATGTTTAGCGCCTTTTCCTCTCCAAAACAGAAAGTGTGCATTCACCCTACTAATGCTACCAAACCATTCTGTGTCACAAATATTGCACTTCCACTTCCTTGTTCCCCTACTTGAATGTGATGTGCCTTGTACTGATATTCATGCAGCAAACTGTTTTAGAGGAGACTTAGGATCAAAGTGACCCCTAGCATATGGTGCCAACAACTCTGAAGGGCAACCTGTACTAGCTGGTGCACTCGCCATAGAACTAGATTGGGCTCCAGGATCAGCCCCATGGTCACCCCCCTCATTTTCAGGTTCATATTCTGAATCATTCTCACTATGAGAATTGATTTCCATGTCATCTTCACTCATGCCTTGGGAGCTCATTGTGAAATTGGCACTGCATTTCACAAAATTAAAAATTAAAAAAAAATCAGCCTAGTTTAACAATATATTTTTAATTTTTTTTCCTATTCATCTCAAAATGAGATTTGATATTGAATCTTGAGGGCAAAATGATGAACCATTTTGCCCTCAAGATTCAACACCAAATCTCATTTTGAGTCTTGAGATGAATAGGAAAAAAAAATCCAAAAATGACATAGAACAATGAAAATCAGAAAATAAAACAAAATAAAAACAAGAAAAAGTTGAAAAACCCTACCTTGTGCTTGAAAAATCTCTCTAAAATGTAGAAGAATCTTCTTCTTCCTCTTCTTCTTGCTTCTAGCAGCTCCTATAACGCTTGCAATCACTTTTCTCACCCCTTCACTTCAATCACTCTTCTTCAAGTTTTTCCTCCTCTTCAACTTGCTGGAAAAAAAATCAGTTTTCCAAAATGAGAGTGAAATGATAAAAGAAACATGCTTTTGTGTTGTTTTGGGGGGTAGGGTGGGGCCCACGTCCAATTAGGGTTACCCCTTAACCCCCCCAAAAGGCACATGTTTTTTAAAAATTGCTTTTTTTGGCTTGTGTTGACGTGGGAACGCGGGAGACACCCAAACGTCTCCCAAGGAGACGCCCAGAGGTCTCCCAGAAGACGTCTCCACGTCTCCCTGGGAGACGCGAAGACATCTCCACGTCCCAGTGGCGTTTGGGTGGCGGGACGGTGAGGGACGTCGCGTCCCCAAGACGTTCTGACGGGGGGACGTGCCCAAAAAGGTGGGGGGGGCATGTCCCCATGGAACGCTGCCGAAAATACATTTGCAATAAGGAAGAGATCATTCCAAATAATGCTTGCAATGACTTAAAAGTGTTGTGAAACCAAATTCTCATTACAATCATACCACAAAACATGGCAAGGGGAAACCCTAAGCTAGAATGATATTGCAATGTCACTTACAAATTTCCCTAAAGATCAACAAATGGCCAAGGAGACATTAAGTTATTGACATCTATTCTAAATTACCTCTTTGAGAACTAGACTTATAGCAGTTGAAATCCAAGAAGTCCTCAGCACTTGTAATCACATGGAAATGAAGAAATGGCAAATTGTTCTTTTGGCTACTGAACTAGTATTTAGAGCACTTTGTTTGGTAGTTGAACAGCTTAAAAGAATTCAAGTAAGGACTGAAAACAATTAATGTGGCATGTGCAACAAGCTAAAATCCCCAAATATATGTCGAATGGGAAATTTGGAAATGGCATAAAGATTATTTGCATCTAGAACTTAACCACCACATTCATGGTAACATTGCCGCCTTCAGCATCCACTATTGATTTTGTAAGAAAATATGTGCCTCTAGAGATGATCATGAGTTTCTGGGTAGGAAATTCGTTGGCAATAGCTATAGGATCAATTCCAGTCATTAATGGTGCCTTAGGAGGATCTAGGGAGTGGTTCGAATGAACAAAAAGAAATGCCGAAATCTAATGCAAAACAAGAGATCAAATAAGAGATGTGTAATTTTAATGTGAAATTTGACATGGAATAGGATGTTTGAGTTGTAAACAAGATATATAGAAGTTAGCTTGAATTGTGGCCAAAAAGAAATAAGAGGCAAAATGCATTGGTTACCTTTGTGAAAATTCAATGCATAAAAGGACATGAGGACTAGAGACTTGAGGGGAAGTCCAAAGGTCCAATTAAAGTCTATAGGAAAGGATCAAAAGAAATATAGGAAAAGTTTGGTGGGCAAATGCCAACTTCCTTTAGGCCCTACAAGTAGTGTTTTACAGGCGATGCTAGTATTATAAAAGTTGTCTTATAAGGCCCATTTAGTTACCAATATCATGGTCTCCTTCATATTGATGTCAGGGTAGAAGATCAAAAAGTATTTACCCTCCCTACTAGGAATAGCTATATATGCCGAGGGATTTGCCCCAACTATATACACCTTGTATTATTCATTCTTTTCTGATTCGATATTGGGTGTATTGTATTTAGGTGCCTTGTGGGAATCCACTATATCTAGGTGTTCTTGTACATTTACTATTTGGGTGTGGGGTTTCATTTTCGGGACTTTAAACTTAATTTTAACAAGGGGGATATCTATAAAATTTATTAGAGTTGAATAGTTTGTAAAGAAGTCATAGCATTTTATGTTAGTGAATTGTAGATTGATGGGTTGAAGCTTCCTAACCCTGCCCATTCAAGATATTAACGAACATAAGGAGATCATATCTAACAAGAGTGTAAAACTCTCTACTACTTTCCACAAGACAAATCTTAGGCTTTTAATACTATATCTAAAATCTATCCATGACTAAAATATGAATACCACTAGATGCAGCCATCAATAAACATGTTATTAACTCTATGATAGTTTGAAGTAACCTTACCTTCACACACAGATCAACATATTCCTTGCGATTTGCCTTAGTAACCGGAATATCACTTCCATTCTCCTTAAGCTCAATGTTTCCAACTTCCCCAAAAATGTCATGTACCGACACCTGAAAGCTCCTACAAAATGTTTCCTGTAAATTACGCAAAACCATTGACATAATGAGAGAATAAGATGCTAACTGGTCCAAACCATAGTTCTATTTGAACCAAAACACCTAAATAACAACAAGCATTCACAAGATGAAAGCAAATGATTTCATATTCTAAAACCATACCACTTTAGAACATATCACATACCATTACACTCATGTAAAGAATAATTCAAAGTCACATAAAATTAAGCAATTTGATTAAAACACTATATCACTCCGTCTTATACAAGAAACTGCTCGTTGTTATAACTGTTTTACATGTCTCTTCCCCTTTGCTGCCGTAGTATCACATAATTCTTTTCTGATTGAAAATCAATTTGATCAAAAGCACATAAAAACAAATTTTCAACCAATCTGGGGAGTTGCATGTAAGTTTCATTGTTTCTTAACATTAAAGTCCATAAGCAAACAAGAGGCTGCACAGTTCCTGCAAAAATATTGCCTCTGCAACATACCTCAACGTCACCATCAAACTGCAAGAGCTGCTTCAAACCTTTTGCAAGACCTGGGTCAACCTGGATTGGTCAAGAGAGCCAAACAAGGATGAAAACAGATAAGTAAAAAAGAAACAGAATCAAAGATTCACATATGAAATGAATCGTGACTGAAAATAGATTTAACAGGTATACAAGCATTTATGATAAGATACAAACAAATTACTTGTTTGAAATAATCACATTCCTGAGAAATTAAGAGTTTACATATGCTGTAATACATACACCTTGCAAAAGAATACCACAATATTACTTTGGGTCAGAATGTAAAGTTTCCTCCAATGATACACACTTTACGAACAAAAGTGGTAATAGATTTGAAAAATAAAAGGAACAAGCTGCTTTCTTCTTTATTCTATATTTATGTTATTACATTCACAAAACTAGTAGCGTCGTAAGTATAGATCACAGTCTAAACACTCCTAGCAGAGATAACCAAGTTATGTAGTTCCACACTAAGTCGCACATTGCTAGTACTGATCTTGGTATGGCTATACTGATAAGATTGTGTTCTACTGGTATAGAGATTCAATCCACATTTTGGTTCATGGAGTTAATCTCATATAAAACTGTATTATGTATTATTGTGTTACTGTGTTTGTATTTGTGTGTGGGTCAAGACCTTACAATCCATGTGCCAAGAAACAATCCCAAGAAAATCTATTCTTGAGCCACTGGCATCCCTTTTTATATGAAAATCATATCAGTAAGCATATTAAAAAATCTAGTATTAGTAAGTAGGGCCTGGAAACAAACCGATGAAATAATGCTTGAAAATAGCTAAGAAAAATGGCTAAGATCCAAAGAGCCAATTAGCTCACAAAAAATAAACCAATGTAGAAAGAAAAGTGGACCAAATAGGGATCACAAAATAAATACTATATCAACATAAACCTTTGGTCACCTAGAGATAAAATTATATGATCCTCAAGAGGTCCTTCTAACACCAGCAGCAACCCAGCCTAATATTTCCAGTAACAAATAAGAGGCGATTTTAATTTCATGGATAGCATCTTTGATTCTTGTATTAGCACCAAATCACTCCTTCACAACTGGAGCTCGTACCTAACCAGTCTCATTAGGGGAGCTGAGGCCCCTAAGGTTCCATGAGAGGAGGGGCCTATTGATGAGTATAGGCTATCTATTTTTAATTGTCTTCGAGTGCTTGGTAATCAATGCACATTCTTAGGGTTCCATCCTTCTTCTTTATCAAAACTATGGATGATGCAAAAGGACTTGAGCTTGGTCCTATATGCTCCATATCGAGTAATTCTTTGATTGATTTTTAAATTTCATCTTTGAACTTCTTAGAGTGTCTATAAGAAGTGGTGAAGTGTAATTATAGGAAATATGGGCAGAGACAGAGAAATTAGACTAATCAAAATAATACGAGCTTCTATATGCATTTCATTCAATACACTTTACATATTTATAGGATTCTAAAAATTTAGGAAACAACATAAACAACATCACTAAATATATTGAGTTGTTTTAAAAACTCAATTACAAACAAACATTCCTGCCACTAACAAACTCTAACAAATAACAATTATCACATCCGTAATAGTTATGTGAGTTGTGATAACAAGTCACATTATAAACTTATGTGAAAACTAACATTTAATTTCCAACATTCCCCCTCTTAGTGTGAACATGGTAAGAACTCACACCCTATATCTGCAGCAAGCCCAACTCTTGTGGCTCATGATCTTGATTCAAAATGAAAGGCACCTCCTATCAACCTTTCATAGTTTTCACACAAGCTTAACACAAACCTAGATGTGAACAAGAACCCACCAACTGTTCACCTCGTGTGGTTTTCTGAATCCTCCCACAAACCCTTTCAAGATCCATGAACTGACTTACTCTAGTGCTTATGTTTGCTACTTGATGCAGGGGCATTAGAAGACTCATAACATGCATTATTGTCACTTTTGGTTTGCAAGTTTGATAGGTGTTTTTGAGTCTAATAAGGTCATTTATGTCCATTTGGGATCATATTGATCCATTTTGGAATGTTATAGGTCCATTGGTCAAAAATTGTAAAAGTTGCGAAAAATTGTCAATGTTGCTCAAAAAGTTTTCCAGCAACTTTGGCAAAAAGTGTCAACATGGTGTGTTGTTAACAAACTAATCCAAAAGTGGTTGAGAACAATTGGAATTATTTGAAAATGTATAAATGCACCCTCCAAATTCGAGTTCGGGGATTGGAGAACTATAATTGGTGAATTTTGTGAATGAAAGCTCATTTTTTGTGCATTTCCTCACGTTTCAGTCTGCTCTTTCTTCTTGTACAGACTGTACGGTCCATGTAATACCTTGAAACTAATTGGATTGTGTTGGCTTGTGAATTTAATTCATTTTTCTTTTGGTTTCATCAATTTTCATCTAGTATTTTGAAAGATATTGTTTTTCTTGAAAACTGGTAAAAACCCTACCTAGGGTAACCAGTGAGCAAAATAATGATGTAACTTGGCCTCCCACCAGTGGAAAATTCCAAAAATGGGTCGAGAGGCTTGTATATATATGTTTTGTAATATTCTAAATTTGCAGGGGCCAAAATTGAGGTTTGCACATGCTTTTAAATGACTGTAGGTCTGATATTCCTAATGTATCAGACTGTCAAAGGAATTGAAGGGCCAATTTGAATGCCACAAAGCAAATTTAGGCTCCTTGTGATAGGAGGTGGTGATTGGAGAGTCTGTGAAGGTCTCATAACATGTTACTACGTGTGAGTGACCTTGTTGGGGTATTTGAAACACATTTTGCAGTGACTATCCTAAGAGGACCATAATTGCATGGGTACTCGTACCAAGCCCATGGGTACTCATACCGGAGACTCGGGCGTGTATCCCGAACCGGAAACTTGGTTGAAAACATCTCCATAGAGAGGAGACTTCCCGCTAACGTATCCGCCCGTCTCCCACTGTCTCCAAGCCAAACAAAAAAAAAAGGAAACCTAAAATGTTCAAACAAAACACAGGCAACAAATAATCAAAATGCAGTACAAACAGAAAAAAAACAATGCTCAAAACAACTGCAGTTCACAAGGATTTCTTAAAATGTTGCAACAACAATTACTAAATCAGTAAATTATTATATTATATTTAATGTTCAATGTCATTATATTTTCAGAATTTCTATAATTATTAAATTATATTTAAAAGAAATTGGCGTCTCCAAGTACCCACGTCTCCTATTTTGGAAAAATAGTCGTACCGGTACCAGCACTGGTCTCCAAAGTCTCCAAGTAACCCCATACCCGTGCAACCTTGAAGAGGACTATATGAGACATTGGAACCCTCAATCAGTGACCAATCAAGTGTGAGTTTCTAGTTGTGTGTAAACCTTGAAACCTCCATGAAATCACTTTGAATGTAAGGTGTAAGGGTTCCCAAATCAGTGGTTGAGTGTTGGAAACCATTTGTCCTTGTTTGGCCTAATTCTACAAATGTAACATGCTAAAATTAAATAAAGCATTTAAACATAAAAGTAACTTGCTGAAATGAATATAGCCGTTAACAAATATAGTCGTTAACATGATCATTGCAGCTTAACATTAAAGGAAGAGATTTATTGTTTATTTGAGATACATAATAACTGAAAGTAATTACATTGTTCTAAACCAAAAATGAACATAAGACATGAACGTAAGATAACAAAATAACTAACATTGCATTGAATGAAAGAGAGAGGGTTTAGAGAGTACATTTCAACTGATGCTAACATTCTAAACCTCATAACTTTATCAACATACCAGTGAGGAGGGAAAGTATCATCAAGGTGCTTTTTTGCCCAACCACGGACTTACTAGTCCCCCGTGCCATATCTGTCTGGATTGGCCTGACCCTTCATAGGGAGGTAACGGGAAGTGGAACTCATGCCATCTACACTAGAGGATAATCCTACACAGATCCCTAGTCAGTCATACACTATAGGCCACCCCTAACTTGTATGACCTCTAACTGGATTGTGTATCTGGATTAACATATTGGTTGACGCTTACAATAGTAGCCTCACCTTGACTGAGGGTTTCTATGTTAAGCATTCACACTAGATCATGAAGTTTATTGTTTGTCGTCCTGCTTGATTGGATTAAATTCTTGAAGGTATTCGAGTTCTCATGTTTGTCTCTATGCTACTGCATTCTGACTCTATGAGACTCATTGTCTGTGATAAATGTTTAGACTCAAGTTTCCCATGCAGGTTAACAGATTCGAGATGACTTTAACTCATAGAATGAAACCTTTCTACGTCAAACCCTAGGTTAATATAATACAGAGTTCGTACTTGTGCCCTTGAGCTAGCAACCTACTCTCTCACATGAACAAGGATGAATCCAAGCTTAATGAGTATGAAGAATTCACCGTCCCTTTTATGAATCAATGTTCTATACAAATTTACCAATCTTAAGTACAATAGTTGATTAGTTCGTATTTCCCACAATCTCAATGTTGTTTACAAAAGAAGTAACCCATATTTGGCATTTATTAAATTGCATCCGCCATTAAGTTGCAAATGATAAACATACGATACCCTTCTCCACACATGAATATCAACAGTCAATAGTTCTCCCTAGTCTGGCACGTTTGATTGTTTCGGTTGGTACTCTACCTCATCCTGAGGTCCAAGGCCTTATTTTATAGAAGTTGTAAATTGTTCCTTTTAAGTTTTATTGTAGCATGATTTTAACCTGTAAACTTACCTTGGTGTGGGAAAGATGAGATGGACAATAGGCTGTTCTCCCACATCAGCATAAGCCTCTGTGTTCTGGCGTATTATGAGCATTGATGCTGCTACAATACTGTTCAATGAAACTACTGATTTGTTTGAATGCCAACTGCATTAGGGGGCTATGAAGCTATGTATTTCTATACATAGGACTATCAGCATCAAGAGCGTTATAAGTTCCCTTGACTATAAACCCTTTTCTCACTGAGGTAATATTTAACTAAAAGTCTAAGTGCTCCTATAATGTAAATTATGCCCAACTGTATTAATGAGCACTGAAATACTACTCTAGTAAGATGTTTCTTACCAAGCTGAAGATAACTTAACCATCTTGATTGACGCTCTGGTATGAGGACCCCTTTGCCCCAAAGGTTTCCAAATAGCTACGATTACACTTGCGAGTGAAATCATTATCACTCCCTTCATGACTGCAATTAAAGGACTCTAGGGCATAGGTCTAGAGCATGTGGGTTTTAATCTACGTTGACCATATTTGCACTCACGTGGAGACTGTTGGTCACATAATTGTTTAACATTCTTCTCGTTATCAGCACTAATTCTCTTAAGGAGTTTCTGTTATATTCTACTCATTCAGGGTTGCAAAAGAATTTGCAATGATACAACTAAATTCTTGAGATGGAAAAATAGGGGGCATAAGAGCTGCCAATTGTACATCCAACTCATAAGTATGGAATGTAAACCATGCCTGACATGTCTCTATTGTCATGGCATCTTAAGGGTAATCTCTCAATGGCGATGCTATCTGCATCGAAGTACAACAGTGCCCTTCTACCCACTACCTTCCTAGGCTAGGATATTAGTTTATTCATAATCTAATCTCAATTAGATAGGTCGTCTGATTCTACTGCTATGATTTCAAGACTTAAGCAATTTCTGAAAAAGCTCAAATAAGAGGTCAAAAGTCTTCTTAACACAAGACTTGGATAGGCATCCGCTCTAATCTGAGGAGTACTGCTTGTATATCTTTTACCAACTATGCTCTACATAGTTTTTCGGGTTATATCCCATATTCACACATACGTATATATATATAACATGTTTTAGACCTTAACTTGCCCTTTAGAGAAGGCTACGTAGGCTCTTTATATATTCTAATTCAAATCCATAAAAATCAGTAATACCTCCTTTAACTCTCTGCTAAAATAATAAGAAACCAAGACATAACTAATATAAGTTAAGCCTCTTGATTTAACTATGTATTTTCTTTAAAAGAAAATAAACTCATCCATATTCAGTAAATATACTAAATTCTGAGTTTTAGTTTTGCCTGGACTTTCACTGGAACAATTGTTTTGTTCCTATTTTGCATTATTATATAAGCCACTTACTGGGGTTTGTTCAATTCTATCCCTAACTCGGCTAAAATGAACTATAGGTATGATGGCCAATTAAATCTTCAAATATCCTAAGTTCAAATGCAACTCAGCTCATTAACACACATACCAATTCAATACAAGGTAGGGTTTTCTTTCTCATTACCATTTGAAACTCTACCAATTTAAGTAATTCACAAGACATTGCCAGGTTACATGATAATAAAAAAAATTTCCTTCCCAGATTTAAGAAACTAAGGCAAGAATGGAATACATTAATTCTTCCTTTTTAGATTCTAGATAGGAAACACATGACCTCATGTAATTGGTGAATATGAGCTCCCTGTGGTTTCTTAGCAAGATAATCAGCTTCCACGATAAGTTCAGGAAGTCACCTCTTCATCTTTTGCCCTTCTATCTCACTACAAGAAGAAAAATCCTTCCTAAATGGCAGCCTTTCCGCATCACACAAGGAGATAATGGAAGAAATCGCAGAGCTCCTTCTATTTTCCAATACCGAACTGTCGTGTAGAATGAATGTCCCCTTTCCCAGCCGAATGCCTATATACTTCATGCTATCAAATTCCTTCTCTTTGTTGTTGTAGGTAATGATCACGCCAAAAGCCTGGTATCCCCTCCATTTTCCAGTTCACACTTATTTCATGCCTTCTTCCTTGACGGCAAGGTAAAAATAATCACCCAAAAATCACGCCTGCCAAACCCTTACCTTACTCCACGATAATGGTCACACCAAAAACACCTTTTGATATTCCTCCTAGAAGTTCGGGTTTCTTCTCCTTTATATTTTAATTGATTCATTCCATATCAATGAATCTCCAAATTAAAAGAAATACATGTCGATAATAATTTTGCCACTACAGTGTTCTCATTTTCCACGATACTCACCTTCTTTATGCCCAATAACGTTCTGCGCTACAATCATTCTTATTTTATTTACTTTACAATTGTATTCTACCATTGGATAAATGGCTTGATGTCATTACCTTATTATAAGGTCTCAATAAATTAAAAAAATAAGGTAGGCTTTCAAAGTAAACTTTTATTCACTTAAATAAAAGTATATATATTCGGAATTAAGGATTAATAAAATTAAACTTGCTCAAAACTCATGGTCCTTGATAATGCATTTATGAAAGACCATTTCAAAATTGGTCAAAATACTTAATACAATATGATATGATAAAAGGGGGTGAGCAATAATATTTATATTTATATACATATATAAATTATATTTACGCATGAGCGATAAAACAATTAAATTTTCATAATAAAATAATAATAATTAACTTGGTATTCCAATCCACAACTAGAGTCGTGAAACCCTAAAAATTCCTATACGGACCAATTAGGGTTACCTGACATGACGAGTTGACGTAAATACCAAGGTCAACATGAGACTACCTGACTCGGAGTTAGGGTCCCAGATGGTATGATTTCTCTTTTCCTTACCTCCCGACCTGATGATACGTCCCCTCCCTTCTCGAAGGACAACGAACTCCTGCACACACTTGGCCCAGTTCAAACAATTAATCTGAAATCTTGTCATAACTCTGACATTTCAAAAATATTATTAACATAAATAAAACCTCTTAAATATCATAATGATAAATATCAAAACATCAATCTAACCGTTGTAAGTCCTCATTTCACCGTACTAGCACAAATGCCATCAAGGGCATCATAACTCAATTAAAACATGAACAACTAGGGCACGTTCATTTAGTTACAACATGAAAAAATCTAGGGCATGCTTAAACATCTCGCAAGTATAGCATATATCAACTAGGGCACACATATAACATGGCATTAAGTAGCATAAAAATGACTAGGGCAAAAATGGGATGTAACAACAAACGTTGTCATTCCTAGTTGCCATAAAACAATAGGTGTAAACCCTAAGAGTGGGTGTATGATTGAAAGCCTTCATGTAGACATTATTCATTGCCTTTATGCCGCATTATAAGGTTTGTTCATGACATTGAAAAGTTTAAGGACAATAGATACCAAAGTCTTAGAGTGAGTTCCAAGACAAGGGTCTAAAAGGAAGCCCCAAGTGCCAAACTCATGTTGCAGTTGAAGAAGCCCTTGCCATTTGTTTTGACAAACCAAAGTAAGTCCTTCCTCTGCATCACTACTACACTTATACATCAAGGAAGGTATATAGAAATCAACATACATATCACAAATCTGAAAAACACATTCCATAAGAACACAATGTTCTTAATTGTAGTCACTATTGTCAATCGTTGCCACTCAATCTTGAACAGCATAGACAATCGCTACTCCCATTGGAAGCTGCCCTTGACTTTAGTCATTTTGGCATGAAATGGGAATGGAACATTGATTCTTAATCCCCCCACAATGTGAAATTTTCACTTATTCACACAAAATACTGAAAAGATAGAAAATGAAATGCCACCAAAGCTAAGAAGCGGCCCCATTGTTGGTGACTGACAAGAGGACTCTAATTAACCTCCTTCCTCCATCACCTCCTACCTCCAATGATTTGCTACTTAGAAAATTTGGATTTGAAGCTCAATTTTAGAATGCCTCATTCAAGATGGTATATATATATATTGGCACTACTAAACTGACATAACTAATAAATAGTAACAATTTAAATTCTATCAGTAAATACTTAATCTATAGAGGAAGACTTTTAAAAAAACTAAACTAAATGAAATAAAACTATTGATTTAAATGACTTGACTCAACCATGTGGTCTCTACCCTATTTGACATATCATGACACATGTCGATATAATTCCTACTATCAATTGCTTGGAAGATGCCTCACGATTTTATATGTAGACACTGCTCAAAGAGATGACCATCACAATGTTACCAACACTGGCTTCATGGAGTGACCAAGAGATTCTCTCCAAATTTAGTGATATTGATAGAGGCACATTTATGAGAAATCTTAACAAATTAGCCAAAGCTAACTACAATAGAAATCAGTTGTTCAGCCTCATGTGCCTCAACATTCACGTTGCCACCACTGCTGCAAAATAGACCAAAAAAAATTTGTTTATGTTTACCTTTGTACACAATGATTTGAAATTTCCTCAGCTCTATGTGTTGACTCTTTATGTTATTTCAAAGGTGAAGGAAGTCAATGCAGGTTTACACCACTATGTTTTGTGGATGTTATTCATGTCGACGATCTCGTGTATTGTTGCAAAGAGATCAATCTACCTGAATCTACACAATAGGACGACTTTTGTGCCCTCCTCGTTCAATGCCTCTCAAACACAATGCTCAAAATGTGAAACCAAGATGCAGTCACCACAGCAAAATATAATGCAGCTGCCTTGAACAGAGAAAGCCGACCACAAATAGATCGCTCAAAACAATATTAGAGTGAGTAGGCCACTACAGAGGAAAGTAGAACCCAATGATGATCAAGGTCACAGGAAATTAATGCCTTAGAGCCAAGGAAGATTTAGCAGATATTCAAGATCAATCTTCAATGATACCAATGGTTATATGAATTCCACACAGGTATTATGTATCATATCACCCTCTATCCAAATTCATATGGTGTGCCTTCTGTTTCAGACTTCAACTCCTAGCCTTATGCCTTTATTTGTAACGCATCCTTATTTGCAACACATCCAATGCAGCAGAGATCATGCAATCTAAAGGATATAGGACCCGCAGAAACTACACAGTTCTCCTTTCTTCCTCACGTCCATAGTCAATCTCAGGCACATAAATTACATCCGCTCTGATACCACATAGGAAATATTGTCAAAGACAAAGAAGTTAGAATAATCAAAATAATGCGTGCTTCTATAAGCATTTCATTCAATACACTTCACATATTTATAGGATTCTGTATTGAATGAAATTCATATAGAAGCACGCATTATTTTGATTATTCTAACTTCTCTGTCTCTGCCTATATTTCCTATATGGTATTAGAGCAGACATAATTTATGTGCTTGAGATTGACTATGGCCGTGAGGAAGAAAGGAGAACTGTGTAGTTTCTGCGGGTCTTATATTCTTTAGATTGAATTATCATTGTTGTGTTGGATGTGTTACAAATAAAGACATAAGGCTAGGAATTGAAATCTGAAACAGAAAGCACAACGTATGAACTTGGATAGACGGTGATGTGATACATAAGACCTGTGTGGAATTCATATCACCATCGGCATCATTGAAGATTGATTGCATCAAATATACCGCTATAATCTTGATACCATATAGGAAACATGGGCAGAGACAAAGAAGTTAGAATAATCAAAATAATACGTGCTTCTATATGCAATTCATTCAATACACTTTACATATTTATAGGATTCTTAAATCCTATTATTTAGCAAACAACATAAATGACATCCCTAAATATATTGAGTTGTTTTAACAACTCAATTACAAACAAACATTCTTGCCACTAACAAACTCTAACAAATAACTATTATCACATCCGTAATAGTTATGTGAGTTGTGATAACAACTCACATTATTAACTTATATGAACACTAACATTTAATTTCCCAACAATAATGTCCTCTATTAGGAGAATACATGTTTCCCATTAATTAACATACATCATTAAGCATTATTCTGTCTTAAATTAGGTTATTGGGGTTATAAATATATATAATGAAATAAATAGCTAATTAAATTTAGGGTTTGCCTTCACTTTTTCCCTAACCTTAACCAAAGATGGTGGAATTACTGTGCTAGGGTGCTTGAAACAGTCTACAAGAGGACTCCCTCAAGGTTTCTTAGGACATATGTATCCATACCCCATCTTGGGAACTTCCCCTCAAGGTTTCAGGAATACATGACCTTACACATATTGGGATCTACCTATCTTGTGACTGAATTACTCCACCTCTCCCTACACAAACCCCCTATCCCATGTAGGTATTGGCAGAAGAGTAAGGACTAGGCTATTAATATAATATTCTTTCCTGTACTATGAATGTATATGAAATTAAGTATGATTGTCATACATATTACAGTCTATATTAATATTGCTATTAAATTCTGCACAAGAACATTATCAAGCTTCATATATTAAGCACATCCCCATGCATACCACCAAGAACAAGGATATTCTGCCAAGAACTTAACAACAGTTCTGATCTTAAGTGATAGATGGTAATATTACTAGAGGCCTTTGATTCCTTTCCTTTATATCTCTCAATGTGAAGGAGAGGTCACACCTCTTCGTCATGTATGCCCTTTGGCATGAAAAATTAATTGCTCAAATAATCAATGATAATCGATGTATTAACAAAGGAGACAATGGCTCCTTAAATAGAGCTTACAAGATGATGTTTCTAAATAAGAAACAACCGTTACCAGGAGTTACAAGCAACGCTAAAAATAGAGACTACATGACTAACTCTAAGACTCTAAAAAAAGAACTGAACAAAGATGACAACCAAGATGACCATTATAGAATAAATATAATATTATTTTAATACCCTCCCTAATGGTCATCGTACTCACTTCCCTAAAAAGACATTGCAGATCTTTTGATCACAAATGCAAAGAAGGCTGCCCCTTCTCTTCAGAACACTCTGCTGTTGCGGAGACCCTCCCAAAATCTGCAAAATGTTAATGACCAAGAGTACCAAAAGCCGTCCAACCTGATGTAACGCTCACATGTTAATTACAAAATCATCACACACGAATTATTGAGCCGAAATAAAATCTGAAACCACGATTTTGAGCAAAAATCAGCAAACCCTCCAAAGAGCAACAAACACGATTTTGTCAAAAAACCAAAACTTTTGTAGATGAGCACTAAGCACTATTCGCTCCAGCAACTCAAAAACAAACTGCAAGATAACATGATTGCAGATGTTCGCCCAAAGGGTTTTGACTATCATTATGTGATCGTGGATGAATTTTTTCCACTAAATTGTGAGTTTTGGTGAGTTTTTGGGTGAGTAACTTGCCAAGAACTCACCAAAGACTCACATAAACTCAATTCTAAAACTCAGAAACTTCAAGATCTAGTTGTTCAAGACAGAAAAATTCTCATGATTCACGGGAGAACTTGGCAAATTTAAAATCTATGTTAAGTTCCCTCAGATTAACAGGTTGCCGATATTTTGAGGAAGCCCCTTGCTAAGGGGAATCTTGAGATTGTAAAAGAGAGACTTGGATTGGTGGAAAATATTTTCCTATGTAAGAGGGGGTGTTAAACTGTTTAACTTGAGTTGTTTAGCTGATGGTCTCACATTGTTGGCACAACACTGACAGAAGCTGTCATGATGAACAGAAAACAGGTGATATGAAATTGTCTTACAAACGTAAGACTTCACAATTTCATTAATCATAAAACTTGCTGCAGCCACCTATCCTCAGTATGTCAGGGATATTGCAGGCTGGATATAATAAGATTTGCTATATAATAAACAGTAATTGCTTGAAGGGATCGATCCTCTCCCCTTAGTGACAGCAATCTCATTATTATTCACTAAGTAGCGATTTCAATATATATTATGGGGTGCGATTACATATAAACCACCACAGGTCTTATTTAAAGAGACACATGAAATTAATAAGTAATAACAATCAAATTAATAATAGTCAGCGGTGGCAAGAGGTAAAGGTCACCAAGGAGAGACGCCACCTTAGAAAGGAAGAGACGTGAATATGAAACAGGTATGATCCTTCCCTTCCAAGGAAGAAGTATATATGTGGAAGAACGGCATTCAAGGAGGGGAATCGATTGATCACCATTGAAAAGCAGAAATAGAAGGACAATCAAATAGAGAAGACAGATCTAATTGCAGAAATATCAAGAGTAGTCAGCAATCTTTGTTAGTCAAAGTGCTGGGTATGATATTACATAATCTTTATCATGATTCACTCATCATATAATAATGTTTGAATGGATAAATAATTAATATAATACTGCTAATTATCATAAAGATTCCTCTAAAGTTTTCATTCAATCTGCCGTCCCATTATGGAGGGGAGAAAGTACATATGAGGGATGCTAGTAGCTAGGGATCCATTCAAGTAGAGACACCCCAAGTGGGGCTGGGAGACCGAATGACTGGTGTCGTTCCGTGCTCTTGGGCTTGATGGAATGGCTCAAGATGCCTTGTATGATCTCCCAAGGGGCTCCATAATGTGGATGGTTTGCAAGTAGCACAAGGTTCCATTCAAGTAGAGGAACCCCGAGTAAGGCTGGGAGGCCGAATGGTAGGTGCCATTCCATGCTCCTGGGCTTGATGGACAAGTTCAAGGCGCCTTATATGATATTTCAAGGGACTCCATAATGGGGATAGGTTGTTAAGAAAAATGTTATTGAATCCCATATGCACATTATGCAATTTACAATGATGATTAAGATAATATTCCTAATCCTAGTAGGAAAGATCAATTTTATATCTAACATGATTGAGGGGTCTCAATCAGGGTCTAATGTTAATGCATGGTAGCTACGGTAAGATAAATGATTGAATGAGAGATAAATGAAGTCTCTCATTCAATCATTTATCCTATCAATTAAACCATTAAGAAAAACTTCAAGCTATTTTAATTGATGATTATTCCTCATGTATATCAATATCGATAATCATATCATGAAATATTTGTAATCAACGATAGTTATCTAATTAACCATCTGTCTCGATCTATATCGGATGTGTTCTCAACAAGAGATTATCATATTGCTATTGGGTGGTATAGTAATGCACCGGTTAATGAATATAACCCTTTAGTTAGTGATCCGTGTCGGTTAACATAGACACCGATTCACTTCGGTTAATTTGCAATGCCAAACGCCATCATTAATACTTATCAGCATATTGGTTAAAATGTTACGTGAGTCCCAATTAATATCGGGTTGGTAAATATGTTATATGTTACGTGAACTCCGATTAATATCGGGCTGACAAATATGTTTAACACCGGTTGATATTATATACCAAAAGGTGCGATCAAGTAGTGTCTTGATCGGTCATGTCCATAAGACATGACCAGTCAAGGCACTGCTTGATCCTCCCCTCTCATATATATATATATATCATTTGGCATTTGAGAAAGAGGATATCGAAATCAATAAATACTCCTCTTACCTGCCAAACAAAGAAGATAGTCAGAATTGTAATTAAGATAAAATACATAGATATATAAAGAATAAAATTAGAATACATCTTGCATATTGAATTGTAAATTGAACAAACATTTACATGGTATCAGAGCTATAATTAAATCGAACTTGAGGCTGTTCAATTTTACGTAAAATTCAAATCAAGCATATATTCAACATCACAATCCCATCAATGGCTAGCGCTATCAGATTTGAAGACAGACTCGCAGGAGGTGATGACTTCTCCGCATGGAAATTCAGAATTCAAATGATTCTAAAAGAAAATAAAGTCGAATCATTTGTAAAGACTGAAACTGAAGAACCTGAGACTGAACCTGACAAAGCAATTTGGAGAGAAGGAAATGATAAGGCTATCAAAATCATAGTTGATGGGGTAAGGAACAACATTATGCCCATTATAAAGAAACATGAAATAGCCTTCAACATGATCAAAGCACTTGAAGACGCTTTTGAGATATCTAATGCTAATAGAACCTTGGCTCTAAAAAGAGAAATAAATCACATAGCCATGATAAAAGGAGAATCTGTCAATGCCTACTTCATGCAAATATCTGCCCTAAGGGATGAACTAGCAACCCTTGGATATGAGATCCAAAGCAAAGAATTAACCCTCATTTCTCTAGATGGGTTACCTAGCATATGGGAAACATTTGTCCAAGGCATCAGTGCAAGGGATAACTTCCAAAAATTCGATAGGCTAAAGGTTGACTGTCTCCAAGAGGAATCAAGGTAAAATAAGAAAGGGATCCAACAGAAGAATATAGATGAAGATCTTCAAGTTCTTAATATGAACACAAATAAGAAAGGCAAGCAGAAGCAATTTAGGAGGAGAAAAGGTCGTCACGGCAAGAACTCCTTCAGAAGGGACCTCTCTCAGATTCAATGTTACAGATGTGACAAATTTGGGCACTATGTTGCCAAATGTCCAGAAAGAACTATACAGGCCACATTTGCCAAAACAGGAAAATCCAAAAGAGAAGAGGACTCCGAGAAGTATGTACTCTATTCAGCACTATCAAATCAAGTATCAAATAAAGTGAACTCCTGGGTGATCGACAGTGGCTCATCCAGACACATCACAAGATTCAGAGAAGTACTAGACTCAATGAAAGAGGAAAATGATGAGGAAGTAACTATCGGAGATGACTCTACACACCCTGTCAAAGGAGTTGGAACCTGCACCATCAAACTAAAGTCGGATGTATCATTACAACTTAGAGGAGTGCTATATGTTCCAGGCATCAAGAGAAATCTAGTCTGAATATCAGCATTGGAGGACAATGGATACAGAGTAACCTTAATGGACAACAAAGTATTGGCTTGGCCAAAGAACTCATCCATCAAGAAGGCTAAAACAATTGGTCAAAGACAAGGCTATTTGTATGAGCTATGTACAGAACCCAACGTAGACCTAATTCATGAAACCATAGATGCCAATGAAATCTGGCATTGAAGACTAGGCCACCTAAAATTTAGAGCTTTATCATCAATGGGAGACCTAGTCACAGGTCTACCCAAGTTAAAGCAATATCATTCAGGGGCATGCACAAGATGTGCCCTAGGTAAAAATACTAAGGGTGCTTTTCAGAATAGTACTAGGAAAACAAGTAAAATTTTAGAGTTAGTTCATTCTGATGTAGGTGGACCTATGTCCATGCCTTCATTGGGGGGATTTTTGTATTATGTAATATTTGTTGATGACTATAGGAAAACTTGGATCTACTTTCTGAAATGTAAAGAATCAGAAGAGATCCTTAATAGGTTTAGAGAATTCAAATCACTAACAAAGAACTACTCAGGAAATAAAATTAAAACCCTAAGAACTGACAATGGGGGGGAATACACATCAAAAATATTTAAAGAGTTTTGTAAAAATTCGGGGATTAAGAGGGAGTTAACAATACCTTATAACCCCCAACAAAATGGGATAGCTAAAAGGAAAAACAGGACAATAGTCGAAGCAGCCAAAGCTATGATTCTTGATCAGAATCTAAATATCAATCTTTGGGCAGAAGCAACTAGCACTGTTGTATATATTCAAAACAGATGTCCCCACTCTAATCTTGAAGATAAGACCCCTGAAAAAGTCTTTACTAAATCAAAACCTGATATTAGCCACCTTAGGATATTTGGATGCCCTGTCTATATTCATGTACCAAGGGAGAAAACATTAAAACTAGAACCTTCTGGGAAAAGGGGAATCTTTGTAGGATATAGTGAAACCTCCAAGGCTTACAGGATCTATATACCTGGTCAAAAGAATATTGAACTAAGCAAGGATGTGATCTTTGAAGAAGACTTAGCCTTCAAAAGAGCCCAAAGCTCTCTAGACCCTGAAGTCTATATCCCCAACTCTAGCATAGATAGAGATCCTAGAGAAAACCTCAACAAAAGACCACCATGGGCCACCAAAACTATAGCAGAAGCTCAGAAGTTTGTTGCTCCTCCAAGAACCTTCAGGGAAAGCAAAAGGCCTAACAAATTCACTAGCTATGTTTCCCTTATGAATGATCTCTCTAAAGCCGAACCAAACAATGTATCTGAGGCTCTTGAACATCAAGTATGGAAGAATGCAATGTCTAAAGAGTATCATTTCATTATGAAAAATGATGTTTGGGAGATTGTTCCTAGGCCAACTAAGAAATCAGTTGTTTCATCTAAATGGCTTTTTAAGATCAAACATGCTGCAGATGGTAATATTGAAAAACACAAGGCCAGGTTTGTAGCTAGAGGGTTCTCTCAAAGAGAAGGAATAGATTATGAAGAAACTTTTCCACATGTTGCCAGATATACATCAGTAAGAGCTGTATTAGCCATTGCAGCAGCTAAGGGGTGGAAGGTACACCAGATGGATGCTAAGACAACATTTCTAAATGGTGAGATCTCAGAAGAAGTCTATCTAGAGCAACCTGAAGGGTTTGAAATTCATGATGCAGAGTCTCATGTGTGCAAACTCAAGAAAGCTCTTTATGGGCTTAACAGGCTCCCAGGGCTTGGTATGAAAGAATTGACACCTATCTCTTAGGACTAGGCTTCTCTAAAAGTGATGCAGATCATAATCTCTACTACAAAAATAACAAAGGTGATATGCTAATGTTAATTTTATATGTTGATGACTTATTAATCATAGGAAATGATCATCTTATAGATCAATGCAAGAAAGATCTATCCAAAGAATTTGATATGAAGGACTTAGGACTCCTTCATTACATCCTAGGATTGGAAGTATGGCAAAATTCAAACAACATTATACTAAACCAAGGAAAGTATACCTTGGATATATTGAAGAGATTCAGAATGCTAAACTGTAGACCCATGACCTCTCCTATGGAAACCAATTTACATAAACTTAAAGAAGCAGCAGCAGAGTCACAACCTACTGACTCTACTCAATACAGACAAATGATTGGGTCCCTGATGTACCTGGTGAATACAAGGCCAGATATCTGTTATGCAGTTAATGTCTTAAGTCAGTTCATGTGTGAACCTAAGGAGATACACCTGGTTGCAGTAAAACACATAATGAGATACCTACAAGGTACCCTAAACCTTGGTCTCAAATATGAGAAAGTTGACATAAACCTACATGGATTTACAGATTCAGATTGGGCTGGAAGTGTAACTGACAGAAAAAGTACCTCAGGGTGCTGCTTTAGTCTAGGTTCAGCCATGATATCTTGGATCTGCAAGAAGCAGTCCTTTGTAGCACAAAGCTCCACCGAGGCAGAATACATTGCAGCTTCTATGGCGGCTCGAGAGGTAGTATGGCTTAGAAAGTTACTTGTGGGGTTGTTTGGAGAACCTATGAAACCCACTATTATACACTGTGACAATCAGAGCTGCATAAAACTTTTAGTTAACCCAGTGTTTCATGACAGATCCAAGCATATTCAGATCCCATACCACTATGTGCAAGATATGGTAGACAGAAATGTTATTCAATTAGAATATGTTTGTACAAGAGATCAAACGGCAGATATTTTGACCAAACCTCTTTCCAGGGTGAAGGTTGATCACTTCAGAAAAGGTTTAGGTATGATAGAAAGGTAATTTGCTTTGTAATCTGTATTTACATATCAATAAGATGTTTAATGTGTAAACTTCTGGATTTTATCCCCTGAGTTCATATCTAAGAGGTGACGATCTCTCAAGATAATGAACACTTGTATGGAGACATTATAAGGTGACGATCTTATGATGTCCAAACCAGTTATCATGTTGGATCTCTAGTGTATCATGGATGAGCCATGATTGTGTTGTGGTAAAATATTTATATGAAATGTTAGTGCACCTACCTCAACTTGGATAAAGATGAGAATGGAATATTTTCTCATATGATTATTCTTAAGTATTGCATGCTTAGGCAATACTGATATCACGTGCTAAGGTGATATCCTGTCATCACAAGATTGATGTGATGGTCTTTTGTATCACGTGTTTAGGTGATACTTCATATCATGTGATTAGGTGATATGATTTCCTAGAAAGTTAGATTGTGTAAAGAATGCTAACTATCATTTCAAATTGTGATGCTTGATACACTGCTCTCATTTATCTTACCTAGCTAAGAGGGAGTGTTAATGCATGGTAGCTACGGTAAGATAAATGATTGAATGAGAGATAAATGAAGTCTCTCATTCAATCATTTATCCTATCGATTAAACCATTAAGAAAAACTTCAAGCTATTTTAATTAATGATTATTCCTCATGTATATCAATATCAATAATCATATCATGGCATATTGGTAATCAACGATAGTTATCTAATTAACCATCTATCCCAATCTATATCGGATGTGTTCTCAATAAGAGATTATCATATTGCTATCGGGTGGCATAGTTATGCACCGGTTAATGAATATAACCCTTTAGTTAGTGATCGGTGTCGGTTAACATAGACACCGATTCACTTCGGTTAATTTGCAATGTCAAACACCATCATTAATACCGATCAGTATATTGGTTAATATGTTACGTGAGTCCCAATTAATATCGGGTTGGTAAATATGTTATATGTTACGTGAACTCCGATTAATATCGGGCTGACAAATATGTTTAACACCAGTTGATATTATATACCAAAGGGTGCGATCAAGTAGTGTCTTGATCGGTCATGTCCATAAGACATGACCGATCAAGGCACTGCTTGATCCTCCCCTCTCATATATATATATATATATATATATATATCATTTGGCATTTGAGAAAGAGGATATCGAAATCAATAAATACTCCTCTTACCTGTCAAACAAAGAAGATAGTCAGAATTGTAATTAAGATAAAATAATAGATATATAAAGAATAAAATTAAAATACATCTTGCATATTGAATTGTAAATTGAACAAACATTTACATCTAATTGGTAAATGATATCTCTATTTCATTTCTTAATTTACTTGGGATTGTGATTTTAGGCCATTTATGAAAGGGGGCATTACAGAAGCAGATCCAAACTCATGCACAGCAGAGAGACGAGCATGGAAAGAACAGTCATATAGGGTAATAAGGCTCAGCTATGAAGGAACTCTTCTTTGAGATTTGTGCCCAATTAACTGTTTGAGATAAAACAAATTGTAAATGTAAATTATTCTCAACTACTGTGATTAGTAGTTACTATTGGTTAGACTAGGTTGATTGATTAGTCAGACTAGTTGCTTGTTCAGTCAAACTAGACATCACTTTATTGAGTTGTAAGCTTATCTTGGAGCTTCTGTAAAAGTTATTGCAATTTCCAATTTAATGAACGAGTTATATTCTAGATGGTATATTTAAGATTTTGGTATTATTATTATGACAATAATATTATCGTCTTTCTTTTCTGCAGGTATGAAGGATGAACATGTATCGATTTCAATGTCATTCCTTTTCTTTTGAATGATATATATATAGTAAAGCAATCACGATCAAGTGGCACGTTGATCGGACATGTCTTTTAGACATGTCCGACCAAGATGTCACTTGGTCGTGACTGTCTACCGATTCACTCGGTGTTTATAGACATGTCCGACCAAGATGTCACTTGGTCGTGACTGTCTACCGATTCACTCGGTGTTTATGATAACTTAATCGGTGCCATTTGTAAATGATAACAGATCGATATAACCACACCCGATAATGAATCAGTGTCAAAGCAAATGATAACAGATCGATATAAAAACACCCGATAATGAATCGGTGTCAAAGCAAACAAGCCCGATAACTAATAGCATTTAGATCGACGCTTAACTATGTTAAGCAGGTCGTCGATCTATTCCATCTTTATCCAATATCAATATCATAATTAAGATCAAAGTTACAGTCTGATAAACATATTCAATTCGGAAAGCATAAATCAGATAATCTAATAGCATAGATGAGTAAACAAAAACAGAATGGAGGAGATTAACGAGTTAGGAAAATCTTATCTTGCAGAAGCTACTAATGCATTAACAGCTTCACTTAACACCTCACTGAATTTCTCTTAGATTCATGGTGAAATTGTCTATTTAAAATTTTAAAGTTCTAATTTTAATCATTATGCATGTAGTATCTTTTCTAAAATGTCATTCCCATGTAGTTATTTCTTTTCAATTTTTAATAGAAGATGGATGCAGAATTGAGAGTTCGGATCTGTGAGTTTGAATTGTTCATATTTTCAATGTGTTTGTAGATTAGCGTACTCAGATATGCTGTTTTGATGAAAAAAATTGTTTTAAGTTCTTTGCAGTTGGGACTAAAATTTAAATTATCTGAGTGCAAAATCTGCTTACCATAGTCTGAAAACTAGCATGGTGAGGGGGAAATATTTAATAAAGAATTAAACATAAATGACAATAATCTACACTGATTAATCATAACACTATGCATTTAAGGTTCACAAACATGAGCATTTCTACACAATGAATCTTACCATTACATTGGGAAAAATGCAAAGATAAAATATTCCAACCAAGGGAAACGTTTATTATCATAACATGAAATCTAGTGCAAAAATATACAGTCACTCACCTCAGCAAGATCCTCAATTGTTGGTACTTTTCCAAGCAACTTTTTGTAGACAACTTTGGGGAAATGCAACTCCAAAATGTGCCCATTATAGATGGCTAATCCAAGAACAATTCCCACCAACTCAAATTCCTCTGATACATCCCATGGCGGATTATTGAACCAGAATAAACGAGTTTCCTCATTGTAAGAAAACATGCCATACTACAACCATGCATTACAAAAGAAAGCAGACTCAGAAAATCTACAACAACAATGCAACAAAGTTTGCTTCTTTTATTTAATTTTACTAAATTTTAAAAATCAGGAAAAATAAGAGTTTGACTAAGAGAATTGAACACTTATATAAGAAAACTAAACAAAAACCTTTGGATCAAAAATATCTCTGACAAGTAACTGAAAGAATTCCTTTTGAACACCACCTTCATCAATTCCATCTTCTCCTATAAACTGAACCTATAAGAAAAATAGAAAGTGACGAGGAAGTAAATTTACGGACAAAGTAGCATCCACATTTTCATTGGCGAGAGAGAAGCAATTACATAGAAATTGTACTTTAAGTTTAAAAAAAATATATTATAAACTCCTAATGGGCAGAAACATCCAATCATAAAAATGGATTGCACTAAACTAGCAAGGTTGTGAAGTAAACTAATCTTGGAATCCATCTGTCAGTCATGTCAGAAAAATATATGTCTTTCATCATTTGAATAAAACAACATTAAGGTTTTAGATGAATGATCTCAGACAACAGGAAGAAAATCAGATGAAAACAACACTGCATAGTAAAAAGAGAATGTTACATTTTGTAATTATCATTACAATATCCAGAATATCCACCAAGCAAGTAATGCAATAGGAATGAATTTAATTATAAAGCCTACCTTCAGTGGCTTCTTCAGATCCTCAGTATGGCTTCTTATCTGAAAGGAGTAAAAATTGAAGTCTATAAGATAAAGCATTGGTTATGCCGTGGATTTTATAGTTACAAAGTAATTAGATTTCTTATATTAAAAGCACCGCAAAGTCTCAATTTTAAAATAGAGAAAAGTTTAATATATTGCACTTTCATGCAAGGTTTCAGATTTCTAACTTTATACTCTCAACAAGTCTTTGTTATGTATGCCATACTCCTGACTATTCTAAGGGAATAAGCAAGTCAAAAACAAGTTTACTACCCAATTCCTATCCATGATGCAATTATGATTACAACAATAATTTTACCAAATATGAGGTCACTACAATACCATTTCTTCAATCCCTACATCCGTATCATGGATCCAAAAAAAAAAAACCCAAAAATAAGAATACATAAATGTTCACAAACATGCAATCTATTGTACCAAAGATAAGGAACATATGGTAAGCAGCAATAGCATGATAATATCACAAACAAACCCTCACCATAAAAAATGGCATCAGACAATAACATGGAACATTTTGCATTGTCATTATTCTCATAAATCATAATTTTTATCATCTCATTGCCTCACACTCTGAAAAAATTATTGGGCTAATTTTGTTTAATGATCTAATACAAATTAATTATTCCCTTGTAGAGAAAAAGCATCTTCTTTTAGTGAAAATTAATATAGATCTAAGTTGCAGGGTTTGGCAGGTATGGGCCCTGGCATCGATCCGGTTCGGTCCGGGTCTGGATCCTAGTCCGGCCAGGGCCCGTGACTGGGTGAGCCAGTTCAGCCTAGGCAAATCTAGATGGCTGGGCAACCAAAAATCAATTTTTTTCTGCAAAATTTAATGAATTTTTTAAATCCGCCACTTGGAAAAGAAAAATAAAACCCTAAAAGTGACATTTAAAACACAAACTTAGTTCATTTTTCGCATTTGTTTTGCAAACATTAGTTTTTTCATTGCACGTTGAGCAAAGTTAGGCTTCCAACATCAAATAGGACTTGAAGATTGATTTTTGAAGCTTGATCAAGTGTTGCAGCATCATTTCTACTCATTTGCAAGCTTCCATCGGCTGAAAGATGTAGGTTTTTGTACATTTTTTTCAACCATTTTTGTTTCAAAAACATTAAAATTTATTTGTTCAATTTACCTATTTTTTTCATTATTTTGTTTTTGTTTTTGAATTTGTTCTTTTATCATAGGAACTACAATGGCATCTACCTCTTCCTCCATAGGCACAAATGAACAAGAAAAACAGAAATCAGATCCAAATTCTCCCCTATGGAAGTATGTTGACATTATACAACCACGTCCGAAAGGTGGGGGATTTTGTTGGAAATACCAGGGATGTGATAAAGAATGTAATAGTTCATAATTTTGGGGGGTAGGCCATTTGTGTGGAATACCAAGAAGAGGCATCAAAAAATGCCTTGGAAAAAATGGTTTGCCTATACAACAAGAGGTGTTAAGGAGCATGAAGAAGCAGAAGAGAGAAAAGCCCATAGATTAAATCAAACCATTTCAACAAAATCAAAGGGAATGCAGCTCCCATCTAATCCCAATATTGTAGTAGAAAACCACCCATTATTTCCCACAACCGAGCCTGAAAGTGAAGCACCCATTGCACGCAAAAGATCAAAGGGGCCTTTAGAAACTACATTTCAAAATGAGAGTCGAGACATTGCAGACCAAGATGGGGCAAGATGCATATATGCAAATGGGTTGGCTTTCAATGTTATTTGCTCCACATATTGGAAAAAGATGTTGAAAAGTGTTAATGAAGCTCCAAGAGGGTATAAGGGCCCAGGTTATGAGAAGGTATGTGGAACCTAGTTGGAAAGAGAGGTGAAAAGGATTGAAGATGCATTGAAGCCCATAAGGGATTCATGGATTGAGATAGGTGTTTCTATTGTTTCAAATGGGTGGAAAGATTCCAAAAATCATCCCTTGATCAATGTCGTAGCGGTGTCCCTTAAAGGGTCAATGTTTTTGAAAGTTGTGGATTATGAAGGCGAGGTGAAAGATGGGTAATTTATTGCAGATATTCTCATCTTTTCCATTGAGACAGTGGGACCCCGTAATGTTGTTCAAGTCATAACGGACAATGCAAAGAATTGCAAAGTTGTTGGTTTGTTGGTTGCGGAACACTATCACCATGTGTTTTGGACACCTCGTGCGGTCTGTTGATGTGTGTTTTAGGCACATAACATTACAGAATAAATTACCAAGATAATTTACCCTCTCTTGAACAAAATCACCTCAGATGCTAAGAATGAGATCAACTAAAATGATTCCAAGGTTTCTACATGTCAGGTCTTGATGAGTGGGTAACTCAATGGTTGATGTGAATTGTTGTGTTCACTTGGGGACTTACGCAAATGTTTGGATTATCATGAATGATGCGGAATAGGTGTGATGACAACTTAAGATTTATCAATATGGCTCTAGATTTACTTCTTACTAAAAAATGGGCAAAAGGAATAGGGTTCAGGAAATCTATTCTAAGCCTGGGAATGTAGGAAATGATGAATAGATCTAGTGGAATTAAACCAAGCGAGGTCTCACAATCAGGTATTGACACAAGCTTAGTGCAATCGTCTAAGGTATACTTAAGGATTTTCAGGCTATCACCATCAAACGTTGACACCATCCAAGTTGATGCTTGTCAACGGACGCGTGATAGTTGAAGTTAAGCTTACTTAAATTCCAGTTGACCACACAAGGCACAGTTACCAGGGGCAAGAGGCTAGTGGTATGGATTAAGGATTCCACACAAATGAATTCAACAAATCTTCCACTCAATCTAACATACATGAAAATAAATTATAATCTAAAATCTAATCTAACTTGGAAGAATTGAGAACCATGAATGCAAATACAACACTTGGAGAGCAAAATCACCAACAATTGAACAATGATTATGATTCAAATAGCTGCAACATATACCAACAATTCTACAAAAAATCTCCCTTACAAATGAGAGACAAGGAGGCATATATAGAGTCTCTTACAAAATGGATGGCCAAGATTGATCTAAGACCAACGGCCAAGATCATGCCAACAAAACCCTAGAATTGCCCTAATTAGGGTTTACATCAAAAATAGTGCCACCAACATATGGCTCAATGAAAAGATACCTAGTCATCAAATAGGGAATCTTCTAGAAGATTCCTCCTTGCATCTCTCTCTCTCCTAGCATACTCCAAGAATCTAGCCAATACTGAATCTAACTCCTCCAAGGAAATGCTAGGCAAGGTATCCTGTTGTAAATCAATACGTCCAGTGAATCCGAGCAAGCATTCAAAGTGTTCTCCCAATCTGGCATGAGCTTCTGCGAACTATGAACATGAATCAACAAAGAGACCAAGTCATCTATTTGACTCTTCTTCAAAGAGTCCAACTGGCAAAAATACATAAATTTCATCTTGTCTCTTAATTCGGCTAAGTGTAAACCACTAGCATCACTAACATCAACGCCCAATAATTCCTCAATCGAGGCAAGGATCTTCATCTGAATGTCCTGAATTAATCCTTCCATCTCCATACAACTCGACTGGGTGTTCTCATAAGTTGATTTCTTCACGGCTAATGCACAATACCAGCCATGGAAATCATATCTGTCTCCACTGTGCACGATGTTCTCGCTGACCAGGGTGGAATTAGGAATCTTCTTTAAAGCCTGGAGGCGTCGAATAGTCTTGTCTTGAATAGGCTAGAATTCTTCCCAAACTCCCTCCAAATACTGGATTCTGAATACAAGCCCTGTTGTCCTATCATATGCATGGACAAACTGAGTGAGGAAATCATCTGCTTGCTTTCTTGCGCTCTCAATCCACTTTTCCACCTCCGAGAGTGCATCTCTCGCTGCCTCACAGTGTGAATGCATTCCATGGTCAACTGCAATAGGGGAAATAAGGGTGGGATCTTCACGCCTTGTCCCTGCAATATACTCTCTTAGTCTAATATTCTCTTCTTTGTACCTTTCTTTCTCCGCAATCTCCCTGTCTAACCTTGCATCAATTGCCTTGAGGTTTTCACCAACCTCCTGAAATTCTTGTTTTCTGGATGTACGACCAAGGGCAACTGAAGTGATCTGGAAATCCATAGGAGTAGCAATGTCCGTTGTCACGCCTGCAATAGGAACAACAATCTACGCAATCCACATTCTTGTTTCATCTCTAGCTATGTGCAACAAAATCTCCGCTCTCTTGGGCTCTTTCTCCTTAGCACTCCTAGCTAGGTAGTCATCAATATCATCAATAGGTTGTACCTCTATCATTTGTTTACTTTTCTCCATACTTCTCATCAGCCATTCAGGAATAGCGGCCATCTCCATACCATCATCGAGACATATTTCTCGATCAAGTCCTCTCAATGCCGAGATAACATCATCATCATCATCAAGATTATTCCTGGTCCAATCATATACCTCATTTCCCAAACTAACTTCCAAAAGGACAGTAGGGGATCCCGACTAATCATCATTCTCATTAGGAGGTGCAGAAGTCGTTGTGGCATGAAATTCCTGAGTATTCCCTGGTAGTATCACTATTTTGGAACACTGCTGAGTCTCCTTGTTCTGTTATGTTACTTCAATTACTTCGATTGATGAGACACTGGGAGGGGGTGAAGGAATGATAAGTGGAGGAATGATAGTCTTTTGTTTCTTCTTCCCTTTGGCCTTGACTTCTCCTGGCGTGTTCTTCCTTCTCTTGGGAGCTTGACTCTCTTCGTCTGTATGAATCCTGACATCACTAATAGTCCTCTGATTATCCTCGGAAATAGACTCTTCCGGATTCATTCTTTCATAAGTGAAAAGAACACCCATGTCAAATAACTTATTCATCTGTATATCTACCCATGCACAGGAGAAATTCAAAACCTCTCTCATCAATATATTCGGGTCAATCTCTTCTGACTCTGACCAATTTGGCAATAGGATTGCCTTCTTCATTTCATTCTCATATTGTGGATGTGTATGATCTCTATTATCTAACACCCGATCAGGAATGAGGAAAATTCCACATTTCCTCATGAAATCCACTGACATTCTGGACCAAATTCTTCTCTTCACTGCTTGCTCGTCCATCAGGTTGGCCCAATAATCTTCTATGTCTATTTTGTGAGTGAACTTCTCTCCCCTAATCCTTCCGACCTTCTTGTCTCGATCGAATCTTTCTCTTTTCTTGCATGTAGCAAATCGATAGAATGCAAGCTGCTCCCTCATAGTGTTGGCGGCTATGGCAAACTGGCAAACCTCTGATGTCTTCCCAACTGAAATAGGGAATGTCATGCCTGTCATGTGCTTCTTTGAATAACATCAAACTCTAGAAGTTGTCTCACCACTTCCAACAAAATCATTCTATCAGTCGGATACCTAGGAAGTCTGTAGGGTTCAGATTGAAACCCACGAATCCTAAGGTATGTGAAAATGGTAAACTGTATATACCACGATCCATATTTTTCTATTCACTCTATTGCGTCCTTGGACAATCTTCTACGGATTCTGCCTTGCAGCATCCGTGTGATGTACATAGTGAATGCATCATTCACTCTCTTATAGTCTTCAATTCTATACATGCTCAACTGGGGGTAGCATTCATGACTCCGGAATTGTCCTTGCCCATTCCCAATTTCTCCGTTGCATATTAATCCTTTGTATGAAACAAACCATGCAAGCAAGTATACCAGGTAAGAAGTCATGGCAAATGACTTGGACCGCTCTACATTCCTCAGCTAAAAATCCAGGTTGTCACTTATAATCTTCGACCAATTTACTAGTGTTCCTCTAAGACAATCCTGGATGAAGTAGAACATCCATCCATCAAATATTGCTCCCTACAGCATCCCCATCACTCGGTTAAGTAGGAATATCAAATCACTATACTCCTCCTTGAAATCTATGCACATGAGTGTCTTGGGAGCCTTGGAATGATGAGACCTAGGCTCAATCATCCACTCTTTATTAATCAAATTCTTGCATACACCCATCTTCTTCATGTATCTTTCTGCATAATCCTCCTTGGTCACATCCTTCATGTTTGTTTCGCGCGGGATTCCGAATACCTCTGCAATAGCATCCTTAGCAAGGTAGGCAATGACAACGCCCTTAGGAGTCTTGATCATTCTTGTGAGTGGATCGTAACATCGTGCACACTCCAGGATAAGCTCACTGCACTGTATGGACTGTGGAAATCCAGCAGCATGGAAAATGCCACTCTTCATAATGTTCGTATATGCTGGGGAAGGAACCTGATCTCCGACTCCGAACATTCGACGCTGCATTTGGTCGAAGTCTACGAAATGCATGTTTGTATCTGTGATCTGCTTCCATCTCAATGAAATCTTAAGTTCTGGATAAAATCCAGTCTCCAGCATCTTCAATAATTCTTTCCTTTCCTTATATCCAAACTTTGACATCGCACCTATACGAAGCTCGAAATTAGACTTAGGAAAATAAATAATGCTCTTAATAAAATTCATGGCTTTCTAAAGATTTTAGCTAATTAGAGCATGGAGTCAGGAAAATAATCCATACACTTGGTAAATTTTAACAATTAAGTTCAAAGTGTGACAACACTAAGGCATGGAAGCCTTCTATAAAATTCATTGATACCTCCTTATGCTTAGAAAATATGCAAGCTAAAATGCAAAGGACTATACCCAATAAATGACGACTAAGGAAAGGTGTGAAAGGTTGTGTTTTCACACAATGAATGTCTGAAGACACCTTTCGCAGTCAACAACGGAGGTCAACAATTCTGAAGACAACTTGAAAAAATCAGACTTTTAAAACATATTGTAATCTACAAAAATGTGCATAAACTCAATAAAAATCAATTTAATGATGAAAACAATCATATTCAAGAATGTAAGTGTGGCTGGTTAAAAATTAATTTCTGAGGACAAGTCTGAAAATTGATTACTTCAGACTTACCAGCACCTTGCAAAGTAGTTAAAAATCCCTGAAAATGATGAAAAATGGCTAAGGAATCAGCGCCAAGCAAAATCGTCAAAATGGTTAGGTGGCTGGAAATGAAAATTTCTGAAGACAACCGCCTAACAATGGAGTTTTCAGACCTGCAACAATGATAAGATGGTCTAAAAATGCACAGAAAACTCCACAAATACCTCCAAATCCAAATTGCCTAAGTTGGAATTGGCTAGGCAATAAAAACTTAAGTTTGAAAATTAATGGCAGCCATTAATGGAGGTCAAATCTGAAGCAAACCTCAGATCTGAAGCAAATCAGCGGGCTGGAAATGATGTCACCCACCAAGCATGCATGAAAATCACCAAAATGTGGCACAAAACACCTCTCCAAGCAAAATCGAAATTTTCCTAACTATGGTGCCAAACTAAAATTCTGAAAATGTTGTCAATGGCAGCCTGGATCTACAACAATGGAGGTCTAGAACAACAAGCAAAAAATGGAGGAAAATATCGCCCAAGTCTCCAAACACAAAATTGCCACTTTTCACCAAAAATTGCCAAATTTGGAAAAATCGCCAAACTTGGAAAATCAAAATTTCTGGAACTGGTCTTTAATGGCATCAAAGGGGAATAGATCAGCAAGTTGGAAAAAAATAGAGGAAAGAATCCTCAACCCAACACTTCACTTCAATCACTTGCTAAAATTCGCCCAACATGGAAAAAAATCGTCTTTCATGGAGACACCTGGCAGAAATAATAATAAAATAATGCAAAGGCTCCTCTCTTATACTTGCTTTTACCTCTTACTTTCACCACACAAGCAATGTGGGATAAAATACTTGCTTAAATACTTGCTTGGTAAAACCCTAACTTGCTTCTAGAAGGTTCAAATATTAAATGTTTATTGCAAGTTATTAAATTTTGCTTTTAAAATTTTAAATAATCATTAATAATTATTTAAAAACAAATAAAAATGGGGCTTATTTATTAAAATATTGCAATTTAAATCAAAATTAAGCCTCTAGGGGAAAATCGACTTGGGTTGAGATTGAAAAATCACTTTAAAAATCATTAAAATTGTCAAAAATTCCCCACAAGGGAAAATCGATCCTAGCTTGGATAAAAATCCATGCATAAATTCATAAAAAATGCACACAAAACTCCCCAAGGGAAAATCGATGGCAATCTGGATTGGAAAATCCATACTCCAAACTCACTTTAACTTGGAAAAATACTCCCTAGTGGAAAATCGACCTCTATCTAGATGAAAATCCGGACTCAAAATTCATTAAAATGCTCTCAGTGGAAAATCGACCTCTGTCTGGATGAAAATCCGGACAAAAATCCACAGTCGCTTGTCACAAAACATCCTGGTGGAAAATCGACCCAGGCATGGAATCATCCTCAACATTATCCACACTATAGTCCGCACTTCAGTCCGCACTCCTGGTGGAAAATCAATGGCAGTCTAGATAAATCCTGACACTTAGCCAAATTTTAGCACTTACAGGGGAAAATCGACTTGGGTATGGATAAACAGTGGTGGAAAATAGTAGCCAGTATGGATTTCAAGGGAAACCCATGCGTAGTGTGGATTTTGAGTGGGGGAATGGGTTGGGTAGTCTGGAATGTGAGGGGAAAAACGCCTCTAGCATGGAATTTGACCCTATAAACCTTGGAATATGGATTTCCCTTAGGATTTTAACATTTTAATCACTCAAAATAACTTAGAAACTTTAAATTTAGACTGGACTTAGGCAAATTTTCCAAAAATATGAGCGAAACGCTAGGAGAATATTGGAATAAAATGCGAAATAAATTTAAATAATACCTTAGGAGTGAGAAAACAACTCCAAAAGGTCTGTGAATACCTTGGCACTTTAAAATCACTGATGCACGTGTTTAAAAACACGTTAACGCTCAAAAGGTCAACCACTTAGACAAAACTTAGGATCATTAAAATATCAACGTTTGCAGCTTGATCCTATAACTTCAAAAACCCTAGACGGCACTAGGCATGATCAAAACTCTGAGACTCGGGCACGGGAAAAGCAAAATTGCCCACTAAGCAGCCAAAACCCTAACCTAACAACGCAGAAAGCTGGCAAAGAGGGGGTCCTCGTTAGCAATGGGGCGATGTGTGAAAAGGTTACAACACGGTCCACTCACTCAATCTTATGCTACCAAAGATTGGGAATAAAATCGATTGGATCAAACAGGTGTATGTAGAGGTTGAGGATATCCAAATGTTCATCACAAACCACCACATTTCTCAAGGGATTTTTAGATCTTTATCGAGTTTGGAGCTATTGAAGGTAAGTGAAATAGTAATTTAATTTTACATTTTCTGATTTTTTTATTTTCAATGTTCATAGTTTGATTGTGCAAAGTATAATGTGTATTCTTCTTTAATGTTTGTCTTTATTTTTTATTCATTTTGGCTCTAATTTTTGTCATAGGTTGCAAATCGTTTTGCATCTAACACAATCCTCTTGAGACAACATGTCAAAATTAAAGTGGCACTTTGTAATATGGTGATCAGCCAAAATTGGGCTATATGGAAGCAAAGCAGCATTGAGAGGGCAACAAAAATTAGGCAACGGATATTGGATGACTCATGGTGGGATCTTGAGAAATATCTCTTTAGTTTCAGCCAGCCCATTATGAGCATGATTCGCTACACTGACATGGATAGGCCTTTCATTGGAGAGGTTTATGATGGCATTGACTCAATATTTGAGCAGATGTTTTGATGTTATAGCAGCAGGAGATATCTTTCCCCTGACTGCTATCTTTAAGTTTTATTAATATCTTACTTATCGCTGACTTATCCTTAACTAATATTTAATTAGTATTCATCTCATTAGTGAGGGAGTGTTGATCAGATTTGTTTATCCTAATCGCACTCTTGTTTTGACGGGTTACCCCATTTAGGGTCATGTCCCTTCATATGCTTTAGACGGATATATTATTTGTTCAATCAAGAGCCTTAGAATATAGCGATAGTAGTTGAAGTACATACTGTGTGTATCCACAATACCCGTGGAGGCTCTGCTGCGTATACACTTGTATTGCCCATGAGAATATTGTTGTGCACATCCGAATCGTCTGTGAGAATTACATGCTATTCTTAGACATGCGATACCTGTGGATAATCAACATGGTATCGGAGCAAGCACGATAATGGGGGTTGAAGGAGATTTTGTGCCTATTAGTGTTACAGATTGCAACGGTAGATTTGTTGGCAGCTTTTGAGTTCTTAGACTCCATCATTAAAGTTTGAGATAAAGGAAGACGTGTACAGCAAGATGAAATCATTGGAGAGACAGTTGGAGTTCATCGACATACAGGAGGAATATGTGAAGGAAGAACAAAAGAATATGAAGAGGGAGCTTCTGAGAGGTGAAGCGGATACAGTCTGTGCCTCTGGTGATTGGGCAATTTATGGAGATGGTAGACTAGAATAACGGCATAGTGGGCTCCACAACGGGATCCAACTATTATGTGTGAATCTTGAGCACCATCAACAAGGAGATTCTTAAGACCTCGGCCTTTGTCGCTCTACACAAGCACTCCAATGCTCTCGTCGACATCCTGTCGCCCGCAACTGACTATGTTTCGCTTCTTTCACAGTCCGAGAAGCCCGATGTGACTTATTCTGATATCGGTGGATGCGACATTCAGAAGTAGGAGATCCGCGAGGCGGTGGAGTTGTCGCTAACACACTGTTGACGTGTCTGGAATCGCATTGCTGCAAACTCCATACGGCCAATGCAGAATAGAATAAACTCACTGAGTATCCTATCCTCTCTTGAGATAAGGAAGTCCCTAATGCTATTTTTTATATTTGATCAGAGGGGACAACCTCAAGGTTTCTTTTGTCAGGGCTTGACTGCGGGATCTCTCACTGGTTGATGTGCTTTGCTGGAAACACAAGGGGACTTACGATTTGCAACAAGCTAGTCTGTTGTGATTCTCGAATTACGTAATAAAGAGCAAAAGGAAAGGTTTAGGAGATCTAAAACTAACAACACGAGTATGTGGGTAGACGGATTCAACATAACCAATTCCTCCTTGGCCAGAATAGCTCACAACCTTGCAGGAACGGTGCAATCTTCAAAGGGACTTGGAAGATTTTCAGACTGGAGACGCACGGCTAAGCACCCAATTCTGGCGCAGCTTAGACGGACACCTGCAATTGAACTAAGCACAATTAAAGGCTCAGGTTAACCACACAAAAGGATACACAATCAGTATATCCTCAGTGGTATGAGCCCGAATCTATCAAATACCTGCACACCCAAAATAGAAAGATCTATCTAAAGTGCTGAGAGAAACCATGCAAACAAGATGAAAACAAGACAATAAACACCAAATCAATGTTTATATATTGATTTCAGCTGACTATTACAACAATTTCTGCAGCATCTCTATGCTACTGCTTAAAATCTAACCTATCCTAACCCTAAAATCTAACTATCTAACAAGCTCTGATTATCTCACTATCTAACAATCTCTAACCATCTAACCCTTTACAAAAGAAAGGCCTCTGCCTTTTATAGATATTACAATTTTGAATCAGAGGCCAGGATGGACTGCATCCAAGGGTCCTGATCTGCCTTCCAGAAGCTGGCAGCTTTGACCCATGCCTAATCAATTCTCAATTATCCAACCAACCACAATTTCAACCACCTACAACTGCTTTGGCATTAATTTGAGTCTATCCAATCTTCTTGGTGGTTGGGAATAGTTATCCATAAAAATATCTTGCATGGGACCCATAGGCAGTTTACAATAAAGCTGTTTCAGTTTTAAAACTGAATTTTTGGACTTAAATCCAGCTGTGTGCTTTCTTGAGAATGCATAGACTTTGTGTTCTTTTGCTTTTTTGCCTTCAATTTCGCCGGTGGACTTCATCTTTATTCAACGGCACGGTTCCCAATGCTTGGTTGCTCTTGCGCTCTTGCATCTTTTCTTTTCCAGTCTTCAACGCCTAGCCTTGAATTGCGATCCTTCCTTGATTTGTGTTTGAGGTTTTTCTCCTAGTTCTTTGATGACGCTCTGCGATCAATCAACCAATTTCACTTCATTAAATTAATTTGAAAAATTAATTAATTAATTTAACAAATATTAAATTTAATTACGACGCCTGGCTTGAGAAGCTCTTTGTGAGATGTATCTTGAAAATGCTTCTCCTTTCTCTTCAAATGTGAAATCTGATCCTTGGGCGATTTACTTCTGCGTGATTTTACCTTTGGAGTCTTGGGCGTTTTGAATGGGTTTATGGCGTTTTGAAAACCTCTTATAGCGCGATTCTGGAGGTTTGAAGAGTTTCTACAAATTTTAAAACTCTAACTCTCATGCTTTTCCGGTGAATTTCAGAGAACTTAGACGCTATTTTGCAATTTTCAAAAACTTCGGACCCTTCCGCTTGTTTTGCAAATTTTGGAGCATTTAGCGTTTTTGGAATTTCGGAGTTTTCAAGCGTTTTGGGCGAACTGGGAATATTTTTGGAGCTAAACGCGTTTGGAAATTTCGCGATTTAAATGCCAAAATCGGAGCTTAAGGCGGTTTTTACAACTTGTCCAGAATTTCGGACCATTCAACGTTTTTGCGAATCTTAAAGTGAAGTTCGGATTTTTTGGAGGTTTTAACGTTTTGGTGCCCAAAGGTATTTTTCGTGATTTTAACCTTCTAGAGCTTTCAGCGTTTTGAAGCATATTTTGCGAACTTAAACAAATTTCGGAGCTCCCAGCGTTTTTTGTAACCTGTAGAAATTTCGGACCTAAATGCCCTTTGTAAAACTTCGGATCTATAAACGCGTTTGCAAATTTCGGAGGTTTGAAGGCGTTTTTGAAAATCGAAAAAAACTTCGGACCATATGGCTATTTTGCAAATTCGACGAATTTCGGATCCTTAGGTGTTTTTGGAATTTCGGAGTTTTCAAGCGTTTTGGGCGAATTGGGAATATTTTCGGACCTAAACCACCTTTTGGCAAGTTTTTTACTTTTTCAACTTTTTGCCCCATGGTCCGAAATTGAGGATTTTAAGTGATTTTCGGACCTCTGGGGTCTTTTTGCAAATTTATAACAAACTTTCAAATTTTGGAGCCAGGGTCCGAAATTGGGCGTTTAAGTGAAATTCGGACCTAAACCCACTTTTGCAACATTTCACTTTTTCGGACCTCCTGCCAATTTTGTCAACTTTTTCACTTTTTGCCCCAGGGTCCGAAATTGGGCAACTTAAGTGATTTTCGGACCTCTGGAGGCTTTTTGCAAACTTTTCCAAATCTTTAAATTTCGGCCCCAGGGTCCGAAATTGGGTGTCTTAAGCGTTTTTAAACGTTTTCTCAAGAAGTGCGAGCTTGGGCACTTGGGCAAGTTTGTCAAGATCTCCCTGGAGGATCATTTCATGGAATATAACATTTAAGTATCATTTCCTCCTCCTTTCTTATACTTCAAGTTATATTCCATATATACTTTCAGGATGTTTGAGAGTGGTTTCAGACCTCCAGGAGTTATATTGCAAATTCTAGTTTTTGGAGGTTTCATCAGTTTTCAGACAGTCAAATTTCAGGATCAGGACATTCCAGACTTAGCCAAATTTCAGGGTCAGGAAAGAAAGGCACAAACTGGGGGGGTCCCTGTCCAAGACGGGGATGGGTGTGCGATTCGCACAACACACACCATGATCTTTAAAAACAGATCGGCATTGATCCACCCCACGGCGTGCTGCTCTTCGGACCGCCAAGCACTGGTAAGACCCCGTTGGCCAAGGTCGTTTCTCACCAAACCACCGCTGCCTTCATTCGTGTTGTTGGCTTGGAGTTCGTGCAGAAGTACCTTGGACAGGTATGTTTGCCTCATTTCATAAATACGAATTGAAAAACACATAAATGCTTTTAAGAAATTAGATGTATCTTCGAGAGACATGCCCTATCTATCTTTTAGAGAGAATCTAGTGGCTAGTTGTGTGCCAATCTTACCCCACTTTGAAACACTTGGAATTGAATTTGACATTACCAAACCCTAATTAGTACAATAGGGTGAATTTTTTGTGTATTCAATTAAAAAATAAAGTTTGGGTTTCGGAAGCACCTTGAAAAGTTAATATATGCCCCTTGGCCTATATCAAGGGGGATTCATTCTAGTGCGAGGTGAATGTAAGAGTGATTTTCACTTTGATAGGGGTGGAATTGAAGCACCTGGCCGATGGTGAGCCTCATATCTGTGTGACACTCTTGTGCGTAGGATCTTGGAGGAGTTTCTTTTTCATCTAGATGAATTCGCCAATGAATGTGTCTATCACTATTTACAGGCTTGCAGCCATGGGACTGAGTTGGTGGCTAGAGACATCTCTTGAAGAGGAAGAACCCATACAAATTCTCATTATGATCAGTTTCTTCGAAGAGGAGGAAATAACATTCAGAGGGAGTCTGACAAACCAACAGAGGCAACCTTGGACGAGGAGGTCAGGAGGTTCATGCAAGTACTTGGAGCTTTAGAGGGAGTCACATTATCACTTGTTAATGCATTTTTTGTCTGAGAGGTGAAAGCCCTTGTAAGTGTATATTTCTCTGTGACAGAGAAGTATAAGGTGAAAGCCCTTGTCAGTGTATATTTCTCTACGACGGAGAAGTATGAGGTGAAAGCCCTTGTAATGCATTTTTTCTCTTTGACAAAGAAATTTGAGGTGAAAGCCCTTGTCTTTCCACCCTCTAAGAGTAGCCATGGTGGACGTCACGTTGAGTGACTCCATGATGATGTGTTTCCTTCCACTAATGGGAGTAGCCATTGTGGACATCACGTTGAGAGACTCCGTGATGATTCTCTTGTACCAGGTTTATCCACCCTCTAGGAGTAGCCATGGTGGACGTCATGTTGAGAGACTCCATGATGACATCACGTTGAGTGACCGTGAAGGACACTTGTGCACTTGTTTCCTTCCCCTCGTGGGAGTAGCCATGGTGGACATCATGTTGACTGACTCCATGATGATATCACGTTGAGAGACTCTGTGATGGGCACTTGTATGTGTGTTGCTTTCCACACATGGGAGTAGCCATGGTGGACGTCATGTTGAGAGACTCTGTGATAAACTCTTTTCCACATATGGGTGTAGCCACTGTGAGTGTCATGTTGAGAGACTCCATGACATGGATATTTGGAAAGATACCTCCCTAGCTAAGAGGGAGTGTTGATGTTATAGCAGCAGGAGATATCTTTCCCCTGACTGCTATCTTTAAGTTTTATTAATATCTTACTTATCGCTGACTTATCCTTAACTAATATTTAATTAGTATTCATCTCATTAGTGAGGGAGTGTTAATCAGATTTGTTTATCCTAATCGCACTCTTGTTTTGACGAGTTACCCCGTATAGGGTCATATCCCTTAATATGCTTTAGATGGATATATTATTTGTTCGATCAAGAGCCTTACAATATAATGATACTAGTTGAAGTATATACTACGTGTATCCACAATACCCGTGAACACTCTGTTGCCTATACACTTGTATTGCCCATGAGAATATTGTTGTGCACATCCGAATCATCTGTGAGAATTACATGTTGTTCTTAGACATGCGATACCTATGGATAATCAACAAGATGAAGTACATCATTCATGCAAAAGAGCAAGACCCCGAGGAGACTTTCTTCAAACAATTGCAAGCAATTGTTCTAGAAAGGTGGAATAAGATGACGACTCCTTTACATCTTCTTGCCTATGTGTTGACACCAAAGTACTATAGAAATCAGTATCTTGATCAACAAGGAAGGCTTGCACCATGGAGAGATTTAGAAGTGTCTAATGGGTACAAGGTAGCATTCCTTGGACTCTACCCTAAAGATGATGTGCTAGATGTGATTACAAATGAGTTCACAAATTTTGTGAACGTAAATGGTCTAGTGTTGACACTCTTCGTCATAGATTTAAGAAGGATGTTTATAGTTGGTGATACTTCCATGGCACATGCTTCCAAAAACCTACAACCCCTCGTAGTCAAAATTTTATCACAAGTTTAATTAATTAAAATTTATCACAAGTTTTATTTATAGTTTACTTTGTCTTCATAGGTTGCTAGTAATTTTTAATTTTATAAATTTATAACTTTAATTGTTTACTTTGTCTTCATAGGTTGCTAGTTCATTTGCATCAAAAAGAAATTGGAGCGCATAATCTTTCCTCCACTCAGTAAAGTGCAATAGATTGCAATAAAAAAGAGAGGAGAATTTAGTATATGTGCATTCAAACCTATGTCTTCTTTCACACAAGCAACATGACTATAAGCAAGGGGAAACGAATATGTGGGATATAAAGCCAGAGCATATTGATTTGGATGCTTCCGCTTCTCTGCTTGTTGCATTTGATGACTCGGATAGCAACCAAACTTATAGTGCAAGTGCAAGTGGTATTGGCATTAGTTCGTCTGATGTCAATTTTATTGGAGCACGTATAGTTTACTTTGTCTTCATAGGTTGCTAGTTAATCTACATCAAAAAGGAATTGGAGGACATATTCTTTCATCCACTCGTAAAGTGCAATAGATTGCAATCAAAAAGAGCAAAGAATTTAGTATATGTGCATTCCAACTTGCATCTCCTTACACACAAGCAACATGACTACAAGCAAAGGGAGTTGAAGATGTGGGATATACAGCCAGAGCATACTAACTTAATGCTTCCAATTCTCAATTTGTTGCATTTGATGACTCTGAAAGCGAGCACACTAGTAGTGCAAGTGGCATTGGCATTGGCTCATCTAAGTCAATGTCAACGATGAGAATGATGATGTTGATGATTTAAAGAATCCATTGATGATTAAACTTCAAAACTATAGATCCAATTGTTGAAACAATTATACTTGAACTCGATATTATTATTCTGTCACTTTGATATTGAACTTGATGTATATGATGCCATTATGGTATGATCAAGATGGTACGATTACAAGTTTATGTTGGTTTTGTTGTTTATATGATGCTATGTGACATTCTAACCTTAATTCGTGCTTCTAGGCTGCATATATATAAATATATGTATATATATGTATATATATACACATACATTTATATATATATATATATATATATATATATATATATATATATATATATATATATGTATGTATATATATATAAATATATGTATGTATATATATGTGTGTGTGTATGTATGTAACATTTTTATATTGTTTTTGTACTAACAAACCCAAAAACCTTTTCAAAATTTTGTCGTACTGGGTTCTCGAACCCGAACCGGCAACTTAGATATAAATAGGCATAATAACCATTAATATGTTGTTTCCATTTGTGTGCCCCTCACCCACAACAATGGATTTTCAAACTCACCATTTAAATAGGGAGCATGGACAAGTGACCTACTTCATGATAGCCGAGATTCAAAGGATTACCAATAAATATCTTTGAGTCTCTAATGCAAGAGCATCCAAGTGCATAGGCGATCCTGCATTGCCCAAAAACATTTTCAGATTTTTCTCTGGTTCCAACTAAGTTTTGTTTATTTTTGGTGATGTTTGCTAGTTCTTGCTTCTAGAAAGAATTTTGCCAAATATTAAAGGCATCCTTGTGTGGAGGTAACTTCATCAAAAATTGGTTAAGTCGGAGGTCACCTAGCCAAAGGGTTTAATGGGTTTTACCATCAAATTTGCAAAGTTCAAAAGTTTCCTAGAGTAAGTTATTCATGACAAAGAAATTCAAAAGTAGATGATAACACAAAACACCGAAATGAGGAATCCCTAACCAATAATTTATCGCGCTATTGCAGGACTTTGTGACCACAAACAACAAAATAGGTGATGTTCAGGTTCATACCAAACCCCAATATCCCAACAAGCAAGCATACATGTTGGATTATCGACAAGATCCATAACCCCAACATCCTCAAGAAAGAAGGCACAAGGGCATAAAGAGTCTCAACATCTCGACAAACAAACATAGAATTGGGATATCTCATATCGGCAATGTCAATGACCAATGACCATAAAGAAGAGGTGTTCAAGTTTCTACTGAACCCCGACATCCTAACATACAAGGAACTTTTTCGGAATTTCAGCAAGATCCTTACCTAACAATAGAGGGAAAGAAAGCAAAGGCTTCCTTGAAACTTTGACATCCAACCTGCGAAGCTAGACATTGGATTCTTGACAAGATGCTTACCTCAATGACCATAAAGTGAAAAGACATGGTGTTCCTAACAAGCCCGTACCTTGATAGGACTGAAACGATGATGGGTTGGAGTTTGCAAAAGAAAGTCCACCATCGATAAAATGCCAAAACTTTGACCCCTCATGACGTAAAAAATTTCAATACTTAAAAATGAAACAAATGTTCAAGCCATGTGAAGAAGCTCAAGGAGCAATCTCATATGGTATACTATTCAATTCTAACAATTCAACTCCTCCATGGTGGACATATAAGTTAGATAAGAAACTTGGTTAGGAGGTTAGGAAACTGAAGAGGGCGAGATATTAGAATTGGGAAGAAGCACATTGGAATAATCATGGATTTTGAGGCATATCGATTCTAAATTATTTTGTAAGAGAATTCTTTCAATTGTTTAGAAATGCCATTGCCAAACTATTGTTTTCAATTAAGGTTTACTATAAATTTATTAAGACAGATTTTAATTATTCGATTGTAATCATATGGCCAATTGAATGCAATTATAATTGAAAGTTAACATCTTATTATTTCCATATGAACAACATTGATTGTGGGTGCATGGTACGATAGCTTGACAAAAAACCCTTACCTCGACTACACCAAATGCTATTAAAGCAAGGTTGCTTGTTAGGAAGGTGGTGCAGGAGCACCTAATAGGCCTTCATGCCTTAATGAGGCCATGATGCAATATCCTAAGGATTTTGAGTTCATTTTATTTAATAAGGTCAATCATGACCATTCTTGATGTAATAAGTGTCTTTTAGGTCATTAGATAAGGTTTTGAATCATAATGAGGTCATATTGACAAGATTGTCAAAAATTGTCAAGATATCACAAATATGTAAATGGGTATAGTATGGAGTTCTATGATGTATCAAGGTGTTTTACACCTATTTGGACCTATTTGAGTCATTGTTGAGCCATGGAAGTCTTTGATTAGGTCTAGGTTCCATTTGCGCAAAAATTATCAAAGTTGACAAAAAAAAAAGTTGTCAAGCAACTTTTGAGTTTGTAAGGTTAATTAGATATGGTTTGTCAAAATAAGTTGAAAGGGTGGTTGTAACCGTTTTTGAAGGCTTGGAGGACATTATAAAGGTCTTTCCTCATTCTATGTAAGGTTGGTTGCCATGTATTGAGGAAGAATATCAATAAAAGTTGAGAAACACCATAAATGAATAAACTTATTGACTGTCCCAAAGTAGCAGTGACTGTCCTTGTTGACAGTGTACAAGAACTAGTGTTTGCATGGATGAGTGATGGTTGGTTTTTGGTAGTTGGAGTTTGGAGAGAGTTTTGGGGCACACTATTGAGTACCTAGAATCCTTTGAAGACATTGAGTTGAAGGGAGAAAGCCTTAGGTTGTTGACTGTCCCTAAAGGTACTTGACGGCCATTAAAACAGTGAAACAAATCTAGGAGTTGTGTTACCTTTTGGGAGGTTGAGTGGGTACAGAGAGCCAAGGTTGAACATGTGAAGAGGCCTTGTAGGAATGACAAGGGAGTATGAGTGTGTTTGTGAGGAAGCTTACATTTTGGGAGTTGGCATTAGTGGAGAAAAGGAAGTCCTAATTGGGGTAGTTTTGGTTGAGTGACTATTAAGGAGTTTGTGGGTGTTTGAGTGTTGTGAAGCATGGATGTGGGTTCAAGATGGTTGAATATGTATGGAGGAATGTGTGTGAGTGGTTGGATAAGGGTTTGAGGAGATTGGATGTGTTTGGGCTATTGTAGCCTTGTGAATGGATTAAGAGCCTAGTGAGGAATTTGTGAAGTTATGGAAGGATTAGACCTATTGAATAGGCAACTTGGGAGAAAGAAATCTCCCTAATGTGCTTTTGGTGTGGATGCTCTGCATCAGAAGGTGTTGGCAGTTGTTGAAGGTAAGGGGCAGGTGTTCCTAAGGCTCGAGAGGTGCATCACAAGTCTGAAGACAAGTTCGGCAATTGCAAAGATAAAGAGGGATGTTGAAACTTGTGAAAGTAAGTTGGATTTCCACTGTGTGTGCATAGAGAGTTAGAGATAGAGTTTGATTTGTTGTGAGACCTTGAGAAAATGCCCCTGAGAAGAAGAAACCCCATATTAGAGGAGGTGATAGAACAACGTCATGTACAAATGAGAAACGAATTGAAGAATCTAGTTATAGGCCTAAGAAGAAACCTTGGCAATGCTAAACGACAGCACAAGTTGTGAAGAAAGTGAGGTTAATGAACATGATAGAGAAAACAAACGGCCAGCTGTGCTAGGGAAGAACAATTCCTAAGAGATTTAGTCAAGATTAGTAAAAGTATCTGAATGGGGGTGTATAATTTTTCTAAAGCATTGAACCCTGATGACTTGGTAGATTGGATAGGTGAATTAGATCAGTAATTTGATTTGGAAGAAATTTGAGATCCACAAGAGTGAAGTTGGCACAAACAAAACTCTAAGGACATGTTGCACTTTAGTGGAGAGAACTATAGAGAAAGAGAGTTGCTAATGGTAAGACTAGGATAACTAGATTGATTCAAATGGTAGCTATGTTGAAGGAAAAATTTATCCTTGGAGAATATGAATTGGAGTTGTTTAGAAAGCTGCTAAATTTGAAGCAAAAAGATAGTGGGAAAGATTACACAGGAGTTTTGCAAGATGGCAATTAGATCTAGACAACATATGATAGATAGGGAGAAGGTAGCTAAATATATAAACAGGTTGAGATTCAATAATCAAGATGAGATGAGTATGTTGAAGATCACTATGACTAAAGAGGCTTACTAGTATGCCATGAAAATTGAAGAAAAGATATAGAGGATGCAGAAAAATAATTCTATTAAGTAGAGGAAGATTCTCAACAAAGAGAGGACAAGTAAACAACAGTAAAGGGAAACAAGTCTATGGAAAAGAAACCAAAACTAAATGAAATAAGGAATCAGGGCAAAGAACAAGAGGAAAGGAGTACTCAATAGGACATGGTAGCAACAGAAAGGGTTTTTTTAGGAAAATGTTTCCATTGTGGAGAAGCTAGCCATAGGGCCTTTGAGTGCCCACAAATATAAAAGGGTACCAAGAAAAGAAAAGCTAGAAATCATCTAGCGCAAGAGGACGAGGAAAGTGTGGCATCATCGAAATATGAAGAGCCAAAGGAAGGTGAATCTCTCATGTTGAAGAAAGTATTGGTGAAACCATATGGATGATCTTAGAGAAGATGTCTCTTCCAAACTATCTCTTCTAAAGGTAAGTGTTGCAAAGTAATTGGAGAAAGTGGTAATATTAATAACTTAATTCTTGAGAAAATGGTGGAAAAGATAGGTTTGAAAAAGAGAAAACATTCTTGTCCTTATAAAGTTTCTTGGTTCCAAAAGCAACATGAATTGATGGTGGATGAGCAATGTCTGGTTAGTTTTCAGATTGGGTCCTATAAGAATGAAATCTTGTGTGATGTGATGTCAATGAATGCTTGTTGTGTTTTGTTAAAAAGACCTTGCCAGTTTGATAGGAAAGTTGTCCATGATGGTAAACGAAATTTGTACACTATCGTTAAGGATGGTCAGAAATATGTCTTGAGTTCTCTAAACAAGGTGAAGAAAGTAAAGGAAAACAATTCTATAGTTTCTTCCAGTGCAAGAAAATAGTAGTGAAGGAGACAAGGGGCATTGAGAATAGCTCCATGAAAGTTTCTCTAAAGCACACTACTATTGGGAATAGTGGAAATGGTAATAGTTTTGTGCACAACAGCATAAAGAACGGAAGAAAAATATTAAGACCGAAGGTAATCACTAGAGAAGTGGAAGTCTAGAGGCAAAACATCCCAAGTCATGCTTGGGGTATTTCAAATTTTCTCAAGAAGGCCATGGATCAGACTTATGGAGCAAGACAAGTTGTGGCAACCTGTATGTTGAGGATGGAAAACAAGAGTGGAAGAGAGAATGTGGAAGAGCTCAAGTGGATAAAGAGAAAATTTGGATAAAGAACAAGCATGGGATAGCTGTCCCATGCACCGTCAAATGTTCAACAATTTCCAACTCATGTAACATTTTTCTTACACAAGGTGTCTGATGCAAGAGAATTCAGGTACACGTGAAATCCTACATTGTCCAAAAACATTTTTCAAGTTTTTTCTCAAGTTCCAGCTCAATTCTATTTAGTTTAGGTGATGTTTGGTAGTTCTTGCTTCCAAAAGGAATTCTATCAAATATTAAAGACATCCTTGTGTGGAGGGAATTTCATAAAAAATTGGTCAAGTCAGAGATCACCAAAGGGTTTAATGGCTTTTACCATTAAATTTGGCAAAGTTCAAAAGTTTGTTGAAGTTATTTATGTCAGAGAAGTCCAAAAGTAGATGATTACACAAAACCCCAAAATGAGGAAGCCTCGACCAATGACCTATAGAGCTATCGGAGGACTTCATAACCACCAACGACAAATAGAGTGATATTCAAGTTCATACCGAAGCTCAATATCCCAACAAGAAAGCATACATAAGAAGAGAAAGATAGAAGAAGAGAAAGAAGAGTTTTGCAAGTGTTTTGGAGGTGTTTAAGGCAGTCATGAGAGCTGTAAGATGAAGGTAGAGATCATATTTAAAAGATGATTGAAACCAAGAAGATGCGAATACAAGAGGTTTTGAAGACTAGTAGGCAGGATGTGCCTAGAAAGATTGTAAAATTTCTGAATTGTCTCTTGTTGTAATCTTCCATATATGTAGTTTTTCTTGAAGGATTTGATAATAAAGATATGTTTCACATTTTGTCTCAAATGTTTTTATGTGGGTGGAATGATATGTAAAGGATGCAAGATTGGGTAGTTTGATAAGACCCCCTCAATCTTGACTACATCATCAAGTTCTGGATCCGGTTCTTTGTGGGCCTAGGCAAGATCCTGTCAATTCCCTACGAGTCCATCCCACAAGAATTCAGGGCAAATTTAGCAGGCACTTGAGGAAAACGAGCAAATTTTTCCTATTTTTACTTCTTTTTTTTTAAATTTCAATGATTAAATAGTTATAAACAGTTAAAAGTAACCCCAAAAACCCTAAAACTACAATCATTAATTCTCCTCAAAAGTTTGTAAGGCTCATAGATTGCAAGAGGATGCCATTAAATTTACCACTAGTTAACATGTACACTCCAAGGCAATAACAATCATAATTTCTTAAAAGTCGAATTCGAGATGCATCTAAAGGATGCAAAATCTACATGTAATGAAAGATAAAATACCTCACATAGGCTGCTATGTAGAGGTGTTTTGAGTTGGAGAGGTGCAAGTGCCAAACATTAACTTGTGCTTATTAGTGCACCAAAGTTTGAAGCCTAGCTACCAAATATTTTAGAAAACATGCATACATGTGTATATATTTATGTGTGCATGTGTGTATACATATATGTGTGTGTATGTATACATATATATTTATACACACACATATATATCTTGAAGTATGTAGCTCCTATTTTTTTAAATGGTTCACCAATGTCCATACCCACCTTCCATACCAGTATCAATCTCCTAGCAACCTTGGCTATTGTAGGTTTGTCTTATTACATAACCTTCCCTAAAGAAGACTATAGATCAATCCTTACCTAATAGAACATTGCACTTGACTATTGTACTCTCTTTGTGATCTAACAGTAAAGTTTCTCTTGTTCGTGATTGTAATCCAAGTACAAACAACTAATCATTAACAAACAAGGTATGATTAAACTAAAAGCCTTAGATAGAAGTTGAAGATCCCTTGGCAAATCAAAATAAATCTTATTAACTGCATATATAGAAAAGGGGACTAAATAAACATTATAATAAGTTCAAAAGCCTTTTAAAAAAAGAACCAAAACCAGAAAGAACCTCTAAGCAAGGAAATAAAGAAAATATAAACAAAAACTTACAAGGACCCAAAATATTGCAAGCAGAGGCCCAACTTAAGCCTCAAGCGTCAAAAAAATGCCTAATTTGAAATGTTTTGGATTTGACAAATATTCTTTAAGAAAATTAAAGGAAACCTTATATCATATGTATTTGAAAGTATAGCACCTAATATGTAGGAAATCAACATATCATGTATTAAAAATGTATCAACTGGAATAATATGGATACCTGCAATATAGTTTCCCGAATTAAGTTTTCTCTCCTCACTCTAAGCACCAAGTAAGGGCAGGTTCCCTCAAATAAGATAGAACGAAATATGGCATCTTGAAACTCATTACGCATTTGCATAGTGGAATCCAATTGCAAAATTTTACTCTTGCTTGATGTATCATATACAAAAGGATAGTTGCAGAAGGAGAAAGAACTCCTGCTTAAAACAATAAAAACAAAAAATTAGAAGATAGAAACAAGGAGACACTGAATCCAGAGGCTAAATCAATTTCTGAAAAAGCAATGTTGCAAATCCATATTCGAATTGAAAGATTGCAGAAGATAATCTCCACTCATTGCAACAATAGAAATTGAATCTGCAAAACATGTTAGAAGCTCCATGATTGGTTGTCTTTCATCAATAAAATTGTGGTGTAGGAACTTTAGGTCATATATCATTCATTTAGCTGAATAAATAAGTCAATACATGATATCTAAGTTGCAAAATCGGACAAACATTTACATTCTTGGTTAGAAAATGATATCCAAAGATTTAGGAAATGAGAAAACTGAAAACTTAATAACATGTAAACAATGTGAAAAACATATATGAAATCTTTAAAATGATACTCGCAACAAAATTACCACCCAGGATATTAAGGTAAAGAGATTAATCTACAATTAAATCCAGCAATTTGAAAAAGATAATTGATGTCCAACCGAATATCTCGATTGATTAATATATGGTGTAGCTATGATCAATGTTTTTCACATATCTATTTGATCCTTTTACCTGACCATTAATATTAATTCATCAAAATATTGATAATTTCAAGGGTTAATGCAGCATGTATTTAAGTGTTTATCCCATATTTGACTTGTATAATCATTATAAGAAAGGAAATTTCAGTGTGTATTGTTAATCTCAAGGAGAGTGACTTTCTATTCTTTACGCTGATTCAGGGTTGCATTGTATTGTACAACTTCCAAGTTATCTTGTAAATCCCTTTCTTCTACTTATCTTCATTACTGGAGAAACAAAGTAATTATGCTGTCACTAATATATAATTTGTTATTATTATCTGACTTTTAATGCATATTTTAATTTCAACTGAGAAAATAAAAGTCACTGTCTTTCAACATCCAGTCATTTTCCATGTGAAGGAAAAATAATTTCTGCATATGCACAACAGCATCTATTATTCAAACCTTTGACATTCTATTTGGTTTTTATGTAATGCGGAATGCCACATTGGTTCTCTTTCCAAATTAGCGTTTCTTTTATAGAATTTATTTCTTTAAAGGAATGTTGGGATGTAATTTCTATGCTTTCCAGTTTCCACTTAAATTTAAACCCCAAACCACTTCAGCACAGTTATTTTCACACTAAAAATGCCTCAAAATGACCCATAAGCAATCTATATTTCTGTTAGCACTCAACCCAGATTTGTCCTACAAATATGTTTGTATCATAGCTAAGTTACCGATTCAGGTACGGGTACAGATTCGCGGATTCGGCACAAAAAAAAAAAAAAAATCCTTGAGTACGGGTACGTCCGTACATATACATATATACATATACATATGTCATATATATATATATATATATATTCAAACATAAAAGTTATAAAATATAATTATATAATTTATAAACTATCAATACCATTATATATATATATATATATATATATATATATATTCAAACATAAAAGTTATAAAATATAATTATATAATTTATAAACTATCAATACCATTATTGATTATTACAATGATACAATCCATACTAATATGAAATATACAATGTGATTATTACAATGATATAATTTATGAAATATTAAAATGCAAATGAAATGAGTTGAATGAATGTTTTGATGCATTTCATGCATCATAAGGGGCGAAATTAGGGTTTAGATGTTAAAAAAAAATTTAAAAAGGTGTTTTTTTATTATTTTTGGTCTTTTGTGACCCGTGGACCCCGTTTTTGGGAACCCATGGGCCTTGGTTCTCCCGGGTCAGCCCTGGTTCTCCCTGGGTTCCACCTGGGCAGGACCCGGGTGGAACCTAGGGAGAACCAGGCTCGGACCAGGACCGGGCAAGAACCAGGACCCGGACCCAGCCCTTTTAGACAAGAACCGGTATCTTAGTATCATAGGTAGGCAATCAAAATGCCTGGAAATGATAATATGAAATTAGTTGGCAATTCAGGGGAGAATACTCTAGTTGAGGAACTTAATGCATTATAAATAACAACTTTACTAAAAGAAAATTAAACAGAATTGACACTCATTGAATAGCTAAATAAACTAGATTTTTTTATAGCTGATAGCATATACAAAATGGGCAACTTTTGTAGGACAGATAAATGCTGTATACAGTGCTAGCATGCTTCAAATTCAGCTATTATATACCTTAACAATACAAAAGCAATAAAGCTTAGTAAAATAGGGTTCTTGGTGCAAACAAACATAATCAAATATGGACTAACTTATTACAAAATGTCATAACCCCTCTTTTGACATTGGATTATTGTGATTAGCTAAATACGATAATTAAAACATTTATTAATTAACATTGAATAAGATTGGAAAATCGTCTCATTTATGAGACTTCACGATTTTCCTCTAAAGTGAGAGGGTTGTCATAAACCCACATCCTAGTGATGTAATCAATAATAGATTTTGTGATTCTTCATCATAATAATAAATTATCATTTATTATGTAATTAATAATATTAATATATAATTTAATATATAATATTAAGGTAATTTCAATGAACAATTAAGTCCGAGACTGTAACTTGTGGACTTTGGCTTGAGATATTAGTATTACTCCAGAACTGTGTATTAATGTTTCCTGTTCAACAATACACCAACAATGATTGCATGCATTAAACAATTCCTGATATGTTTCTGAGGCATTCAAACAAATATAAGTTGAGGAATTTTACAATTTTCTCCAAGTTTTTGAGTTTGTAATATCCCTTATATTTTGAGTATATACATTCTATTTGAAGAAGATCTAAACTATTTATTTGTTCACAAACCAATATTCATAATAAATTATTAAATAGATATTGATTTGCATTTTATAATCATAATCTATAATTATTATTGTTAACTAACATTCACAATAATTATTAAATAAATATTAATTTGCATTTATAATCACAATCAATAATTATTATTAACTAATATTCACAATAATTATTAATAGCCACAGTAAATATTAACTTACATTAGTAATAATTACTGTTAAATAATATTTAAATAACCATAGGCAAGTTCGTATAAAACATTATCAAGAATAATAAGGATATATAACCATACACGTAAACAATGATCTGTCAAAGTCCAAAAGCAAGGGCCATCAATTAATGCCACTCCGCCAAAGTAACGTTGGCCCACAAAGAATTAGCGAAGAAAAGAATTATATCTTAATATTTATTGGTATGCTACTATTCAAACAACCATATTATGGCCCATAATAATCAGCGATTACTATATGGAAGCAAACAATAGTGATTAGTCAAAAGCAAGTAAAAAATAACAAATCGTAGTGAAACATAAAAGATGCGATAAGGGATAATTAATCAGATAGCCATGAAGAGGTGCACTTAACAAAAAATACATCTCTTACGTCTAAAGGATTGCAACCCTTCAGCATGATAACATATATAATGGATATCAAATCCATTTTCTATACGGGGGGGTGTGTTGGGTGTGAAAAAAGAAGGTAAGTGCATACACCAAGAGAGTAAGCAGAATTTTTAAGAAGAGATCGAGATCTCTTTGGAGAATAAGAAAAAAGAGGAAATAAGGAACACATCAGCCATCACATTGACTGGGAAACACTACAGGTATGAATATGAGGTTTGCTGGTAATATTATTAAAACAATTTAATATTATTAAAGCAATTTAATAATAGGCTGCTATTAATATAATATAATATTGTTAATACAATAATCTGCTGTTAATATAATAATATTGTTAATACAATATGATGCTGATAATATAATATAATATTGTTAATTCAATATAATTAATATGACATAAGAGGGGAATGTTAAATACTATTAATGTAATAAAACATAATGATGTATAATTTGTATACTTTATCATTGTTTGCAATTGTGCTTCGAAGAGATTTTTACGTGTGTTGTTTTGGCAAGGGTTGTAATAGTTGGTGTGTTAAGTTAGATTCATCTCCTACTCAAGTTAGTTTTAAGTCAAAATGTATAGAAGTAGATTAATTATGGTTTAGTTAGACCAAACCCTAGTAGGGGACATTACACAAAACCAAAGATATCAGTTCAAATTATTTAATTCCTGCACTTATCATCATAAAAAGTTCTAGCCAATTATCCAAATTTGATGTTTGGATGTGTTGGATAGCTTAGGTCATAAACTAACCTAATTTCTTTGAATGCACTCTAAAGGAATCCATTAAGGAACTTGGAAAAAGGTGCAATTCCACTTCAAAGCATCCAGAAAATGGAAATTATGGAAACATAGAAAATACAAAAAAAATTGATTTCCAAATATTTTCTAAAATTTTATTTGGTGGTGTCCATTTAACAACTCAAGATGTTCTCAAAACCATTTGTCCTTGAGAAATAAGAGTCCCTATTGCTCCTAGTTGTTGCACCGGCAATTTTTTATTGAATTTGCTCCCTAGCAAACAACTTTCCATGATGCTGAAATTGTCATGCCTTCACCATCTAAAAGAGTGTAATTTATTGATTTTTCATCTCTTTTGACCACTATATCAATGATCTGATTAGTAGCAACTAGAGTGAAATTGTCTGGTTTCAAATATGTGATTTGTAAATGCTCAGCAACATTTGATGTGTTCAACAGTGTTAGAAACTTAAGGTCAAGCAATAATGCATTAAACACTAGATGCAAACCAAGAAAGCTTAGCAAGTTGAGCTAAAATAAACTATCCCCCATCTTATTGTATTGTAAGACCCATATTGCAAAGGACTGAGTTTTGTGTTTGGGTGTTGAGCTAAAAGTAAAAGAGATGTACATGACACCATTGTAACTAACTTCTAGAAATGACACCTACAACCTAAGTTAATATAACATGTGAATAAGTCCCCACTAGGAAATTACAAAGTACAAGACCTTTACTAGGTACAAGACATTATTCATTCTAACAACTATACTTCATAGGCACCAACCCACAAGAGACAATAATCCCTCCACTGAGCACCAACTCAGCAAGAGACTCCGATCTCTTTGAGTATGAGGCACCAACCCACAAGAGACACCAATCGCCTCCACTGAGCACCAACTCAGCAAGAGTCTCCAATCTCTTTGAGTATGAGGCACCAACCTCCTGAAATTGATAATTAGAAGGCACCAACCTTTGAGAAATAAAAAGATTATTATATTTAGATCTGCACTAGATCCCTTCAAGGCCTTCAAAATCTGCCCACAACTTCACACAAATCTGCCTTGAAATTCTGCTCTCGAACCCTCACGCAGATCTGCATAATAATCTTCAAAAGTATGCTCACAAATCTGAAATATTCCTTCACACTCTTTGCATAATATTGCCTTAAATATCTTCACTAACATGTCTTCACAAGTCTGCCCAAATATATGATGAATAATTGCTGCAATAAACCTTTCTCCATTCATACACAAGCAGGTCTGCTAAAACTCAGAATGATATTGCAATGAATTGATACTTAAATGACCTCCAAATAATTCTTATTCATACACCTTGAAAGTGCCTTTTCCCCCCCAATGGTTATAACCCTTGGATCAGGTCGACCAGCACCAATAAATCTCATTTTTATTTATTTATTGTCCTTGCCCAAAGCTGGGCGCTTCACCCCTCTAGGTTGGCCTTCAAAAAAAGAACAAATATATAATCTTAAATTCATTTCATGCCTAAGATGGTTGGCCATAACAGCAAGTGTAAATATGTACTAATCTGTTTGCTTGCTTAAAGAGGGACGTCTATAAGTATCTTTGACATCAATGACAAATTCAACAAAATTGTCTTGTGAATATATACATTATATTTCACTGACTGCAGACATTTTCTGCTATATGACCCAGATGAAATTTTGATATTACGTTAATTAATGAGTCAACATCATCTAATGTACTCTTACCCAGCTCAAAGATAATATGCAGGCAATCTTACTTTCCGTGATGCAATTTATATAAACACTGAAGAAAGACTTCAGCAGTTGACTAATATTTCTTCAAGAATAAGAGTGAACTAGAGTGATGTGAACAAGATAGCAGACATTAAAACATAATAAGTGTAACTCAGCAGAGCCCTAATCCTGGATCACATGTAAAAGAAATTCAAAAGAGTTGTATTTTGGTGGCATCCAAAGCAATTAATTCTCATCTATCCTTTCCAGACAAAAGTACCATCTGAAAGATGGTGAAAGAAACTGAAATACATAAAGTGAAAACACCATTGGATAAATACCTTTCCATCCAAATTTTGAAGTCAGCTACAATGTTGAAGTCCTCACTGTTTACTGCATCATTGTAGAAGAACATATGATCGACAACTTGAGATTTCTCATTTACTCTATCTGATTTGAAGAATTAAAGAATTTTAACATGCAGATTTAATAGCTGATCATTCCTATACATTTCACTTCTAATACATAACTCTGCATCCACCCCATTCTCCATCTCTACACTAATCTCACAACCCATATATGTCGGGAATAATAACCATGGTAATCTTGGTTGGTATCAATTAAATATAATGTCACTATAGCAAAATTTTAAATCACTAATATATTTTACATGCAGTCATGAGTTGGGGCTACGGAGATGAAGGGGTAGATGGCATGTATGGCCTCAACAGTTCATGCATGTAATATATGCAAACAAGTATAAAACAAATAAATAAATAGTTGCAAATCTAGACAGATACAATAACAAATTCTTCTGTTAAACCTAAGAAACATGTGTCCCATGACACAGTTATCCTTTTATCAATTTAGTTGCTTCCTTAACAGGTTAGATGCAAGGGGTTGTTGAATGCCTGACTTGTAAGCGTGTGTGTCTAGAAGTTTAGATGTTCAAACAAAGATGAGAACCTAGTCTTGTTGTAATTTCCCAAAAATATTTCTTCATGATAAAGTTGGATTCTTCCATGGATTCATGCCAAACCTATTGCATAAATTATCCACCAAACTTGATGACTTCACATAACAAACCAATGTCATCAAACTATATGTACCCGTAAAAACAAATTGTGCTATGCCTAGTTTTAAAGTTGAAACCTTGTGTCTTAATCCATTCAAACAGTCATATTTCAAGTTTTTCATGTCATGTTTTGTTGTTCCTCTTTGTATCTTTGTAAATCAGCAAAAATGACGTTCAAACAAATTCAACAAGGCGAAGAATGGAGGGTGATCAAAGACAGTGAATTTCAAAGTTGAAAAGCAACCACAATGTTGAATGTACACCTGCTTGAGGAGACACTCCCTATCAAAAGAAAGATGGTTTTTTTGTCAACAAAAATGGCTAAGGTAGGAGGTCAAGGGCACAGCTCTATGAAGGAGATGATGTTACAAAGAAAAAGGTCAGAATCCCTTTTTTAAAAGCACCTTTGTGAAGGGAATACAACTTCAAACCTCTAGGTCAGGAATCTCACTACAAAGAATGAAATTATCTTAAGAAGAGCCAAGTTTTTTAGTTTAAGTCCAAAATGCATATTGAGCTAAGCACCTCAATAAAGGAAACTCTATTTCCACTGAAAGTAAAAAGGCATTGTCAAGTGAGCACCTAACAAGGGAAGAAAACTCAAGGTTAGTTTTGAAATCGCATATTTAGTTGTGCACCTATATAAAGAAAACAAGGAATTGGAATCGTGAAGTCTGTGCCTGATTGAAGCAAAAGATTGATTTCTACATTCGTATGTGCACAACTATAAAAGGGAAGCTTTTGTCCAACATTTGAAATAAAGTTGCACACATTGAGGTGCACTAGCATTCAAGAAAAAATATGAAATTCATAGTCTAGAATGTTATTGAGAAGTGCACACCTCAACGAGGGCTTTGAAATGTTTTCATATGATGGTTGTATGTACACAAATACAAACTTCTTATAGATGAAACTCAATTGTAAATTAAGCAAATCCAATATATATAGCACATGCCTAAGTGAAAGAATTTCATTCATAATTCAATGTATGCAGGTGCATGTGGGCATGAAGATAATCTACTCAAACCAAGTTTAAATAATTGTACGATAAAGCAAGTGCCTAAAAGAGATGCACATAAAAGTCTCAAATGCAATACAAAGGTGTCTACCTAAACAAAGAAGTTTCGATGTGCAAGATGTATGATCAATCATGCATTCAATGGTTTTTGAATTAAACCTCAAACTCATACATATAGAAAAACACGCATCATTGAAGACTTCATTGTCAAAGATCAAAAGAATTTATCATTCACAAAGGTGCATAGACAGTAATGCAAGAGAAGGTGCAAGATAAAAGTCTATTATGTTATTAAGAAATTTATATAGTGGGTAACTTTATGAGCAAGAATATGAAATAAAAGAAAAGAAAATTATGTGATTCTCTCGAAGATGGGATATAAAAGAGTTTGAGAGCCAAAAAGTAATTCATTCTTGACTTGTTATTTCTTGGAGAGTTTCTTTGTGAGCTTGTGCTTTCAGTTCAACGAACCCTAGGATGAAAACCCATGTTCTTGGTTGACTAGACAAAGCATATTTCAGCCAACCTTGGTGGATTCACACCAGATTCACAAGTGCATTTATTGGATTGGATTTCAAAGTTTTGTGGAGTGTGAAAGATATATCTACTTTGCAGGTTGAAGTTTTGATAATTTAAAAAATTGTTGTTCTCCAATTGTTTGGTGAAGATTCATCATATTGTTAGTTTCTAGGCATCGTTTTGGTGTTCGCAGTAGCTTGAAGATGGCATGCCTCTCTATGGAGGTTTGATAATATATATTATAAGTATTGCTAGGTGTGGAATTTTGTGGTGGTTAGACATGGGTATTAGATGTAGTTGTGTGAAGTGGCATAAAATGTCTATTGTTATATTTGATAATATTTGTTATCTACCAATGTATTAATTGTTTATATTAAGTGGGTTGTCACTCTCAGGTAGTTAATGTGTCAGTTGGTTGATGGTTGTGTTCCTCTCGACAACCGTCGGGTCCTTTAAATATGTTGTGTACCACCAAGGAAGGTGGTAGGGAATAGTTAGGTCAATTGTAATCCTTGGTCGACCATCTCTAATCTTCTTCTCTATAATAATTGCATGTGCGAATAAAGAGATATTTTATTGTCGTGTCCGGTATGCATTATCATTTGTATTAATATTTCATGTACTTAATTTATCAGATATAGCAACAAACATTTTGGTGTCATTGCCTTTAAAAAAACTCGGGTCAGCCTTGAGTGATTCATGCCCATAGACCCCAATAAAGGTGAGAAGAGGCCACAGGGTGGTCAAGACCAAGTGATTAGGTGATCCACCAACCCTCGGCCGAAGGAAGCACAGGGATGAGTCAGAGCCTAGAAGTACCTGGAGTGTTGGGACGTTGGAGGTAGACGTGTAGAGGATGTGTGTGTGGCCGAGAATGCAAGGAAAGCACTGGAACATAGCAGTCGGAACAATCCCACAGGGATGAATCAGAGCCTAGAAGTACCTGGAATGTTGGGACATGTTGTGACGTATTCACACATCGCACCACTGCAAATGGGGACCCCTACTTTTTGCTTTCTGGGGTTAGCCCTTTTGGTTTTGTTGTTAGTCGTTTTAGTGTCTTAGCCTTTGCATTGAAGGGATTGAGTCAGGTGGATCTCCTCAAGAGGTCAGGTCAATAGAGTGATTAGGGGTTATTTAGATCATTCCTAGGATGTTTTTTGTGTACTATCCGGTCGCACTTCAAGTTGCTAAATCAAACCTTGGTTGAATGCATAATGTCCTCCTAGGTCACATCCCTTACATCAAGAACAGAGCGAATTCGCCTTAAGAAGTCTGGAATGTCATCCTGATCCTCAAATGTCCTCAAATTTGGCTGTCTGGAATGTCATCCTGATCCTCAAATTTGACTGTCTGGAAAATTGAAGAATCCTCCAAAAACTAGATTTTGCATTATAACTCCTAGAGGTCTGAAACCACTCTCAAACATCCTGACAATATATATGGAATATAACTTAAACTATAAGAATGACTAACATGAATCCTGATGGAGAGACTAACATGTCAAATTTTGCTCCTAACCCTTCCAAAGGGTCCAGAACGAATTCCTCTTGAGATCATGTACCTTCCAAGGGTACTGTTGACGTGTATTTTGTACACAATCATACACAAAATAAAATACCCAAAGGCATCTTATCCTCTCTTGAATAAAGTCGCTAACTACTGAAGATATCGCAAGAAGGATCAGTTAGGATGACTCCAATGTTCTTTTTAGTAGGGTCTCTACGTGTGGATAAGCACCAGTGGTCGTTGTGATTGCTGTGTCATCAAGGGGCCTTACGTCGCCGAAGAATTTCCTAAACTAAACAAGCTTTCAAAGAATGTCAAAAGAGTAGGGTTTGCAAGAGGTCTAATCTAGTCTAACCCTAAGAATGACTTAATGTGGATGAGACTTGGCAAAATTCTACCAACTTCAATATTGCCATAAATTAACAACTCAATTGAAATTGATGCGATCTTCTAAGGTAACAAATGATTTTTCAATACATCAAAGATCAAGGACACTACCAAAAAGGTACATATCCAGGATACAACAACGATTGAAGGTTTAAGCGATTCAAATATCTCCAGTCGACCACGCAAGGCGTTCCTACAATCAGCAAGAAGCTAGTGGTTTGGATAGTGAATCCTACCAAAGATCAAGTCCAACACTTTGTCCTTCGAACTAAAACACTACTTTGATTGAGAATGATTCAAGAAAGTGCACAACCATGAAGATAACCACAAGAATAGCAATAAAACACCATAACTTCAATATTTTATTGATCTCAAAGCCATCATGTACAACAATTATTTGAATTCCTTTCTCAAAGCTCAATCTTGCTACAAAAGTAAATTGCTTCTAAACTCTAATCTCTCTAATTCTCTAATACATCAATAATTTCTAACTCTCTGATTGATTGCAAAATGAAAAGAAATGAGGGTATAAATAGCATCCTCAATTACAATGAACGGTCCAGATTGAAAGAAGATCAATGGCCAAGATTATGACACCTAAACCCTAATTAGGGTTTATTACAAATAGCCCCCTTTTTACTGAACAATATTAAATGCATAGCCAAATATTAAATTTGGCACAAAAATCTAGGAGACATAGACCAATGACAATTAAGGTGCCATGTCATCTATAACAACCTCTCATCTAGAATCTTATTCCCTTTCCAATGCTCCTTTTTAGCATATGCAATGAATCTTGATACGATTCCTTCGATCTCAACAATTGGAATCTCGGGAAGATTCCTCATTCTTTCTTCTAAGTGGATGACCTGATCAAATGCCTTGAGAAGAGCAGCGTCCCATCCAGGTTCAAGTTCCTTAGTCTTTTCAATCAGGAGCATGGTAGCAAACATCTGGTCCCGTTGCTCATCTGTGATAACATTAGCATCTTTGCAAAAGATGACCTTGATTCTATCCTCCAATTCCTGCAAATCCACATCTGTCTCAACTTCGATCCTCCTGCCAAGAATGGTACGTAGTACCTCAAATACTTTGTCCTGGATCGGGTGGATAACCTCCTGAACATGGCTACATCTAGTACTGATGTCCTCGAAGAGAACTTCCTTCATCTAGAGTAAGGTTGACCACTGAAGTAAACTGTGAGGTCCTCCATCCATGATCTTTTCCTGCGCTAAGACCTTCCTTGATGTTTGTCTGATTACTTGCAAGACAGGAATGATAACATCTTTGGTATGAGCAAAAGCGGCTACTGTTATCATCAAGTTGTGGATGATCTCAAGAACCTGGATAGCCCTATGAATGGTCTTCATCATCCTTGTTGCAAATTCCACGGCAACTGTATGAGATTTGTCAATCCATGAGCTCATAAGCTGGACCAAACTCCTAAATCTCTCTGCCTCACCAATTGATTGAAGGGGAAGTTCCTGCACAGGAGATCTCGCTGGATCCTGTCGTCCTAAAGGCTGATTGAGATGGCTGAAATATGTTCTTCATGCACCGACCTCTCTCTCAAGCTTTCTATTCTTTTCCATTTCTTCTCTAAGCTTGTCTTTCAATGCCTCAAATGAATCGGTGGCATCATCCATCGTCTGTTCGGCTGTGGATGGACCAAGCTCAAATGTTTCTACATCATATTCCTCTGCAAGGATCTCACCTTCATACTTATCCACTGCCGGTGTAGCTATCTGCAATTTTCTGGATCCAGTCTCATCTCTAATCATCTTGGACATCTTGGTAGCCTTTCTCTTCTCTGTCACTTCCTGGGAATGTCCAACAAGGCTCTCCAAATTAATCACATTGTCCTCGTCCTCGATCACAATCACCTTCGTTAATCTTTCCTTCAACCAATCTGAGATGGCAGATCTTGTCTCTTTAACCTGTATTTCCTTGAGCAATTCTTCTTCTCTGGGAGGAGATGTTACTTCATTATCTTCTCTATCTTCATGCAACTCATTGTCTTGGAGAGATCCACCTGGTGCCTGTCCTTCCTTATCATTCTGTACCATTGATTCCATAGACTCCTCTATCTCAAATGTCCTCTTTTCTTGTCGAGAAGACGTACCGGATGAACGATCTCGATTGGCCTCTTGCTTCTTCTTGGAAGATTCTCTTTTTTCAGGTCTCTCTTTCCTCTTCGAGCCTCTTGGATGGAGATTGCCTTCACTTGCGCTTCGAAGGTTGCCTTCGCTTGTATTTCTAGGATTAGGATTGCCTTCGCTTACACTGGCTCCACCTTCAGCTGGTCTCTCCTCCAAGGTGAAAGTCATAGCTATGCCCTGTTCTCTCAACTTCTGATGCTGCACATCAACCCATCTGAAGTACAAGACAAGACTGGAGCCATCAAAGCATCTAGATCCACAACCTCGGGCTCATTCCAATCTAACCTCACTGTTTTGCTTTCTCGATCATAGGATGATTGGAGATGTCTGCCACTGTCCTGAGATTGGTCGGCCACTCTGTAAATCCTGCATTTCCTGATGAAATCCAAAGGCAATCTAGAATGCATCTTTCTTTTCATTTCAAGATCGTCTAAGAGATTCATCATAAAATCTTCTATCTGAAACTCATGCTTAAACTTCCTACCGATTGTCTCCTCTATATATCCATGTGGATCAAAGCTCTCTCTCAAGGCAAAGAATGAAAAAGAATATAAAGCTAACTCCTCTGCGTCATCCATGGCTAGAGCATTAGGACATACCTCAACTGAATTGCCCAATATGATAGGTACAGGAACTCCATTTCCATGTCTGTGTCTGAATGCCTTCGCATAAGCCGCCAACTGTCTTGTTACCTCAAGTAACACTATTCTGTCTGTCGGATATCTCGGCAACATGTATGGAGGTGAAGGACATCCATGAACTCTGATATAAGTAAATTTCGGAAATTGGATAAACCAAGCACCGTACCTCTTTACTAGTTCCTGTGCATCCTGAGATAGTCTGTGAATCCCACCTTGCAACGTCCTTGTGATGTTCATCGTGAAGGTATCATTAACTAACTTGTAGTTGCTTCCTGGCGGATGATGCAAATGAACATAGGAATCACAAACTCTGACCTCATCGGGTCCTCTTCCAATCACTCCTCTGTGAGGTAGTCCTGCGTACTCAAAGCTCCTGATCAAGGCATATATGACGTATGAACTCATGTGGAAGGATTTGGTAGCCTTCAGTCTCCTTAACTGTACGTCCAAGCAATGGCTAATCATTCTAGCCCAATGAATTGTTCCTTTTCCCTGAACTATCACTTGGATGAAGTAGAACATCCACTTCTCAAAATAGAAGGCTTGAGGGGATCCTGTGACTCGGTTGAGCATCGTTATCAAATCTCTGTACTCCTCCTGGAAATCGATCCTATGTGGTGTGTTCGGGATCTTGCTCAGGCGAGGACGACTCTTAAGTAACCAATTCTTGTTGATGATGCTTAGGCAAGCATCTGGATCATCTTCGTACATGGACTTGGCTCCTTCTATGCTTTTGTAGACCATATCTCTGTGCTCTGGAAGATGGAAAGCCTCACTTATAGCTTCTTCTGAAAGATAAGCTAAAGTGTTTCCCTCCTTGGACACGATCGTTCTAGACTGTGGATCATAATGACGAGCACACTCGATCATCAACTCATGGCACTGTACTGCTGGAGGGAAGCCAGCCGCCTTAATGATGCCACTTTCAATTATCCTCCTGGCGACAGGTGATGGCTTGCCAATGTAAGGGACCTCTTGAAACTTCTTCGTACTAAAGTTGCCCAAGTTGGTATCTCCGATGTTGCTCCATTTAGACACGATCTTGGTCTCCAGTTCTTCGTTCTTTTGGTCTTCCTTCATAAGAGCTGGACGACTGGTGGATGCTCCCGTCTTTGGGGTCGCCATTGTAACACCTACACAACATTTCATAATAAGTAATAGATTTTGCAAGGTATAACTATAGATTAGAGATTAAATTTAGGAAACTTCATGATAAGTCTTTGAGTTATCATTTCCTAAATACGATTGAGCTACTGAAATTCAAATTTTCAAAATTCAAAATTTAAGGCCATGACGATCAAAATTCAAAATAAGAGAAGATTTCGCCATACCTTTCTTGAGAGCTTAACTCTAAAATGCAAAATTAAGAAATTCGCCTAGGCAAAAATCAATGTTTGATGACTTCAACATGATCTCTCTCAAGTGAACGTCCTCCTTAGCAACTTCGCCACCTTTGGGGGGTCTTCAATGTCTTGATGGCAAGTTCGCTCAACTCCAACCAAACTCGCACTCCTTTTGATGATGTTCGCACCTTGTATCCTTGATGAAATTCGCACTCTTAAACACAATTCGCACACCTCTTTAATGATAATTTCGCACTTCCTTGTCTTCTTGATATTTCGCATGCAAAGGATGCTTTAAATGATGATTTGAAAATGAAATAATTTACCTCCCCTTTATAGGCGCTCACCCTCTCATTTACCTCTAGGCCGACTTTGTAAAATAAGGCAATTAAAACAAATTTCAAATAAAAATCAAGGGCCGACTTTATTTAAAATATGAAAAATAAGACCCAAGCGCCCCAATTTAATTTTATTTAAATTAATAATTAATTCATTTAATGCCTTCGTTTTTAATTAATTCGATTTTTTAAAGGCAACAAATAATTAATTTAAATGTTTTGCGCAATTTTTTAAATGCTAACTTAATTAAATATTTCAAATTTCATCGATCTTAGCATTTAATATAATTTGAAAAATGTCATTAGCGCCAAAATTTGGGAGATGAAAAATACAAACCATATCGCTCTGGTCCCTGGGAGAGGGACAGGAGCGAATTAGCATTTTAGCCTTGATTCTCTTGCCTTTTATGTTCAAAACAACCTTCTCCACGTGGAAACTGGCATCTTCGTTGGGTATCTCGAGCTTGATCGATTCAACTTTGCGGATAAATGCCTCTTAAGGTTAATATCGCCCTGGTCCCTTGGTGAGGGACAGGAGCGAACTTTGCTTTTCTCCTTGATCCTTATTTCTTTGATCACCAATCTTCATCACGAGGCAAGTAACAACGTTATCCCTTCATTGCACGCATAATTTACTTGTCCTTAACTAGGCATATTTGATGTTTGAATGATTTTCGCCTTGGTCCCTTGGTGAGGGACAGGAGCGATCCTTGGTGTCTTGGGCTCATCCTTGTTCCTATCAACTCGCAATTGCCTTCACAATGTAAAACAATGTCCTTTGATCCTTCTTGAACGTATGAAATGAAATTGATATTCAAAAATTAAGCTCATCTAGAGATTTCACTCTGGTCCCTGACTGAGGGAAAGGAGCGAACTTGGGCATATAGTGCAAATCCTTCATCTTTGGCGATCTTTGTAACTTCATTCTTTGTCGAGGCGTTCCAAACATCATTGCTTCCTTGTACCCTGACTTGGAATGACTTAAAACTTGGAGGAAAGGCCACATAACTAATATTTCGCCCTGGTCCCTGGGTGAGGGACAGGAGCGATTTTGTACTTGTAGGCTCAATCGTGCTTTGCTAACTTCCAAATTTGTCTTCAACGGACTCGTTGCGCCTCCTTTCACTTATCCTTGGCATGGCATTCGTTTTATCTTGTTGAGAAATTGGTCTAAGGAAAAAAATCGCTCTGGTCCCTGACTGAGGGACAGGAGCGCCTAGGCAAATATGGGCCTCGCTTTGGTGTCTTGCAATCTTCAATTTGTCTTCAATGGGTCCGTTACACCTTCTTTACCTGCTTCAAACTTAAAACTTACTTGATCTTCGCCCAAATTTTGCCCTATAAGGAAATTCGCTCTGGTCCCTGGGAGAGGGACGGGAGCTACCATTAAAGTTCGCCCTGGTCCCTGGCTGAGGGATAGGAGCGATTTTGCATTTAGGTCTAATTTTCCTCATGATGACATTTCCAAATTATATTCAACTGACAAGATGTACTTCCTTGGTTCTCCTCAAATCGCGAAATTGTTGAAATCTTGCAAGGATAAGGCAATGTTGGATTTTAAGCTCCGATCCTTCGGTGAGGGACAGGAGCGATTTTTGCTCCTGGCACATTTCCATGTTTGCGAAATTCTTCAAATTATATTCAACGGAAAGAACATGCCTCCCTTTATCTCTTCCAATCCATAGATCATCTTGATCCTGCAAGGACAGTAAAATTTTGAGAAACAAGCTCCGGTCCTTCAGTGAGGGACAGGAGCGATTTGTCTTCAAACTCCAAAAGTTCGCCATTTTAAGCTTCAAAAAATCTTCCAAATCTTTCAATTTGCGTTCAAACGCATCTCCTGGCGACCCTGCACAAGACAAATGAAACAAATTAACAATCAAGATGCATAAAACATCATTTTCGCCTTGGTCCATGACTGAGGGACAGGAGCGATTTTGCTTCCACAAGCCAAAATATCACGATTTCAAGGGTTTAATCACTTGACAAGGCAACAATAAGACCTTTCCAATACCCAGAATCAATTATCAAAATTTTCAAAATTTGGTCAAAAATCACCTGGGCAAAGATTCACAATCCCATCATCAACACTTAGGCAAAAATTGGACTTTGTATTCAAAATTCCGACTGAAACTAGATAGATTCACTTGACCACCTGACGAATTCACCCTATTCAAAACTGCATCCTACGGGAGGAAGCTCAATAGCTCTCAAGATTGACTGGACTCTGGCCTGAAAACACTAAAACGGGAACCCTAAGGCCAGACCCTAGTCCAGACGACTGACATACTAAACAAAAACCCTAAAAAGCAAAGAGAAGGACGAGCAAAAACAAGCAAAAAGAGGGGGTCCCCATTTTAATGGGGCGATGTGTGAAATGGTCACAACAGGTACACAAGCGAATTTGCCAAGGATTGTGCTTTGATCCCAAATTTGAGCAAGGAAAACCCTTAGGATGCCTTCCTAGCATAGACCAAGGTCAAAACAAAAGTAAAATGAAGGATAAATTGAGTGAAAATATGAATTTCGCTCCTGACCCTCTCAAAGGGTCTAGAGCGAATTTCATCTAAGCTCCTGACCCTTCCAGAGGGTCCAGAGCGAATTTTCCTAAACGCCTATTTAATCCTTGTTTGGGGTCAAAATCTTTGTTCTTATGGTGTGGTTGAGAAAGGGTTGATGTATACTTGCCTTGAGAAGTGAATTGAAGCAAAGGAAATAATGAATTTGAGACTAAATGCCAAATTCGCTCCTAACCCTTCCAAAGGGTCCAGAGCGAATTTCATCATAGGTCTTGTCCTTGGAGAGGGTCCAGAGCGAATTTCATTATAGGTCTTGTCCTTGGAGAGGGTCCAGGGCAAATTTCATTATAGGTCTTGTCCTTGGAGAGGGTCCAGGGCGAATTTCATTATATCCTTGGAGAGGGTCCAGAGCGAATTTCATTATAGGTCCTATCCTTGGCCAAGTTCCAAAGCGAAATCCTTCTTTTAGGCCTTTTTGGGGGTCAAATCAATGATTTCTTCAAGAGAGAGGGATTGAAAGTTCAAGTCTAAGACAAAGCTAAGTGAAAAGGAGTATGAATTGAGCCTAGAGGATCAAATTCGCTCCTGACCCTTCCAATAGTACAAGAGCGAATTCTTTCAAAATCTACATCTCACCTCCAGTTTGGGTAGAATCCTTGGTTCAAGAACTTTGCTTTGGCCTCTTCTCTGGGCTGTCCCCACGGCTTCTAACCAGGCTGCTATTCCTCACAACATCTCCATCACAGCGGGGTCTGCATTCCCATGTGCTCCACCATTCCTAGTTCCTCTTCGTGCCATTGATTCACGCTAGTCCTCTGCAATTGCAAGTCGGATCTGCAATCTGCCACCCCACAACAAAATTTCAAGACACTCAACCTCTGGAACGAAACTTCACTCTGATACTACTTGTAGCAGTCACCAGTGAGGAGGGACCTCAAGGAGATCAATTCGGACCGGTCAGCAAGAGTAAACACAACGGAAACACACAGATATGATGGAGGCAATGCAAAACAGATAGTTTTATTGCATGAAAATTGATTACATCCAACCGGTAACAACCGGGTTACAACATACCGGCACACAGGCCTGGTAGAATATGTCACAACCAAGACCTTGAATCGAAAGATCTATCTTCTAGGCACAGTCTATCTATTTGATATTTTGATTGATTCCGATCGATTACATTCTAAAGCATGATTACAAATATATATGTCGATCCAAAGGATCTAGTCGGCCCAAAAGGGATCAAAACCAGAAGAACAAGATCTAACGTGAAAAATGAACAAGGTCGGCCTCTGCCAAGAGATTCCTCCGGAAAATCCAAAGGATGAAATGTAGAAGGTCAACCACACACGAAGAAACATCGAGATCAACGCTCAAGGCTCCACAAGCTTCCGAATGGGTTCCGGTAGATCACTAGAATAGGTCTCGGGCAACCGGTAACAAGAAACTGTCATTGAAACCGGTGGCGATATCTTGCCGAAAAGTGATCCAAATGAGATGCGGTTTGAAAGTAAGAAAGATGATCAAGTCTTCAAGTAGAATCCAACTCCACAAGATCCGGTGAGCCAAAATCGGGACACACAAAAAGAAAACTAAAACTACAAACAAAACAGATGTAGGAATTTGTTTGGCTACCTTAACTTCATTTCAGCACATTGGTATTCTAGCTGTAATTAGTGTGGTGCAGTAGAAGCCAACAAACATTGGGAATAGATAAATCCCAATTTGGCTTAAGGATCTAGGGATTTACATGATTAATGAATTGCTTCACAATGTAAAAGAGAATGAAAAAATTGTTGGGTTCAATTGTATCAAAATGGTGTAGCAAAGGTATGATGGAGCATTCTTCAAGTTTATTTGGGATCTTGGAACTGGCATACAAGTTCAAATTGCTAGCAATGTTTTGGAAAGGACAAGTCCAAATTAATTTTTATGGCAACTTTTATTTAATTAATTACGTTTATAACTTTAACATTTCATTTTTTAAAGACTTTGCCTAGGGCCAAAAATAAAACAAAATATTATAATGTCACTTATACAAGAAAAAAAATTAATATTTGAAAAAAAAGAAATTTTATAATTAAATTTTCGTAAAGTTCTAGGAAGGTTTTAAAAGGAGGATTGTTGAATCTCGTTTCATTATTCTAGATTGTTTTGGGAGGAACCCTCTGTAGTAATCTCAGTTGTTCAACTTTTCAGCCTAGGATGAAATCCCTAAGGTGAAGATTGGTTTGTGGAAGAAAACCCACTTAATCAATCCTCGATGAATTGATACATGGTTCACAAGTGAGTAGATCAATACATATTTATAGGGTGTTGTTTATTGTTGCTGACTTCAGATCTCCAAGTATAAATTGTAGGCAAAAAAATCAATTTATTAGTGTTGTGCATGTAAGTGAGATTGGACAAAGATGTGTGGATGCTATGAATGAAGAAAATAAAATAGCATATTTTATTTGCTTAAGTATTATCCAATTGTACCCTTTATTCTGCCTACAATAGGAGCTGTACTATTTGCAAATGAACAAATGAAGGTTTTCAATAACGTCCACAAGGCCAAACAGCCTATGGAACCTACAGGTAACCAATAGTACAAAAAAAAAGACCAAAAGCAAATTGACCGCCAACACCACGACTATTTGATCTACCTTTCCTTTTTGATCTTGGATCCTCTCCTATGAATCCTGATCAAGTATTTAGCAATTATTGTTATCCTTTCTTCTTCAAACAAGTTACTCAAGCAACCCACAGTTAAAATATCAATGTAGTTGACCCAAATGTCCTTATAAGTCAGACACTCCATGACATAGTGCCCTTCCATCTCCACCAGCTCCAAAGTACATTAGCAGCATATTCTATCTGCCCTCTCTTCTTTAGGCACCGTTCACCTTATGGTTTCGCACATCAACTGGTGTGAACTAGTTCCTCACTAAGACATTAAGATTTTTGCTTTCCATATAATTTTTGCTCCTTTATAGTTCTTTTGTGCATGGTCATATGAGGGATTGAAAAGCTTGATATAGTATTCTCTTTCCCTCCCTAGTTGCTCTATCCACATGCTTTTTCTAACTTTTTCTTGCACATACTTTCCAATTGCCCCATTGTTATTTTGACACTCTTTTATGTTGATATTCCACCTATGCATCCACTTGTAATTTTGTTCATCCACTTATTCTAACTAATTTCTCTTCTACCAACATTTTCGGCCAACGAGACGGCTCCATGTTCTCTAGCCTCTTCAGATAATTTAGCAACCAGATCATAGTTGATGTCTCCACAACAAAGGAACCAGCTTTAGCTAAGGCAATCTCATAACGAATTGATAATTTCTTCTGAGGCTACTGTTAATCTCAAAACGGGTCAATGAATTTTCTAGGAGGCTTGTAAACCTTAAAATAATTTTTGCACCTTTATTTTGGCTTTCCTAAAGCTAGCGCAACATTATCACTGAGGGATGCAGCTTATTGAAAGGGTTCCATACACATCTTGGGAGTCTAAAGGAGTGATGTGGCACTCAAGACACAAAAGGTAGACCTAGTCAAACATATTGCTGCCTAGAAGAAAGTTGTGGGAATGTATTCTTGCTGGCCGCAACCCTTATAGACAGCCAAGCTTAGCGATTTGAAGTGGAATAGGGAAGTTGTGTAGAGGTTTATGCAGGTTGCACTTGTTTCTTAGCGAGCATGGGTCTTTTGGGAGATTGGTGTCTGATTTTGAGGTGATGTGGGATTCGTAAGCACATTTGGATGCTAGAGCAGATCTTGGAGAGATTTCAATCAGAGTTGTGAAAGGTTCCAGCACTTGCATATTAGACAGCTTGCATCAGCTGCACTTCAATGTAACATCTGCTGCTGTCACTAATGATTAGAGAGTAGTAACTACTATATTTTTGTAGTAGATATTCCAGCAGCAAATTCTAATTTTGTTTCTGGACATTCCCAATCATGGTGTGAATGAGAACTTGTTTGGTTTAATGTTCCAATATATTTATGAATATGAAAAGTGCACTATGAAGATAACACGTTCCCAAAAAAACTCATGGTTCCAAGTGTTTGTAAATCAGAAAACTACCACAAACATTTTTATTCAAATTGTTTGATGAAATGACTAAATTGAAAAATTGTGAGAATTTGCAATATATTGGTGTAAGCATTTTGATCCATATATTACATTCAGGTTCATCCCGGGTATGCCCAAGCTACTGCCTGGGCACTCCAAGTTCCCTATGGGTGCAGGACCCACAAGGTGCCCAGATGGTATCCTGGGCGTACCCGGCCAGAACCAAGACCTATTTTGGATCCATAGAGGGATGGTGGACTAATATACAAAGAAATAAGTTATGATAGGATGGATAACTTGGAGATCCCAAAGGCTGAATTTCTTAATAGAAAAGAAAACTACTATTTCCCTCGCAACACCAACTTGTTTGATTTTTATCTTGATACAGTTATAGGTCTGGTTAGAGAAAGAACAAGAGGTGTCTCTAAAATTTGTTACTGGGTACTTTGCTAGACTAGTATTATATAATTTATATGCAATGAAATTATGTAAATGTCTAAAACTTTTAATACAAATATGAAGTGTCCTTTCATTGCCTGGATCACTTTTGTGAGAATAATAGAAATCACTATAATGAATATACCAATAATTTGTGTCCTTCAAGCTAGAGCAAAAGTAAGTTCAAATGTATCAAAGCAGCAAGACCCCAGGGATAGTTAACCATGACATATCCTAGGACATAGAATTACAGCTAGTCCTAGTAATAAAGTTTTCTGAACAAAAAGGTTTCTAGATTGCAAATATCTCTTATTCCTCTGAAATAAGTGCAGACAGATAGAACATTGGGATGGAATGAAGCAAAATTTTGCTCAGGCTACCAGTTCTCTATGGCTGCAAATTTTGAGTAAAAAATTATAGCAATTGACAGTAACTGAATTGATGTAACTCACTGCCAACTTAGCATGGCCGAACACGTATCCAGCATAATCTAGAATACCCATCAGAAGTGTCATAACAGGCAGTGTAGCAACCAGAGCATCTGTAGAACAGGCCAGTCAAAATCATACCATGTAGGCACCCTCTTATGCCTCCCTTAGAATAGCATCAAGCAAAAGAAAACTTCAAGCATCAACAAAGTATGGAATAAGAAGTCAACCTGGAAATGGCTTGTTTTTCATGATTAAAAGAGAACAATTAAGAACACTTAGAAATACATATGACAGAAGAAAAAGCACAAAAATAACAGCATATCCAATGTAAATTATTGTAAATGAAGATCAATATCATAATTAGATTGCAAGAACTGCAATGACACATTTGTAAAATTATTTCCAATAAAAATATGGTGTAAATTTAAGACTCAGATCGATGAAATTTATCTTGGACTAAACACTGATAATAATTGCATTAATGGATACAAAGAAACTCAAGAATCTGCACTCCTGCTTCAACTTTGTCATTAATAGGAGTCTCATAGACCAGAATTGTGATGAATTGCTGAACAGTAGCTAAAAGCCGTTCCAACTGATCTCTGTCATAGCTGGTGAAAATCAACCTTTTAGTGATCAGGCAAAAGATGTTGAATGGAGCATCAATAAGAGATATTCAACCTGATCAAAATTTCTCTCTAAATAATCTCAAATCTTAATCAGACAGAACTATTAAATAAGATCCAACCTAGAAAACCATCTTAACACACCTTTGCAGAGCTAAGAGAAGATTTGCCTTAACATGTGCAGGCTGATTTAAGATTAACTTCCATAACTTCTGAAGAGTGCCATAATATTCAGAATAATTGAAGAAACTATTCTGCAAAATCAATGTGCAGAAACAAGGTTTATAAACAGGTGTATAAATAGAAAAAATAAAAAGGTCACATAACAAAACATTCTCAATCCTACTCAAATAAGAGACGTCAAGCTGAAATATGCAACTATAGAAATGACAAAATGTGAGCTCATACATAACTCTGAATGTAGACAACCTCATTAAAAGCATACCAACCTCCAGCAGGGTGATAACGTTTCGAAGACTAATAGAGTTGGCTTTAGTCCAGCTGCCTTCATCTAGAGATAACAAAGACTCAGTTGATTCCATAATTGCTGCAACCACATCTTTCCTATCCTGGATATAGAAACAAAAGAGGGACGAATGTTGTTCACTTCTCAATTCCTAAGATTATATCAAATGTCACACATTCAGAAAAACTTAACACACACGAGGGAGTAAGTACATATAGACAAAAAGACTGCTGAAATGATGATCCCCATGTTGATAAAGAACTTGCCATCAACATTTAAATAAAAACTTGATTACAGAATAATCAATGACAGAGACACTGTGGCCAACGTCGGAGGATACATAACTAGCTGAAACACCCAAAGATGAGAACCATCAAAGTGAATTGTTGTTTAAACAACAGAGACACTGTGAGGAGCTTGGGAGGATACATGACTATCTGAAATGTCCAAAGAGGAGCGCTATCAAAGTGAATTATCATTTAAGCAGATGGTTTAAAAGTTTTAGAAGTGTCATTTCAGACCCACTCTAATGCAATTACATATGGACAAAAGCACTACTGAAAGACGAATCAGAGGTTTGAAAAGTCCAGTACAGAGAATGCTATCAAATAGTGTGAAGGTAAAAAGTGTCTACTGTGTAAAGTTGTAAACTGTAAAACATTTTATCATAAGTTGCCTACAAAAAAAATTGTGGCCTCAAGACAAATTCAACAGTACATTTACACTTTTGGTTTTGTATGCCCCTAGACGTAATCCCTCATATAAAGAAATTTTAAAGAAATAAATGGACACGAAAGTAGGTTAGCATTAAAGAAAAACAAGGTGATTGGGTCAGTGTTAAGAGTTAAAAGAGTGAAACCAGGAGGAATGAAAAGCAGGCAATAGCAGATAGCAAAAGCAGGAGGATAAGATTGTGAGGTAAGAAAGGCAATAGCAACCAAGATACATATGATGTCAATCAACTTCAGATTTTATTTTTTCCAGGTACCTGACAAAAATGAAGAAGAAACAGTTAACCAGTACGGAAACATGGATAGAGATGAATAAAAAATGCGACTGCGAAAACAAACATAAGACTTACAATAAAATGTCCAGTTAACATTCAATAATCTACCACCATTACCTAGAATAAATGTTAATGCCTAGAGAAAGGAAGAAATGTGCACTTAAATAAATAATCTGCATACAAAGAAACCAAACTAGCAAAACCATAAACAAATAACAAATATTAAATTTTATTTTATCAAAACCATGATCAGAAATAGACCAGCATAAATACCCAGAGCACTTTGATGAGACATGCTCTTAAAATACAATAACCTGGATAGAAATAGATCAAAGCAGTACAAATCATAAACACAAGATGTTGAATTTTTATGTTAGATTTTGATTTCACAGAAACAATGCTAGGTTTTCATTCCCTCTCTTTGATAGGAAGAAAAGGTTCTCAACCTCAAAGAGTCCAAGATGAGCAAAGATTTCTCATCTGTAAGATGAAAATTGTTTCAAGAAGAACTCATGCAGTGATGGGGAAACAAACAAAGCACAAGTGTCAACAATTAACCCAAAGGGAGCAAAGCACATATTGCATCTGTCAAGAAACAAACAGCAGTGTTGTGGCATGTTACCATCAAACGCCCAAGTTTTAGTAGGAAACTCAGGACCTCCATTGTTAATCTCTGATTTCTGGTTTTCTTGATTTTAACAGCCTAATTTCAAAGCTGCAATCATTCAGTTGGCTGTTTATGCATTTTTCCTGCTTAATTTGCCATAGAAAAATTCAGATGCAATTCATTTCATTAATTCTGCTTCATACTATATTGCATCTAGGTACATCAGAGATGCTCAATTCAGTTTTTTCTATTCTTGCCTCTAACAAAACCTCATATCCGATTTAAGCTTTCATCAGAATTACTCTTAATACTTATACCACATTCAGGTTACATTGTTCATGCTTTAACTTCTTTCACTTTCACATTTATCTAGGTGTCTACTTAGTTTTCATTTCCTCATCACATCTAACTTTATCTCAGACAATTGCCCTTGGTGTTTTTGATGGAGGAGTTTCCTAGGTGTAAGAGTAATCTTACATCAACCAAAAATATTCCTTTTATGTCTGTCTTGCGAGTTTCCCTAATTATCTTTGTCATTCTATACTTGCCACAGAGGTAAATTCTTACTGCAATCTTCATTTTGTGCACACAAAGCTGCTTACTGTGTTAATAGTGTAAAGTAATGCATATTCATCATAGAGCCTCGACGTTAATATTAGAGCTTCTTAAGTGTGTCCCTGACAACGCCATATCTTTGCTAAGTATTTTATTGTGGATGAATACAATCTGACTTGTTGCACCTACATATGGAAGGCCTAATTATGTTGTGTACCACATATTTGAATCATCTGCCAGCTAGTAATGTCATGTACGCCATTACTAGTCATTAGGAATGTTGATGGTTGATGCCACACTAAGTTTCAAAGCTTATTAAATCTTGACATACTCCTCACAAGGGTCTCTCATGTTTCACAAGCAAGCATCAAGTTCCAAGGAGCAACTGTAGGAGAAATCATTTAATATTGGAACCATGATCCTTATCACATGTGATTGGGGCATTGTACCATGATTATGGTTGGTACCAAGATGCTCCATCCTTTTTCTCTATAAAATATCAACAAATCTAAATCAAGAAGCAATTAATTCAAGCAGAGTTTTGTTAGAGAAAGAAGTCTAAGTTCAAAAGAGATTAGAGAGCATATAATTGAAGATTAACTCATAGCATAGTGCTTTGGGAACTGTTGTGACGTATTCACACATCGCCCCATTGCAAATGGGGACCCCTGCTTTTTGCTTTCTAGGGTTTGTTTTCTAGGTCTTTTAGGGTTTTATCTGTTAGCCTTTGCAGGATGTGTGTTTTCGCCAGGGGATCAATAGGATGGTAGGCTTTGCTTGAGCCAGGGGAGTCAGCAGGTGCTCCAGGTTAGGGTTTCTTTGAGAGTCTTCCTTAGGGCCTGGTTTTGCTCTTGTTGCTAATTGTGTCTTGCTTTGTGAGTGGGTATCATTCTTGAAGGTCTGAGCTAGGTCAAGTTGGTGAGTGATGAAGTCTGGAATGTCATCCTGATCTTCAAATGCCCTGAAATTTGGCTAAGTCTGGAATGCCTTGATCCTGAAATTTGGCTAAGTCTGGAATGTCCTGATCCTGAAATTTGACTAAGTCTAGAAAACTGAAGAATCCTCCAAAAACTAGATTTTGCAATATAACTCCTGGAGGTCCGAAACCACTCTCAAACATCCTGGAAGTATATATGGAATATAACTTAAAGTATAAGAAAGAAGAAAGATATAAGGAAATGTCATCTTTCTTAAACTTAAATGTTATATTCCATAAAATGATCCTGACGGAGAGTCCAAAATGTCAAATTTCGCTCTTGACCCTTCCAAAGGGTTCAAAGCGAATTTCGCTCCTAACCCTTCCAAATGGTCCAAAGCGAAATTCTCCATAAGACATTCTACTTTGACCAAAACCTAGAACTAACACATTCCTAGGCTTGAATGAAGGCAAAAGCACTTGTTTGAATGAAGAAATGCGAAAAAATGAAGTCAGGATCATGGCCTAAGGTGAATTTCGCTCCTGACCCTTCCAAAAGGTCCAGAGCGAAATTCATATTTCCTCTTTTTTTCTCCTTAACTTGACCAAGTTTGTAGACTTTTGAGGCATAATTGAGAAGGTTTGATGCAACTTTGCCTTGGAGAGGAGATTTTAGACCTTGGGATGATGGATTCTAGCCTGGGAGAGGAATTTCGCTCCTGACCCTTCCAAAGGGTCCAGAGCAAAAATCCTTATAACCCTCATTTTCCTTCCTTGTTTTGGATGGGCGTTGGTTTATTAGGCATTGTGTGTGAGTCTTGATGTGTTCTTGCCTTGAGAAGTGTTTTGAAAAGTGAGGATCTTGTCCAAAAATAGGAATTTCGCTTCTGACCCTTCCAAAGGGTCCAGAGCGAAATTCTTCATAAGCCTCATTTGCTCCCTTGTTTTGGATACCAACCTTGTTCCATGAGTGAATTTGGGAAGGAAATAACATGTCTCTACCTTTTGAGGTGATGGAACGTAGAAATATGAAGATTTTAGCCAAGAATAGGAATTTCGCTCCTGACCCTTCCAAAGGGTCCAGAGCGAAATTCACTATAATCCTCATTTGCTACCTTGAATGGGCTTAAAACCTGGTTCCTCAAGTGGAAAGCAATCTAGATTTGCCTCCAGGAGAAGATTGAAGTTTGAAAAATGAGCAATTAAAGCCTAAATCAAGATTTTCGCTACTAACCCTTCCAAAGGGTCCAGAGCGAAAATCAACCTAAGACTCATTTCTTGCCTTATTTGACCAAATTTTGATTTGCAAGGCATTTTGAAGGGAAGAGTAGACATGTTTGGACGTTGGAAATGTTTGAAAGCTTTGAAAAAATGAAGGATTCTAGCCAAGAAGGTGAATTTTGCTCCTAACCCTTCCAAAGGGTCCAGAGGGAAATTCCTTGCAAGCCTATTTTTTTGACCTTGCTTAGACCACAAACCTTGTCTCCCAGGTCAAGAATGATGTTTTGTTGCCTTCCAGAGAAGATTGGAGTTGAGAAGATGAAGGATCAAGTCAAGAATGAGATTTTCACTCCTGACCCTTCCAAAGGGTCCAGAGCGAAAATCCTCCTAGACCTCATTTCTTTCCTTATTTGGCCAAGTTTTGATGTCCAAGGCATGTTGAAAGAGAGAATGGGCATATTGAAACCCTTAAGGACATTTGAAGGAGTTAAGGAATGAGTGTTTTGGCCAAGGAAGGAAATTTCGCTCCTGACCCTTCCAAAGGGTCCAGAGCGAAATTCCTTACAAGCATATATTTTTAACCTTGCTTGAGCTTAAAATCTTGTTCCTAAGGCAAAAAGAGATGAAATTTCACCTTGCAAAGAAGATTGGGATTGAAAAAATGATGATTTTGGGCTAGAAAAGGAAAATCGCTCCTAATCCTTCCAAAGGGTCCAGGGCAAAATTGTGTAAAACTTATCTTTTCCCTTAGTTTCATGCCAAATCTAGTGTGGATCATGATTAAAGAAGTCCTTAGGCATGTCCTTGAATGGTCAATAATTATCAAGTTTGGAATAGAGACATGATGGAATTTGTCCAAAAGTGCAAAATTCGCTCCTGACCCTTCTAGAGGGTCCAGGGCTAAATTCTTATAGGGCCTGTCCCTGGAAAGACTCTTGAACAAACTTAATTTTGATGTCTTCTTGTTGATGATTTAAGGTATAAAATGCTATGTTGAAATGAATTTATTATGTGTCCTTAATCATCTTTTTGTTTGTCTTGCAGTTTAAAGGCGACCTCCTCCAGCCCAGCATCATCAGGGACGACCTCTTCCAGTCCAGCATTCGAAGGAAAGGTACACCATCCATCCTGCACATTGAAGACAAAGGAAGTTAAAGCAAGGGTTTGTTGAAGAAGCAGACAGTTTCAGAAGAGTTAATTAAAGCTAGCTTCTCAGCAACATCAAATTGAATATCTACCAAGTTACAAGTGTCAGACAAGGTGGCATCCCCGTCATCACTCCTCCAGTCGGATTGGTCCACCTCAGCATGTCCAGGTTCAATGTACCTGACTCATCAAAGATGACACAAACTTCAATGTACCTACCCCGGCTATCCATTGGTCGAATATTCCAGAGAAGACATGTGTTCATTGTAAAATCTCGGCCATTGATCTCAAGTTGATCTAAGCCATCGAATTGTATTGAGGGCACTATATAAGCCCTGACTCCTCATTTGTAAAGGTGGATAGTTAGTCAGGAGTTAGAAGGTGAATAGTTAGAAATAGTGAATAAGTCAGTTAATAGTATAGCAATTATAGTAGAATAGAAAGAGAAGGCAAAGATTGTTGCCAAGATGTTGTTGTGAAAGACTTGTAAACTTCATTGAAGAAATGGTGAAATCTATGGGTCGATTCAACAATTTGCATGGTCTTTATACTTCTTAGATTTGATTTCATGTTATTAGATGAATGGAAGAAATGTGTTTGATTGATGGTGAAATTTGTTTATCCATACTACTAGCAGTTTGTTGATTGCAGACTTGCCTTGTGTAGTCAACTGGAATCATTCAGCTTAAGCTTAACTTCAATTGTCGCTTCTTCACTGATATGCATCAGCCAGACGGTGTCTATGCTTGTAGCGATTGTGGAGATGGCCCTGAGATGTCAAAACAAGACTTAGTTAGAATTTCATCAAAGGTTATTCATTGCTCCTAAATTCTTAGTGTCAGAATTAGATCCTTTCCTCGCCCTCATCATTTTCCTTTTTTTTTCAAAATCTAGACTAGAGAAATCCTATGTTCCAGTAATATTCAAAGCGAATCAGACGTTCAGTCATCAAGTGTAAGTCCCCTTGTGATTCCAGCAAAATCACATCATACCACAGAGAGCTTATCCACGAGTAGAGAACCTACATACAAGAACCTTGGAGTTGCCTCGACTGATCCTTCGGCGAGATCTTCAGCAATCGGGAAACTTTGCTCAAGAGAGGATAAGGTACCTTTAGGTATTTTATTCTGTGTTCACATGTGCATGAAAAACACATCAACAGGAACCCACATACTTGTTTGTTTTATTTATGTTGTTATTCAGGACAAAGGTATAGTTTTATTGTATGCCCTAGTGGTTGATACTGTTGATGTATTTCAATAAATCACTAAGATTGTTGTTTTACATATTTCTGGTGCATTTGTATTCCACTGTACAAAATTGTGAATGTTTTGTATTAGGCTGCATGGTTGGATAATACTTAATTGGGTCCTTCATCTATGACTACCAGTTTTTCACCACTTTACCTCTGACCCCATCATAAACCCAATCTTCATCTTAAATCTTATGTGTGTTTTTTAGTGTTCATCCATTCCCCCTTTGTGTTTTCCTAAGTCCAGATCCAATCTTTTCATAACCCAGGTTAATTCAAATAGTAAATTCAATCGAGTATCAAAGTTGTTCCTCACAATTTTCACATATTTTGTCTCCAAGCCCTTCCCAAACACAATCCTATTTATCCAATTTAATTCACTCAGCAAGATCACGTCCAGAGATATATTCCTTAGTTTGTTCACTTTTCAGATTTCATGATAGCTCATTTCAATAAAATGCCACGTCTAGAAGAATATCGGACTTTTTTAAGTCATTTCCAACAACTTTTGCCTCCAATTCCTCCCTAAACCTATTACATATCTAAAATGGGGCTTTATTTTATATCACATCCAAGTTTCTTTGTGTTGGTAACAACTGTTTATTTTGGATTTATCTAGGTTTTTAATGGATTTCATATCCACTTCACATCTAGATTTCTATCAAAGTTCTTCCCAATTGTTTGCAATTTTTTCCTCTCCAACAAAATCTTGGATACACTAAATCTCGGATACACTATGGGCCCAACGTGCGTTTTTATTCAAGGTTTATGTGTTTTCAAATTCCAAATGTATCCTAGGTAGGCTGGGTTTTACTACCACATTAGATCCACTTTTCATTAGACCTTGAAGATCATTGATTTGTGCTTTTTGTCTCCAAGAACTTCATAGAACCAATTTCATCAAATAATCCTTTTTATGTAAGGTGGTCATGTCCAATGTAGCTTTGCTTTGTTTTTCCCATTGCCAAATTTCATGGTAATATAGGTTCCAATTAATAGAATAGCATATATATTCAATAATATACATAGAATACACCAAGAGATATCTTTCTCAAGGCACCTATTGCACTTTTATGTGAGAAATTGATTAAAAAATAGGCACCTTGACAAGGATATCTCTCAACATATTTTACATATATTATTAAATATATATATGCCAATAGCATTTGTAGTACAATAAGTAAAATATTAAATTGGGGTTGAGGTTGGGGTTGGGGTTTGTGTTAGGGTTAGGATTGGGGTTCGGGATAGAGATATGATACGTTTAGGGTTAAGATTAGGGATATGGTTAGAGTTTTCGATGGAATTAGGGTAATGGTTAGCGTGAGAGATAGAATTATGGTTAGTGGTAGGGTTAGAATTTGGGTTTGGGTTAGGTCGGAGATAGAATGAGTTACGATTACAGTTAGGGTTAGGTTTAGGGTTAAGATTAAGGATGGGCTTAGGGTTAGACATAGAATTAGCATTAGTAGTAGGGTAAAGGTTAGGGCTAGAGACAGAATCAGCGTTAGGGTTAGAGATAGAATTAGCGTTAATATAGGGTCAAGGTTAGTGTTAGAGATTGAATGATAGTTAGAGATAAATTTGGGTTAGGTTTAGGCTTAGGGTTAAGGTTAAGGATGGGGATAAGGTTACGGTTAGGGTTAGGGTTAGAGGTATAATTAGGATTAGGGTTATGGTTGGGATTAGGGTTGGGGATGGGGATAAGGATAGGGTTTATGTATAATTAGGACTAGGATTAGAGATAGAATTTGGGATAGTAGAAAGGTTATAGTTAAGGTTATGGTTAAGTTAGAGATTGAATTAAGGTTAGGGTTAGGGTTAAGGTAAGGGATAAGGTTAGCATTAGGTTAAAGGTAGAAATAGGGTAAGTGATAGAAATAGGGTTAGTGATAGGGTTATGGTTAAAGTTAGCATGCCATGTAGTGTTACGGTTAGGGTTAGGGTTAGAAATAATGTTAGGGTTAGAGTTAGGGTTAGGGTTAGCATTAGGGACAATGTTAGAAATAGAAGGGTTTGGCATGGCGTTTGGGTTATGGTTAGAGATACAATTAGGGATATTGGTAGGGTTATAGTTAAGGTTGGGGTATTAGGGTTAGAGATAGAATATGGGTTAGGGTCAGGGTAAGGGTAAGGATTAGGGTTAGGATTAGGGGTGGGGATAAGGTTAGAGTTAGGGTTTGAGATAGAATTAGGGTTAGCTATAGGTTTATGGTTAATATTAGAGTCAGAGTTAGTGTTAGTGTTAGTGTTAGTGTTAGTGTTAGGGTGAGGGTGAGTATAAGGGTTAGGGTTAGAGAAAGAATTAGGGATAGGATTAGAGATAAAATTAGGGTTATGGTTATGGTTAGAATTAAAATAAAGGTTAGGGTTAGTATTAGGGTTAGGGTTGGGGATAAAGTTAGGGTAAGGGTTAGAGATAGGCTTAGTGTTTGATAATTTAAAAATAATCATACTCTAATTGAACTCTAACCCAAACCTATCCATCATACTAACCTTAACCCTAATACTAACCCTAACTAAGCCCTGAATTCTAAACATAACTCTAACTAGACCCTAACCCTAACCTTTATTACACTCTAACCCTTATTATACCCTAACTCTTGTTGAACTATAACATTAAGCCTAATTGAGCCATAACCATAATTTAACACTAACACTAACCTTAATACTAAGTCTAACCCTAATATTAATTGAGCTAACACTAACACTAACCCTAGCCCTAAATTAAATCCTAATAGTAACTCTAACTCTAATTGAACCCTAATACTAACCCTAACGCTAATCCAAAGCTTCAATGTAGAATGCTAACCCTAATCCTAACCTAATCTAACCTTAATCGTAATCTTAACCCTATTGAAATCCTAACAGTAATTGTAAACCTAATTGAACCCTAATACAAACCCTAACCGTACCTAACCCTTAACCCTAACCATAACCTATTTGAAACCTAACTTAATTCTAATGGCAACCCAGATTTTAACTATAACCTTCATTAAACCCCAACCATAACCCTAATTAACCCTAACCTTAAGTCTAATTGACTGCTAACCCTAAATTGAATATTTCCCCTAATTGAACACTAACCCTAACCCAATTTGAACCCTAACCCTAACCCTTATTGGGAGAATTCAATAGCTATATTGACAATTGTAGGAAAAGGCTACAAGGCACCTTCTTGCAAAGCAAAGATTTAAGTGAGGTGATAAATGTATGCTAGATTAGAAATTTATGTTGAATATTAGCCTAAATTCATGTTGATTAATTTGTAGTAATTTATGTTGATTTAGGCTAATTTTTGTGTTTAAAAATTAAAATTTTGTACTTCAACTTTATACTTGTAGGTTGTTCATAGATGCTAGGAAATGATTTCTAACTATTGGTATATGGGGCATTAGGTAACCACGACAAAGATAAGGTGTCAAGCATAGTAATTGAAAATGCCACAAATTGCATTTAACACATAACCTGCACCAAGATATTGCCAAATTCAAACTCACCATGCCCAATTTATTTTAAAATCCAATCAAAACCATGTCAGCAAAGGTCAAACAATAAATAAAGCACAAGTAATTGAAAAACACATTTTATATGCAAGTAATTGAAAAACAAGCATTTTATATAGGTATAATTCAAAAAAATGTGAAGTTATTTCAGTAAGCCCAAGGGTTTTTGTCTATAAAGCCTTCTAACATTTGCAATTTTGTTTTTCCATGCTTTTTTGAGTATTCTAGCATCTTTTAATTTGTCTTTCTTTTCTCATGTTTTTATTGTCTTTATGTAATGTCCCTTCCTTAATCATCTCAAACTTTAGCGGAGGTTGGCCTACTATTAGGGTCTCGTAGGTCAGCAATGTGGTTTGGGTACCCAACCGGGGTTGTGGAACTCAGCAAGGAGCTTTACGGGCCTTTTAGATTGGAGTTCTGGGGTTGAATCCATGATTAAAATTGAAATATTAAAGTTGGCCTTATGGGAATAATAAAAAGTGAATAGTAACAGAGAAACATAAGAGGAATAGTGTAAAGTTCCCCCCCATCCTAGTAACCAACTTAAGTTGTTTTTAAAAGGGGCCAAGTTGTGATGTCCCCATCCAATCCATAAAGACCAAACAAACAAACAGTATGTTGTAAGAAAGCTCCTTGTATTATCTTTATAATGAAGTACAAACATTTACAAGATTTGAATGACAAGGAGTTGAAGAAAGGCTTCCGCGGTGCAAGACCATGAAGAATATTATCCAATGAATTTAATTTGCATGGCATTCACAAAAATAACTAAACATACCTCTCAATATTTAAGAGATGGAAAAACAATAGTACCCAATAACTAAATAATAACTATGGGAAGATTGTCTAGAAGATATCGATCATCATGTACAGTTAAGATTGAAGTATATACATGGCATGAGGATCGACGAAGAATAGGAATATCAAAGACGAGTATAATAACCTAGCATAGATGAAAGAATATACTGATCGGTGGCAAAGACTATTATAGGTAAAAATCATTAACATCAATGGGCAGTGATTCATCAACAAACAGAAATATTGAAGTAGTAAGGATAGCAATGATCATATTGGAATATGATTGATTAAAGAGTGACCAAACGATGAAGCAATACTAAGCATGGATGTTAAGATTTAAGGTTTCATTATAACATCTATTTACCTCACAAAAGTCAATATCTACAAATCATCATTTGTGAATACATTGCCTAGCGGCTCACTCCCTTAGGTGCTATGTCCACTTTCAATACCGTAAAGAATGGTTAGCCGATGAAAGACACAATTGTATTGAGTCACCATGAAATGATTGTACGCTGCCGAGAAATGATAGTAATCAGTGATATAGATTAATGGACTTGATATTGATGGTCACCCGAGACATATCGATTCTCCTTCATAGTCGAAAGGTTCAACAAATACAAATTTCACGAGGACACAACAAGAATTGAATTGTCTATATCCAGTTCGTTACATATTAAGGATTGCCCAAGATTAGAGGAGATGGATAGTAGAGCATTGAACAAGTAATTCTGTGAAGATGCTCGTGAGTGTCAACAATAATGACAAAGATAATAAGCCGATTAGCACTCGAATCGATCCATGAAGAGGTATAATATTAAGCCAATCCAATAATCATTATCAATAAATATGATTAGCACCAACAATAGAGCGATTATGAGGGGACATGAGTCATGTCCATTACCAAACAACTATTCACTCCCATTATTGTGTATAAGAAGGCCATTGACAAGCTTCTCAAGGGGGATGATCGGATGATTTCTCATTTTTATTTATATCCTTGTTATAATGCTCAATGGAACCACAAACCTATTAAGTCGGGGGTGTGCAATTACAAGGAAGTATTAAAATAGCATCGCAAGAACATCGCAGAAGCAAGAAAATATTAAAGCAGAGACAGGCAAATATAGACTGGTATTAACATCATTTATATATACATAAAGCAGAAGCAGAAACGATAATTGGAATACAAATTCGAATCAGTGACATTCATATCGTACTCACGTCTATCAAGCTATCAGAGACAACGGCATAAATATGTTTTTAGAACAGTATATTTTTTATCAATATATTATATCTTTATTTTGTCTGAGATTCAGCCAGCAAGTATCACAACTATTGTGAGTTGGGATAAGATGTACTATCTTTGTCTTATTCAGATCAAACTTCTTAATTAGCAATTGTCTTGCATATAGACATTACAATTCGTTGCACCACTATACATTCAACTCATTCAAGATCCCCATTACTTCTCAGTTTCATCACTCTTATATTCAAGAGGGGAGTCGTCAACGTTGATCGGTTCATATAAAGTATTGGATCAAGGTTTATATAGTTGACATGGGATGATTAAAGGAAGTCACTACCATCTTGCAATTATAAAATTATTTTTGACCTATCTAACTCTACATAGCATTAAGATAGTTATCATCGCATTAGTCACTCCTTCCATGAAAGATATAGTCACTATACAAATCATATTAGACACATCATTAATAGTTGTTAGAGAATTAGGTGGAAAGAAGTCTCTTGCAGTTAGTTTACAAATCAATTGTTCCCTTATTCCCTAGTAATATTATAAGGGGACATTACATTACACAAGTTCACAATGAGGAATTAGACCCTCAATGTTATTTTATGATTTTGAGAACAAATAGTAACCCCAAAATAGATCAAACTTTCTTGGAGAGGATAAAAAGGCAAATTGTCTATCTTTTGGGTTCATTCTTATGACGTCATTTTGGAGAGCAGCAGCAAACTTGAGGGTTTGAACAGCTTGGAGCTTCCAGTTTCGCAAACTTCTAGGAGAATTTGGAGATTTGGACGAAGACCCATCTCTCCTAGTGACAGGGTTTAGTATTATCCAGCTTCAATGTGTAGTTGGCAGCATTATTTGGGGTTCTAATTGCAGATTTATCAGCTTGAGGGCAAATCCTCTTCAACTTATTGCAGATCAGACCTTCTAGAGGTCACTACAACTCATTTCCAGCATTATCTCAGCCAGCCGTTCCATCTTGGAAATAAGGGCATCAAACCCTAGGTTGTATTTGGGGTTTTTAGCTAATATTGGAGTTGATCTTCATATTCAATCAGCTGGAAATTTGTATCAGACCTATATGCTCAGCTAATGGTATGTACATCGGCCATTTAAATGAAAGAAATTCATCTTATTTGTTCTTCTTTGAGTGTTATGCATTATTCTATTTTGTATCAGCAGTTTCTTTCATTTAGCATTCAAAAATCATTCAAAAACACTCACAAACCAAACAAAAACAAGGAAATCAGTCAAAACCCTTTTCATCATACGCTGGCCAAAGACTTTATCAGCAAAAAAACAATTGCAAAAAAAAAAACATCAAAGTTTGGATCAGATTTGGTAAAGATTGGGTTGGGGATCTTTCACTTTAACCCATGTAATTGAATTCTATATTTACTTTTGGTTTATCATGTCATTTCCACGTACATATATAATGTGACAATGTATAGACCCCCAAGAATCGTACTTTATTTGTGATTGCTTTTACTATAGAGCACATATCGAGTATTTTTAAATTCTAATGTCCCTAATGGGTTTTGCTGAGTATTAATTTTTCCCTTGCATGGAAGTTGTTGAGTAACAATGTCTCCAAGGCCATTACCCAATCAAATTCAGCTGCGATTATAGGTCGATGACCCCAAAAGGCAAATCCAATTTTCCCAAGTGATTCCAGCCCTACAAAACATGTATACCAAAGAATCTCTAATTCAATCCAATGGCACCCACCATGCTTGGGCAACTAGGAAAACTGGCAAACCATTAATTTCTCTAGTAGAACCTAAAGTAAATGTGCATCGAGCAAACTAGGAATTTGATCTTTCTCTAATAGAGTATTTTTATCCTGGTATGGAGGAATGTCTTGTAGTTTAAGATCGCGATTTTACTTCTATCAAAGAATTAGACTCTAAAACCCCTATGGTCTATAAATAGTAAACCATTCTCAATTTTCATTGTTGGAAAAGGAGCGGGAAACAGGATGAACCTTGTATATATTTTTTAGCAAAATTAGAAAAAAAAAGTCAAGTTCTTTTCCTTTTTCCAATCTGGTTTTGTTATTTAGTGGATGATATTATTACAGAGTAATTGGTAAAAAAATTGAATATATTAAACAAATGATCAAACGATCATTAAATAGATTACATGAGATCAATGTGTCTAATAAGAAACAATTGATAACGAATGCAAAATTAGAAACTACTAATATTTACAATATATTACAATATTGACCATTAATTAACTGAATAAAGATATTATACTAATACCCTCCCTTAATGGCCAATCTATCTACTACACCAAGTTTCCCTTTGAACTTAACAAACTTATCCAGATGTAGGCACTTGGTGAGGATATTTGCAGTCTAGTCCTCAATAGGAACATACTGCAAATCAACAAATCCATCTTCAACCAGCTTGCAAATGAAGTGACAATGAAGCTCAACATGCTTGGTTCACTCATGGAAGACTGGATTTTTGGCGAGTTTCTACACCCCTTGATTGTCACAAAAGAGGTGAGTAGGACCTGCTTGAGACAGTTGGATGTCTGAAAGCATCCTTCGAAGCCAAACTGCCTCACAAGCTTCTTTGACTGTTCCTCGATATTTAGCTTCTGTCGAGGAAAGAGCTACGGCTTGTTGCTTCTTACTAGTCCAAGTGACAGCATCGGTGCCCAAACTGAAGACATACCCGGATGTGGACTTTTTGTAATCAACAGAGCCTTCCCAATCCGAATTTGTAGAACCGATGAGTCTAGGATCTTTGGTCTATCCATAAAGGATACCAAAGTCTTAAGTGCCCTTGACATAGCGTAGGATCCACCTTGCTGCAGCGCAATGATCTAATGTAGGAGTTGTCATGAAGCAGGAAATGTAACTCAGTGCATAGCTCAAATTAGGTCTAGTGGAGGTGAGATATATTAAATTGCCCACTAGTTGCCTGAAATTGGATTCATTCTCAACTGGAGAACCGGATTTGACCAGCAAACTTCAGGCCTTTCTCCATGGGTGTAGATGCAAGTTTGCGGTCCTGAATTCGGAACTTGTCTAGCAGAGCCCTGGCATATTTGGACTGAGAGATGAAGATGCCATGAGACTGCTACCAAACCTTGACACCTAGGCAATAGTGCAGAAGCCCAAGACCGGTCATGTTAAAAGATTGGCATAAATTCTACTTGATTCCCTGAATCAAAGATGCCAAACTGCTAGTGATGATCAAATCATCAACATAAATAACCAAAAGGATGATATCACTACCAGTAGTCTTGACATACAAATTTGAGTTAGAGGGACTCCTCTGGAAACCCTAATCTGTGAGGTACTTATCAATTTTCATGTACCATGCTCGAGGAGCCTATTTCAAGCCATAGAGTGCTTTCAATAGTTTGAGCACCTAGTGTTCTTTTCCGATAACCTTGAATCCAGGAGGTTGCATCATGTAGACCTCTTCTTGTAACTCATCATTCAGGAAGGCACTCTTGACGTCCATTGGATGGACCTTCCAGCCACACTGAGTTGCCATGGCTAGGACTAATCTGATGGTGCTCATTTTGTTGTCGAAGCAAAGGTCTCCTCATAATCAATGCCTTCACGCTGAGAGAAGCCTTTAGTAACGAGACAGGCCTTGTACTTATCCAAAGTACCGTTAGCCTTGTATTTGACCTTATAGACCCACTTGCATCCAATGGGTTTCTTCCCTAGAAGATCTGACAAGACCCAAGTGTTATTTTTCAGCAAGCTATGGTGCTCAATTGCCATAGCTTGTTCCCACTCAGGTATCCCTTTCGCCTTTGTGTATGTTTGAGGTTCATAAACACTGTGAATGTTGGCCATGAGAGCAAAATTGACATAATCAAGTTGCTTGCTCTCCTTTTGAGCAGTTCTACCCTCAATGAGCTCATCATCATGAAGATTAGCAAGCGTCTTAGCCCACCATTTAGGTCGGATAGTAGAAGTGCCAACATCAGATGTAGGAGGTGCAACAGGATCAGGGTCATCAAACAGAAGATCGGAGGAATCCTGAGGAAAGTCAAGTGGTGCAGCTACGTGTCTAGGTGATCCTATAGGAGAAGGAACTAGTGTAGGTGTAGGAACTGGAACAGCTGGAGCCCTCCCATCAGCTAGACCTAATGGAAGACGAACACGCAAGTCTGAAGCCTTCAAAGGTTGATCCTCCGAATCCACAACTAGAGGAGAGAGCTGAAATGGCCCTCGTTCCTCATCAAAAACCACATCACGATTGAAGATGAGACAATCTGTCTCGATGTCAACCAGTCGGTAGACCTTGTAAGTATCATTGTAGCCAGTGGGAATGAGTTTCTGGCTTTTGGCATCCAGTTTGGTGTGTTTAGCATCAAGGATCCAAACAAAAGTAGTGGAGCCAAAAACTTTCGAGTGAGTGATTTTGGGCTTGCGGCCTGACCAGGCCTCTTCTGGAGTCTTCTTCTTCATAGCCACAGTAGAAGATCGATTCAGAAGATAGACTGCAATTTTAACTGCTTGAGCCTAAAACTTCTCTAGAACACTCTTGTGTTCAAGCATAGATTGGGCCATTTCGGTAATCATGCAATTTCTTGGCTCAACGACACTGTTTTGCTGAGGGGTGGTGAGGTGTAGTGAGTTGGCGCTTGATGCCATGTTGTTCATTGAAATGGGAGAAGGCAGAAGAACAGAATTCTCCCCCATTATCAAACTGAAGAGTAACAATATGTTGACCAAACTCTTTTTCTACTAATGTTTTGAACCTTTGAAACACAACAAACACCTCTGATTTCTGATGAAGGAAATACACCCACATTTTTCTACTAAAATCATCAACAAAAAGTAAAAAATACTTGGACCCAGTAACAAAAGGAGTAGCCATAGGTCCACAAATATCACCATGGACCAATTGTAGTACCTTAGAAGCTCTCCAGGAGTCGCCATCCGAAAATGGAATCCGATGCTACTTGCCAACCTGACATGCTCCACAAACTCCGAGGTTCTGGGTCTGAATTTCTAGCAATCCAATAACAAGATCTTCTCAAACAATCTAAGAAAGATAGTGCACATTTAAGTGCCCATAATGTTGATGCCAGAGTGTACTAACAGAGGAGCACTTGGTTGCTGTGGCAAGCTCCTGAGAATCACCAAAATCAACTAGTCTAAATAGACCATGATCCTCAAGACCCACTGCAACAATAGACTGAGTATCCCGATCAATGATATTGCACTAATGTGAACTAAAGGTCATGTCGAGCCAAGGAGAATGTCTCAGAATTTGACTAACTGAGAGAAGGTTGAATTCCATTCTTGGAACATAGTACACGTTGAGGAAAATCAATTTCCTCCCTCCAAACTAAATCTGCACATTGCCCTTTCCAACAACGGTGTACTCTTTCCCTCCAAAGATAACTGAATCTGAGTAGGGCTGAAAATCACTGAACCAATCCCGTCGATGAGTGAAGTGGCGTGAAGCACCTAAATCTATATACTAGGCAAAGGATTTGACATGGTCTGTAGGTCTTTTAGCCGTGAAGGCGTAAAAGGCAGACTCGCTCTGCTCAATGTGCTCCGCTACATTTGCTTTCAGCTAAGAACCACTTTGCTTAGCCTGTGCAGCCAAGCGTTTACGACACTCAATTTTCATATGACCAAACTTATGGCAAGAATTGCACTAAACACTCTTCTTCTTCAAGCCTTCTGATGACGGAGCAGAGTTCTTCTACTGAGAAGACTGAGATTTACCTTTGTCCTTATGAAAGGATTTGGCTACAAATGATTGTTCTGTAGAGGATGAGCTGGTATTGCTGCTTCCACCGATCCTACTGCAGAAGTTTAGTGCAAAGATCGACGAACTTCAAATCAACACCAGTTGAAGTGATGTTGAGGGTTTCGACAAAATGCTCGTAGGACTTTGGCAAACTTTTCAAGGTTATGACGACCATGTCCTCCATATTTTGCGCAATTTCTTCTAACTAGTCACGGATGTCCTTGATCCGATTGAGATGCTCCTGAAGGGATTTGCGCTCATCCATGACAATAGAGGAGAATATTTTTGAGAAAGAAGGTTTTGCTCTTATTAGACATCTCATGCAGCGTCTTGAGATGCTCCCATATCTCGACAAATGTTTTGCTGGAAGTTATCTAAGGAAGCTAATCGTCAGTCACTGAGAGCTTGATGAGCATGACAGCTTCACGATTTTGTTCATCAAACTTGGTCTAATCAGGACCGGTTGCAGAAGGACGTTTGGTCTTTCCAAGGACCAACTAATCGATGACACGATACTCAACTATTGTGAGCATCCGCTACTTCTTGGTATTGCAGTTTCTGCCATTAAATTTCTGACTCTCCTCGAGCGGAATATTCGTCAAAGATGCCATCATGAAAAACTAAAGTCAAGGCTCGTTGACCGAATGACGACACGAATATCAAGACGAGAGTTGATTCACCGCATGAAAACACGTAACCGCGACACGTGCATAAAGTTGAGGCAAAAAATTGACACAGATTTCGAGGCTAAACAGAATGAAAAAAATGGCACAGATCCCAATGTATGGATTCTTGATGACCCAAAAAATTCTAAGAGATACCTAGATGAGATTTCGAAAAACCCAAAAAAATCCCAGATAATAATTTTCTGAGAAAAATTCCTAAAACCCTAGTTGCTAAAAAAATACTAAGGGTTCGGATTAAACCCTAGGCGACACGAACAGGGCGCGAAATCTGCAAATCTAGAATGCAAAAACACGCAAAAATTTTGTTGCAGACACACCCAAATTGCACAGAAAAAAATGGCACAAAATAACCTAGCTGCCACCGAAAGAATACCTAGATCGCGAGTGCCAAAAAAATCCTCAATTTTTACAGAGAATATCTGTGGAAAAATCCGAAAGAACGAAGCCGCAAATGCATACACGGACGCAAAGCTTGCATCGCGTCGCAAGTATGAAATCCTGACTCAGGTTGAAGAGACAAATCATGGAATAGAAGCCTAGGTTAACGGATCGCGAAGAATGGGTCGTGATACAGACTCAAACAAAAATACGAAACCCACTGGAAGAATACCAAGGTGCGACGCGGCCAGAAAAAGATGTCGTGCGGGCTCAAAACAGCATACAGTCACGAAAAGGAATCCGCGGGTTGAAGTCGCATGTAAAAACGTGTGAAAAACCGTCATCGGGAGCCACAAAAACCACCAAACAGGTCGTGATTTCGGATGCACAAACAAGACAAACAGAGATCACGATTTTTCGAAAAACATATCACGAAAAAAATCCTTTTATAGGCCTAAGTCGCGAAATTTGTAGAGAGAAAATGGATCGCTCCACAAGCATACGAACAGACATAGGCAAAAAGGAACAAAAAAATTTATTTCGAAAAAATTTGCAATAAAAAAATTTTAGGATTATAAAAAAAATTCTAAAAAAATTTAGCCTAAGCTCTAATACCATATTACAGAGTAAATCGTAAAAAAATTGAATATATTAAACAGACCAAACGATCATTAAATAGATTACATGAGATCAATGTTTCTAATAAGAAACAACTAATAACGAATGCAAAATTAGAAACTACTAATATTTACAATATTGACCATTAATTAACTGAATAAAGATATTATTCTAATAGATATTATGCTAGCTTATTCAAGTTTTACCTACAAGAAAATGAGTTTTAGGTGTTTGAGTTGTATCTATGAGCAATGCATTTGGGTTGTGATAATTAATATGGAGATTACTTCCCTGTTTACATGAGACTGATTTCTTGAAGATTGCACTATTCCTACATTCGTTGTGTCATGACCAGTTGATTCATGACTAGTTTAGATGCTTGCATGAGATGCTTGGAAGCTGATGATACTCATTCTGATTGACAATTTCATTTCTCTTTCTCCCTATCTTTTTTATGTTCTTCACTTTTCTTATAACTCTTGATTAGTTTAGGATTACATAACATCTAATTTGTTTTTCTTTTCAGTGTTCTTTTGAGTTCTCCAAAAACCGTTAGATTTCATTAGTAAAATAAAAACAAAACTGCTGAAGCACCTTTTGAATCAAGAACTACCAACTTAGTTTCCTTAAAAAACCAAGAGCCCCTTAAATATAACAGATTCACATAGACCATTGGGTTAACTGTTAACAGGTTTCTCATGTAATGTCCCCTTTTTGAGATCTACCTGATTTTTGTCCAAATAACAATTCCAACGATACAATTTGTTTACAAATAGTATTCTATAAATAAATTACATTATTGAAGTTAAACTTAGATAGAATTGTGATTAATTAACACCAAACATTATGATCATAAATAATCCCTATTGAAAACAAAATATCCAAAATTCATATGGATCCATTTAATAGCTTATTTCCATCAGCCAACCATATTAGGAATGCGATGAATAAGCATGATAGGGCACCAGAAGACCATCTATCTCATCTAAATCTAAGGGCACAGACTGAGCCTCCGAGTCATTCGGCCCCTTGGCCCACAAGCAAACCAACTTGGAGTTGGCGTACTTGGCGACGGAACCAGTACTGCTGCATCTCCCTACCAAGCATTTCACATTAATTCCAGATATGATTGCTTGATGGAAATCAGATAAATATTTACTAATCTTATAATTCTTGATAGATTGGCAAGTCGATTAAATAAATAAATTATAGCTTCCTAACAGATTTATAATAAATAAAAAGTAAATATAAGCATGATGTATACCAATCACTTTATAAATATTATAGACAGTTGTATTTCCTCTGCAATATAATCAGCATCAAACTTGATCAATTGATGCATTCCCTAAAATGGAACTTCCTTACTTTTATACCTCTTACAGTGGGAGGGTTATGACCCTTAAGTTTGAAAAAATGTAGCCTTTGCAATGAAGCGCTGCCCTCCATGAATAATAATCACCAAATGACCCCCGCTTTGCTGAGTGTTAAGGATAATTGATATTCATAGGAAACACCGAACAGATTTGCTAAGTGTTAAATTAATATTAATAAGGGATTGCCTACCAGCATGTAATAGTCACTTCTTTCCTTGGTGAGTGCCGCTCCATTTGGTATGTTGCCGATTTTAATTATAATAAATTGCTATTTTTGTGGCAGGTGATGACAATCCACCCTTCCCAAGATTGCTTGTCCTCAATTAATTTTAATTGGAATGATCAAATATTTCAGTTCCTTCCAAGTGGCGTCTTCCATATGCAAGTTTTTCCACTTAACCAAATACTCAGGAATAGTCTTATTCCTTAATTTCTTTTCTTGCATATCAATAATGGTTTCAAATTCCAAAAATCAATTTTCCTTCATTGTCGAGCGGAGGTAACTCTGAACACAATGCAATATGTTGTTCTAATACCTTATTGAGGCAAGACACGTGGAAGACATTATGAATTCTACTAGTCATTGGTAACTCCAACTCATAAGCAACCTCACCAATCCTCCTTATAATCTTGTAAGGCCCATAGAATCTTGGTTTCAATTTCTCGACTCTACTTCATTTTATCGATGATTGCTTATAAGGTTGTTTGTAGTTTCTAGATTAGATTGTGTAAGCAATTTTTTAACCACCAACGTTTTGGATCACACTCTATGATCCATCGTCTTTTTTTCCTTGAACTCTCTTGCATCCTGATGATGGATCACGAAGTGTGATACGAAACGTTAATGGTTAAAAAATTGCTTACACAATCTAATCTAGAAACTACAAATTGTTACATTGATTGTGTAAATCTAATAGCTTTGCTTATAAGGTTGCAATCTCAGGAAGACTAAGACCCCAACTTCGAATGTCCTTTGAGTTCTTCTATCAGCATATATCTTTTGTTGATTTTGTGCTTTGTGCAAGTTATCTTTTAGTGTATTCATAATATCTACATTTTGTTGTACTAAGTCTCAAGCTCCTGGCACTCGACTTTTAGAGGGAATTAAATCTCAAAAAAGGTTGTCTCGTACCCATACAAGGCTTTGGCATTTTGTTGTTCAGTCATGTTGACATGTTTTTTATGACGTCTAACACAAAATAAAGTTGCCTAATGATCACTTCACTCTCTCTTGATCAAAGTACAATTGTATGCTAAGATTGCCGTGAGTTCAAACAATTGACTCCAAGGTTCCTTTTCGCAATGGACATGACTCAATTGGCCTAATGTGATATGCTCGTAATCCAAGGGGACTTACGTTTGGATCATTCTTTCACTTCTTTCCTGTGGCTGGAACTCCAGCATCAAATATAGCAATTTTGTGATGCCTCTGCTTAAACTGAAATGAACTGAAAATAAAGGGGAAAGGGTTAGAAGGATCTAAATCTAATCCTAAGGGCACTGATACCAATAGATAATGCTTTGATGGATGAATTCCAAATAAACCAAGCTCTGCTTCACTAAGTTTAACTACAACTCCGCAAGAACCGGTGCAATCTTTTGAGGATGTTGAAGGATTTTCACATTGAGAAAGTGCATTTGAATACCCAACACGGTGCAATCCAAACGACTATTCACAATCGAACTTAACACAAATTTGGTGGCTCGAGCTAACTTTACATTGCAACTTATAATCAACAAGATGCAAAAAAAATTGACCATGGAAATCATCAAACACCATTACATTCTCCATTAAAATCAAAGCACTACACTACTTTTACTCTAAGTGAGGAAGGTGAAACCATGCGAGTTTTGAAAAATAACTTAAGTGGACACCATCCGAGAACAATGTTTCACTATTATTATCTCAAAAAACTTATCGCAACAATTTCATACAAATCTCCCTGCTTTACAAATGAGGGGGTCACCCCTTTATATAGGCTCCAAGCCTTGGCTACATGTAAAACCCTAATTAGGGTTTTCCCCTAAAAGATTCTCCACACATGATGCAACAAGGTGGGAATCTACATTAAATACCCATGATGCCCATATACAATTGATTCATACATGCAAAATCGCCCATGATGCCATTAATGCACCATCATCTCCTGAACGTGACGGTTGCATGAAAAAAGAATCTGCCATAACGCCTTAAATGTGACGGCTACATGCAAAAGATGCTCCATTAATTCTTCATGCATTGACCCGTCTGCCACTTGGTGAGAAACCCTTGGAGAGAGAAAATCCCTGGAGAGAGAAAACTTAATCCATGAAGAATTTTCTTGAAATTTTGAATTTGCCTTATTCCAGGGAAGCTTTTCATCGATTTTGCACATCTCTTATTTTTAGAAAATTTTCAAATTATGGTCACAGGGTCCAGGAGAGAGTTTTCTCACGAATCCAAATATATCATCATTTTGAAATTCAGATGATTTTTGATGCCTGAAAATGGATTTTTCAAAAAAAATTGCGGGGGGAAATTTCTTGTTCAGTTCATCCTTGATTCCTTCCTTGCCTTAGAAATTTTATCTTCAATTCATCCTTGGTTGTGATTTCTTCCTTGCTTGGAATTTCATGTTGAAGGAAGGAATTTCCAATACTTAGTCAATTTTTCACCTTTCCTGGAATTTTGTCCTGGAGGAAGGAATTTCCAACACTTAGTCAATTTGTCACCTTTCGTGGAATTTTGTCCTAAGGAAGGAATTTCCAACACTTCATCAATTTTTTCACCTTTCCTATTTCTTAGAAAATTGTCCATTTTTAGGGTTCTAGGGTCCAGGAGAGAGAGAATTCTCTCACGAATAAAATTCTAATGAATTCTGATGCCCATAAATGATTTTTCAGGAATTTTTTTTCTTCCAGTTCATCCTTGACTTCCATTTTCTTCTTTGCCTTGGAAAATTTTCAGTTTCATCCTTGGGCATGGAAATTTCACCCTGATGGAGGAATTTTCATTTTCTCTTGTTTTTCCTTGACACCTCCATTTTGGCGCCCATCATTCTCCTTGGGCGCAATTTTGCTATTGAGGGGGAATTTTGGAATTTGTGAGTTTTCCAGGGTGCCTTGGTTTTGGCGCCCAGCTCTTGACCTAGGCACTAATTCACCTTAAGCAAGGAATTTTGCTTTCCTTGACACTTCCTTGCTCGCCTCCATTTGACGCCTCATGCTTGAGTTGGACGCTAATTCACTGTTGGGGAGGAATTTCATCTTTTGGCAACCTTTTCCTTGTTCCCTCTTGTTTGGCACCTTGCTTCTACCTTGGGCGCCATTTCCATGGCACTCCCATTTTGGCACCCTCGCTTGCACCTGGGCGCTGAATCACCTTTGCGGTGGAATTTTGGAGTTTTGGATTTTCCTTGGCTATCTCCATTAAGCGCCCTCCACTCCTTGAGCGCCAAAACACCTTGGGAAAGGAATTTTAACATTTTTTGGTTTGTCCATGGCACTTTGAATTTGGAAGCAATTTGACTTGCTTCTTTCCAAATTTAGTCAGTTTTGAACACTCTCCATGATCAAGATGCCATTTTGGGAATTGAAGTGATAAGTATTTCAAAATGTCAAAATTAGAGCAAACTGAGGTAGGATGGCACTTACTAAAAATAGAAACTGCTAAAAATAGTGAGTTTGATTTTTTGCAAAATTAGACCAATCTAGGAGGCAGTGAAATCCCTAAAAAATAATAACTTTCTAAAAATAGAAAGTTGCTCAGAATTCGCTCAAATTTCACAAGTAGGTTCTTTAAAGGGTCTTCATTCCAATGCAACATTCAAATTTTCCAAAACCCTAAAGGAAAGGCCTCAAATCCAAGTCCGAAGGATGAAACCCTAAAACGGACAAAACCGGCTCCAGACTTGACCAAATTTGCTCAAACGAGCTGCAGACTTGATCAAATTGACCCCCAAACATTTGCGAACTGAGAGGATTGACGAGACTGGCGTGAACAAACCCAAAAACCAATACTAGAAGACCGAGAGGACCTAAAAAGTAGGGGGTCTCCATTTGCAATGGAGCGATGTGTGAAAACGTCACAAGTCAAAGTTTCTTAGATATCCCTAATGCTATTTACTGACGATTGCAATCTACATCGGTTTGAGGGTGGTGACTTGTACTTGGGGTGAGTTCAATCCCTACTAGTCTAAAAAGCTCTTGCCAAAACAAACTAAGGAATCTGCTATCCCTGTCACTGACAATGTTTTCCAATAAACCATGCAGTTTGAAAATTTCTATGAAGAAGACATTTGGTACTTGAGGGGTTCTATAGTCAATAGATATGGCAAAAGTGTGCATACTTAGTTAGACAGTCCACCACAATGTAGATAAAATCCTTTCCTTGCACCTTAGGGAGTCCAATAACGAAATCCATCAAAATACTTTCCCATTTCTAGTTAGGTGTTGGTAGGGGTTGGAGTAGTCCTACACAAAATGTATGTTCTTCTTTATTCCTCCAACACACAATCCACTCTCTACTGTGTTTTAGGGCGTCTCCCTTGAAACCTTTCCAAGAAAATCTCTCTTATCTGTTTGCAAGTTTTGTAGTACCCTTGAGGTCCTGCCAAAGGGGCGTTATGATATTTTTCCATAATTTTCCCCTTCATTTTTTATCCCAAATTGATATATATTCTATTTTTGTAGAAGATGAGTTCATCTAACACTCGATACCTTTCATCTTGTATTTTTCCTTCTAATATATCATTTGATAATGTGTCCTTGATGTATTCTACAATTATAGAAGTTTTACATTCGGTAAAGATATCCATCATGGAACATAGATGGGATCTTCGTGATAGGGCATCAGCTACAAATTATTTTTCCCTTTCATGTACTTGATGTCAAAGTCATGGGCTTGTAATTTGCTCACCGATTTTTGTTGTCTGTCATTTAAATCTTTTTGGTTTAAGAAGAACCTTAGGCTATTATGATCAGTCTTTACAATGAACCTCTCACAAACTTTTGTCTAAATTTTGCTAGAGCATGCATGATGGCTAGCATTTTCTTATCATATATGGAATATTTCCTTTCGGTCTCTTTTAGTTTTCTACTTTCAAAGGCTATATGATGTTTGTTTTGCATTAATACTACTCCAATGCCTTCTCTAGAAGTGTCACATTCTAACTCAAATGATAGTGAAAAGTCAAGACTGGCCTAAACTGGGCAGGAGCTCATTATTTGTTTTTGTTTTTCAAAGGCTTCTTGGGCCTCTAAACTCCATGAGAATGCACCTTTCTTGGTTAAGTCTATTACTAGGGCAGTTAATCTTGAGAAGCTTTCAACGAATCTTCTGTAGTAGCTACAAAGTCTCAAAAATTCTCTTAGATGTGTTAAAGTCCTTGGTCTTGGCCAATCCTTGAGAGCCTTTATCTTTTCTTCATCAACGTTGACTCCTTGGGCACTAATTTTGTGTCCTAGACATAACATTTCCTCCAAGTCAAATTCTTGGACATTTTGGCAAATAATGATTGTTGCTGAAGTATCCCCAACACTTCATCTATGTGTCTTTGGTGATCTTCCCAAATTTTGCTATAAATTAGAATGTCGTCAAAGAATACCAAGAGGAATTTTCTTGATTGTCTACTAAATAGGTGACTCATGCAATATTGGAAGGTAGCAAGGGCATTGGTTAGTCCAAAGGGCAAGACAAGGAACTCGAAGTGCCCAAAATGACATCTAAAAGTTGTTTTGTGGACATCCTCATTCCTCAACCTTGTTTGGTGGCACCTTGAACATAGATCGATTTTTTAGAAATAAATTGCCCCATGAAGCTCTCCAATTAGTTCATCTACCCTAGGAATGGGGTAATGGTTCTTAATGGTCTTTTTATTATGGGCCTTATATTTAGTGCACATCCTCATGGTACTGTATTTTTTTTTTACTAATACCACAAAGGAAGCAAAGGGGCTAGAGCTAGGCTGAATATGTCCCATTTCCAACAATTCCTTTATGGTTTTCTCAATTTCTTCTTTACATTTTCTTGGATGTCGATAGGGTGTGCTGATAACAAGTTTCGCCCCTTCTTCAAGCTCAATAGTGTGTTCGAAACCCCTTTTTGGTGAAAATCCTAGAGGAATGTCACTAGAAACCTTGTTGTATTTGTTTAGGATAGGTTGGATGTCTACATGTATAGTTTTTCCCTTGGTTGTAGATTTGTCAAGTATCATACATTGTGCAGCCCATTCTACTTGACCATGTCTAAAGGCTCTCTCCATTCTTTTGGATGATACTACCCCTGGGGTCCCATTAGATAAACCTTGTAACATCACCTCTTGGTTGTTGTGTTGAAAACAAAGCTCCAACTTTTGGAAGTCTTGGTAATATCTCCCTAAGGAGTGCAACCATTGGATGCCTAGTACCACTTCGGTATCACCCATGTTCACCACATAGAAGTCCTCCTTGATTTGATGTCTTCCTAAGGTAATACTTAGTTGTGGGATTTTTTTGTTTGCATTTAGTAACTCCGTCTACCATGGCCACCTTGAAACCTTCGAAGTTTTTTGTTTCTAATTTCATTCTTGTCACTAGTCCTTCATCAATAAAGTTGTGAGTGGCATAATTGTCCACTTGGATTGTTACTTTTTGTCCCTTTAGAACAACACATTCTAAAAGGGTGGTATTTAGGTGCTCTTGAAAGGGTGGCTAATGTACCACTTGTATTTTCTTCATCTTCTTGTTTCCTTTTCTTCCTTGGTGTTTAATATTTTTCTTCTTCTTCCGATATTGCTGCTAAATGTTGAGACATGGACCAGCTAGGACTCGAACCTAGGACCTTCCATACGTTGCTGGAGTGCTCTACCACTGAGCTACTGGCCCCTCTTTGACCAGTCAATCGTCGGTTCGGGTGTGGCTTATTTCCAACACCAACACCCCCCCTTAAGCCACACCTCTCGTGTGCTTGGGGCTCCTAGCTTGGACCTGGCTCTGATACCATGTTGAGACATGGACCAGATAGGACTTGAACCTAGGACCTTCCATACGCTGTTGGAGTGCTCTACCACTAAGCTACTAGCCCTTCTTGGACCAGTCCATCATCGGTCCGAGTGTGTGCTCGGGGGTGATGATAAGAGCTTATCGTCTATGGTTGGGAAAGCGACAGATCTGATGTTTGCCTATGGTTAACAAGCACTACCATTTAGAGGGAGCTTGACATTTTAGCTTCAGAGGAGGCATGACATTCCACCTTCGGAGGGAGCCACGTCATCATGAAGATTTGGTTAATGCATTTTTCTCTGTGATGGAGAAATTTGAGGTGAAAGCCCTTGTTAATGAGTTCTCCTCATTGAGGGAGAAGTTCGAGGTGCAATCCCTTGTTAATGAGTTCTTCTCTGTGAGGGAGAAGTTCGACGTGCAATCCCTTGTTAATGAGTTCTTCTTTGTGAGGGAGAAGTTCGAGGTGCAATCCCTTGGTGATGCATTCTTCTCTGGGAGAAATATGAGGTTAAAGCCCTCGTTCCACCCTCTGCAAGTAGGCATGGTGGATCCGCCCTTTGTGAGTAGGTATGGTGGATCCACCCTCTGCGAGTAGGCATGGTGGAGATGCATTCTTCTCTGGGAGAAGTCTGAGGTTAGAGTCCTCATTCCACCCTCTGCAAGTAGGCATGGTGGTAATGCACCCTTCTCTGGGAGAAGGTTGAGGTGAAAGCCCTCTTCCACCCTCTGCGAGTAGGCATGGTGAGCCCACCCTCTACGAGAGGTATGGTGGGTATCATGGAAGAAATTCCATGATGTGCTTGTTCACCCTCTGGGAGTAGCTATGATGAACGTATTATTCATGGGAGTAGCCATGGTGGTAGTCACTATGTGACTTGGTTATTCAGAAGGAATCCTCCCTAGCTAAGAGGGAGTGTTGTTGTGTAGCTAGGTCGGATCCCTTCTAGGGCCGACCTAGTGCACAAAATGCCAAGTGGCCTGTCGGCCTTAGCATTTGGATATCTCAGTTGTATGAGTCTAATTTGGGGTAGGCCCTATTTGGGCGAACCACTTGTGTGTAACTTGTGATTAAGTTAAATGTAACTTGCAACTAAGGGAGACTCATATGTAACTTGTAATATATAGGTCTGACCCTATCCTTGGCGCCAAAAATATATGGCCAACTTGAGGTCTATTAAGAGGTATCGATTCATATATATGCAAGGTCATGATTGCATCAATAGACATGAATTCAATAACATGAAGGACATGTAGTGTGCTCAGCGGTGACGATAAGAGCTTATCGTCTATGGTTGGGAAGGCAACAGATCTGATGTTTGCTTGTGGTTAACAAGCACTACCATAAAATCAACACTAAATTGTGTGCTTGTCCCCATTTCTCACAAATATGTCCATGCACCCATTTCTCCTTGCACCTGAAACACAATCCTTTCTTTCAAAGCTCTTCTTGATCATTTCTTAAATTGAAGGGTCGAGGGGGGATGTTTTTTGATGCCCATCTTTCTTATGGAAGGGTTGGGTATGCATGTTTGAGGTTGTATTTTTTGTATAGGTTTTGTCCTTTGGTGATGTGACTTCTAACCTTAATGCTTTTTGAATTGTGTCTTGAAGTGATGTAGAGTCAAGAGCGCTTACCAAACCACGGTTTGATTCTTTTAACCCTTCAATAAATAGGTATGTAAGTCTACTTTTGGTAATCCTTGGTACCATGACTGAAAGTTTTTGGAATTTTGTTACATAATCCTCTATGAATCCTTGTTTTAACTGTGTTAGTTCTTTGAAGTGCGTCTCAAGATGCTTTTGGTCAAATCATTTTATGATCCTTTGTGTGAAATCATCATAGGTCGTTATGTTTTGGTGTCCTTGAGTAATAATGTCTTGATGCCACCAATTGTGAGCAATTCCTTCCAAATGTAAAATGGCAAATTTGATAGCATCCTCCTCTATCATGGGACTAAGGGAGAAATAGGTGTCCAACTTTTGGACACACGAATGTGTTGTGTCTTTTCCCAATCCATCAAAGTTGGGGAAAGTCATTTTACTCACCCTTTGACATAAATCTTTGTTAGGTTTTCTTTCCTTTCCAAGGGCATTGTGTGTCCTAGCATCACAATATTCCAAAAATAAAATATTTCTCCTAATTTCAAATTCCAATCTTGAGTAGGCTTCAACATTTTCATCACATTATTAATTGGTGGAATGTTTTCTTCTTCATTTTTCCCTAGGTAGGAATGAAGTTTTTGTTAACCTAGGGGTGGATCCTAATGGTAATATGTTGTTATTTTTCAAGTAATTAGAGTTTACATCCCTCCCATTTGTTTGGCTGGGCGTAAGGGCATTGATTGTAGTATTCATGTTCTGTAAGGTTTGGAGGAGTACTTGAGTTGTCCTCTCGTTTTGTTCCATGAAGGCTTGGGTTGTCCTCTCATTGTGTTCCATGAAGGCTCTCAACTCATCCCCTAAAAAATTGTTCACCCATTTTATTGTTTTGAGTGGGGTTATTATTTGCTGCAAGTTTCCTTCTTTCTCTCCCTATTGCACTTTGAGCTCTTTGTCTTGATTGCATCAACTACTTTTCTTGATCCTTGGGTTGGCAGATCAAGGCTCTGATACCAATAGTAATGCCCCCTTTTGGGGAAATACCTGATTTTTGTCCAAAATGACAATTCCAACAATACAATTTATTTACAAATAGCATTCTATAAATAAATTACATAATTGTAGTTAAACTTAAACAGAATTATAATTAATTAACACAAAACATTATAATCATAAATAATCTCTACTGAAAACAAAATATCCTAAATTCATATGGATCCATTTCGTAGCTTATTTCCATCAGCCAACCATATTAGGAATGCGATCGGAAAGCATGATAGAGTGCCAAGAGACTGTCCTCCTCAACCAAGACCAAGGGCATGGAATGAGCCTCAGAGTCATTCGTCCCATTAGCCCACAAGCAAACCAACTTGGGGTTAGCATACTTGGTGAGGGAAGCAATACTGCTACATCTCCCTACCAAACATTTCACATTGATTCCAGATGTGATTGCTTAATGGAAATCAGATAAATATTTACTAATCTTATAATTATTGATGGACTGGCAAGTCAATTAAATAAATAAATTATAGCTTCCTAACAGATTAATTATAAATAAATAGTAAATATAATCAGGCTGCATACCAATCACTTTATTATAATTAGAGACTGCTGTATTTCCTCTGTATTATAATAAGAATCAGACTTGATCAATTGATGTCTTCCTCAAATGATACTTACTTCCTTTTATACCTCCTACGGTGGAAGGGTCATGACCCTTAAGTTTGAAAAGATGTAGCCTTTGCAATGAAGCACTGCCCTTCATGAATAATAATCACCAAATGACCCCCGCTTTGCTGAGTGTTAAGGATAATTGATATTCAAAAGGATCGCCAACCAGTTTTGCCAAGTGTTAAATTAATATTAATAAGGGATTGCCAACCAGCATGTAATAGTCACCTGATCCTTGGTCAGTGCCACTCCTGATTTGGTATGTTGGTGATTTTAATTATAATAAATTGCTATTTTTGTGGCGAGGCATGACATCTCAAGCCTTGGAGGTTGATTTTCCATTTTCCAAGAGGAACAGGTTGTTCAATAAGTTGACATGCCCAAAAGCAGTAAGGTACATTTTGGAACATGAAAAGGAACTATGAACAAAAAGATGAATATGGAAAACTACACACAGTGGATTTTTATGTATTTTGAGTAGATTCATATCCATGGATGTTGTAAATCCTGTAGTACTTCCATATCTCGATGCTTCAAAAAGTAGACATATCTTCCGGCCTTCCAACCCTTTCAGGTTGCATTGTGAAGAAACAAGTATATCTATAGTGAACTCCTAAATTGCTTCATGAATCACCACAGCATCAAAAAGATGAGCAAGGTAAACAAAATACAGGTAGATGTTTTTGCAGTTCAGGAGTTATTACTTGTGGTGTAAAACAAAGAAAAAACAAACAATTGCTAAGGAAATTTCAGACTTAAACAGCGAGATGGAAATACAGAGCACAACAAAACATCATGACATTAATAATTCAACTGATATATATCAGATACCAGCTCCTTTGCAGAGTTGTAAAATTTCCTCACTAAAGCCATGTCTAGACCTGCAACTGCCATGTTGAGAAGCAGAAACAAATAAAAAGAAGTGAGAAAACCTTAAGTACACATTAAGCAATTATTTAGACCTGCATAACCACACAGGGACAAACTGTACAGAGCAGTGAAAATGCCAAAAAAAAGTCCAAATAAAATTTATAGGTTATAATCACCTACACCCGTTGAACCATCCTTTGGAAGAAAATTGATACTCAATGAATCTAATGAAGAAAACATTGTTCTGATCTTAAGTACCAAACTTTCTTCCCTTGATGACACCTTTGTTGCCAACTCAAAATCTTTCATCAGATCTAAGTGGTCAACAGGTCTTGCAACTGCAAAGAAAAATGGGCAAAATCATCCTGTGCCCTTATATAAAAAATCACTACAGATAACATTAGACTTTGATGACTTCCAATAATCTTCCATGTTAAAAGTAGCTTCATAGCAAATTGGAATAATATATTTATGAGACAAATTACACAAACGGTCCACTTTATGATACTTAGAGATCAAGAGGATTAACTGTCTGCAATGCACATATTTCATCACTAAAGTAGAAGCACATCAAGTGAAAAAGAACTAAACCATTTAAACTAGTTCTATCAAAGGTCAACACACAAAAAAGAACCCCTTTCTAATCAAACCCTCCACCCAAAAAACAAGAGGATGATATTTTCAGAAATATTCATATTTATATATATAGGACTGCATGTATCACATGGCAGTGCAAATATATATATAAGCGCAACCAACAAAAAAGGGATTCCCATACTCCATACACAAAGATGTCATTTTATAGTCCTGGGATCATATTTCTGTTCAACATGACCAGAAGTACGGGTTCCTATATCAACTGTTTAGACATTAGAAGCTAATAGTTCATACTTCCAAAAGAGAAAGAGTAGGCTAACACTGTCTCCAAGAAAGAGATAAGGATACTATATTATTATTAATGAATGATCAAAGTAGCTCATTAAGGCTTGAAATAACACACAGTGAAAATAGCAAAATAAAAGGTTAAAAAGCATCCTGGGATCTGAAAATGTAACAAGACACCAATGAAGACAAATGACAGGATACTAAAGCTGGCAGTTAGCATTGCCACATAAATGTATCAAAGCTTGAAAGAAAGGAAAAAACCTTACCATCACTGCCACATAAATGTATCAAAGCTTGAAAGATAGGAAAAAACCTTACCATCACCACCATGATGAGTTCAACATAGGATTTGATAATTCCTATAGGAAAATGGTGAGGTGTTAAGGGGGGCAGGCTAGACAATCCTAGGAAGATGCATGATACTCTCCCTAAAACCTCCACTAACACCCATGGTCAACCAACTTCCAAAAGTAGAGGAAAAACTCGTATACTCATCTATTATCATGTCTCAACTCTCAAGTGGATTATTGAGAACAATATGAACCACAAATCACAATAGAATATATCCACAATATGGAGACAGGTACCATCTCTCTCTCTCTCTCTCTCTCTCTCTCTCTCTCTCTCTCTCTCTCTCTCTCTCTCTCTCTCTCTATATATATATATATAGAGAGAGAGAGAGAGAGAGAGATAAAATGGCCCTTAGAATGCTGTCCCCAAAATATATATTGTCATCCCAGAATCTGACTTATTCAGAGTGAAGTTAGGCATTCCATGGCTAACTTCGATGAATGTAATCACTTCTATTGTACACAAATGTTTAAAGTTTCCTCACGGGGTACAATGCATGCTATCCAACATTTTTGATATAAACCACTTGCGTCTCATGGGTGCTTTTCTCTTGATTATTTCTAGCCTACTTCTGCAGGACATCTACCACCTCACAATGATTTACTATTTAAAGCATATTTTGAATTCAAAGTGAATCGTTCAACCTCCTCTTTGCAGTTCCCTTTATTTCCTCACCTATGGTCGCTTCCCTTGTGATCACTCAATCGCAGCAGCATTTTCCTATCCATACGCCTTCCTCTTTGGGAGCTAAGGATAAACATGCTCCATAGGGAAAACCTCTCCTCCCAAAGATTTCACAGTTGTTGGTGATGTCTTTTGTTCCTCCTACTATTCCTACAACAGAAAGAGGAAGACATTCATGTTGTCTAGATCTTCTTAGTTTTTTCGTCCCCCAGTAGCTCCTGCTGTTCCTAGACCTACTTCATTGGTAGGAAAGGAGAAGCAGCCTGCCAAGAAGGAATCCTCCTATGCACCGTCTATGCCTCGCCCTCCAATGGTACCTCATGTTCCTCTTACCAAGTGCACCCCATGTCTCTCCACCACCTACGAAACCGATTCTTACTCCTTTAAAAGTGAAGGTAAAACTGTAGGAAAAGCAAAGTGTTCTTGTTCCCTCTCATGCAACTATGCCTAGTCCTCACAACCACTGAAACCAACTTGCACATGAACAAAAGTGTCATAGGCATGTGTTGGCCCGTGAGCAAGCTACTATACAAGTGCTTGATAATGAACATCCTCCTCCAATGTGACCGCCTCCCAACTTAGTGATTCCTAAGTCTCCTTCTTCTCCACCTCCCACCATTATTTCTTCTACACCACCTTCAGTTCCTCCTTGGGATCTTGATGAACCTCATCCTAAAAGGGTGCAAGTGTTCCTAGCTCCTTCGATGAAACCTCCACTAATCCCAAACCTTCCTAAAATTCCATCATTTTTTTGAACCACCGGAAATGCCAAACACAAAGTCTATATCTAGTGCTCTAGCCACACATCCTCTATTTCAGCATACTCGTCATCCGGTATTTCCCAATGTTCTTCGCCCTACTTCCATTGATGTAAATATCCCTCAACAACCTCCTAAGAGAAAAATTGAGCAAGGTCCTATTCCATCCATTTGAAAGAAAAAGCTAAACCCACCTTCATTGCCTCCTCTAGACCATTTTGCATCAGTTCCTTTTACAAAACAAGTTCCAACTTCTACCATGCTTGCTACTACCCAGGTTCAGAAGATTAGCAATAATAGTCCTCTTGTTTCATACTTTAAAACAAATTCACCAAACTACCCTTCTCAAGAGGGCTTGTTTGAATCTCTTCAAGATATTCTAACATCGTTACATCCCACTTGTGCCCTAAATATTTTGATGATGTTTTATGCACTAACACTTGTTTAATATTGTTGAATGGTGTTTCGCAATGCACATGTTGATGATTTGGTTTTAATCATTATGACATATGAGTTCATTTATTTTTATCAATATATGCAAATGATAGAGTTATGCCAAGATTTTGGACTAGCTACATGATTTTGACCTAGTGGATGCAGGAAGTCGTCATCCTCTGAGAAGGGAGGGAAAGTATCATCAGGAACAGAAAGTAATAGAAGATGGATCTAATGCCATCTGAAAACCTTATCTGTAAGTTAAGACTCGTTGGCATGAGTAGGGTTTGGTTCCATCAGTTCATTATCAAACCAGGTAAACCCTAAGGTCTGTCTAGGTGGTTAGGGTTGTCCTATCCTTGTCGTGGATTATGTTATTCTTTTAAACAAAGTAAGATTTAAAACAATTGAACAAGTAATTAAGCCTTTTTATTTTCTTTCTATATGTTTCTTACAACAAATGAGCACCTTCATGAAGTCGTGGGAATATTATTATTATAATAAATATATATTGTATATATAGATATATATGTGTGTGTATACCTAGTTAATAGTAAACACACATATACGTACCTACATAGATATATACATATTATATACTTATATAAGTAAAGTTTTATTTAATCTTTTCTCACATTAACAATACGCGTGGCTTTATAGACCTAGCCACAATTAAGTGGGTTTTGTTCCACATTAAGTTCATATTATAGCAAAACTTCACCTTGGAATAAATTTATAAAGGCCCATATCATGAGCCATCGGCTCATAGTCAATGACAACAATTTTAATCTCATACTTGCATTTCGTTTGAGCTTTGATCGCCGCCTTCAGGAAGAAGGAACGGGAATAGAGTAACGTGGGTAGAATTCGATGTAATGAATTCAAATTACCTTGAAATGAAATGGAACACATATAACTGTTTCGTTAAATCAATATGAGAAGAGCTTTTGGAATCCGCATGTTATATACAGAAAAGAGAGTCTTTTAAAAACACAAGGTCTTCATTCTAAAAGAACTTTGGAATAGAATTTTTGAATTCCACACAGCTGCTAGAAGCTTTCACTTCAGAAGTCTTCATACAAGCATACATTGAAATTAATGGAATGAAAATTGAACTTAGCCTTTACGGCAGGGGCAGTCAGTCCTTGTTAAATTTGTGAAACATAGTCATACATCTTGGAATCTTCTAATAGTTTAAATAGTATGTTTTTCTCACTGTCTTGTAAGGAAAATACCGTATGAATTAAGAAGTGAATTTTTTGTTCATTCATTTCAACAAGAACATTATGGCTGTAATGAGGAGCCTTAAACAGAGACGCTGCCTCTGTTGAATAAAAATTTAGAACCCTGGAACGATACCATGGGAAGCTTAGGCTCATGACAGAAAACAGAACAGCAGCATAAAGATTAAATCAATACGCAACTCTACTTCCAATTCTAATTAACAGTGGCTGATTACTAGCTACCTATCATTTACAATCAGAAATGAGACTACTGCAGAGTATAAATTCTTAACTATAGCAATTCAAAGAAGTTTAAATCTGTTAAAGTGTATGAGGCATTTGGTATCAAACAATATAGCATTACCATTAACTGAAGGGTTTCATACCTGTGAGCATGAGTGAGTTGGATACTAGCTCATGAGTACAGGCATGAAACCTGTTTATAAACAATCTTGTAATTGTCCAATGGAAGGACAAACCATAAGACTGATAGTCACCACGAGTTTGTTGAACAGCATGTTCAATCTGAGTCCTAACATATAAGTAAGCCATTAAGCCTCCCAAGAGTCAGTATGCACTTTGTTAATGTTTGCGTACGCTTCAAGAGATTTTATTTATTTCTCCGATGGTTGTCTTTCCGTTTTGCTGTTCCTTATTTCTTGTTCAGTGATTAGCTGGAAGAATTCCATCTCCGATCTGTATGTGAGCTGGCAGCAGTTACTTCTTCATGGATTTCTTCCGTTGAAGTTCTTTGGCTCTTTGTGTATGTCGGTTGTGTAACTGACATCTTCTTTTAGTGTTTGGCCTTCCGTCTTTCTTCTTCATGAGCTATATTGGGTCGTGTTATGTGTTATATATACGCCAAGGGATGTGAAGTTTAGTGTGATCGATATTCTGATGTATTTGATGATTATTGATGAAAAGCTCAGGACTTTGCTGCTGTGACCTTGCATCATCTTCAATCTTCTGATATAATTATTATGTTCAGCTGAGATCATCTGTGTGTGAGGATTCGATCTCTTAAGTTCTGTACACAATTTGTGCATTCAATAAAATATTTTTTGTGTGTGGCTGGGTTTTTCACACTCAGGTGGAGGGTTTTCCCAGGATAAATTCTGTGTATCTTGTTCTTGTGAGATTTTTTAAGTTTCAGATTTCTGTGTCTTATGTTTCTGGTTCTAACATTAACACAGTTGGCATAAGAAGACAGACGTGAAAACTTGAAAAACCTTTATGGGTTTAAGTCTAGCCAAGTAGGGTGATGAACAATGACTACATGCAATGGCATGATGCAAACTCATTAAAACCTTTGGCCAAGGTGATGCTACAAATAGTAAGCATCAGTCAATTCTTTGATCCAAATATACAACCCAGTCAGAGGTCATAATAGTTAGGAGTAGCCTATGGTGTGTGATCAACGAGGGATTGTGTAGGGTCAAGCACTAGCCTCAGATGGGATTGGATCCAACATCTATTACTTCCCTGCGAAGGGTTGGGCCTTTCTAGTTGGAATTGGCACGGGGGACTAGTAAGGCAGAAAAGAACCCTAATGATACTTTCCCTCTCTCAACATTGTAAGGATCATTTAAAGTTCAGAATGAAAATCAAGAAACTGTAAACAATAAACCTCTCTTGAATGCTTGCTTATGTTGCACTTCGATATAAAATCTTATGCAATTGTTTTACATATTTTCTAGCGTACTTTCTTTCTTTCAGCTTCAAAAAAAAAATTACCTAGATTTTCATGCTTCTAAATTTCAGTTCAATTTTTCTTATTATTGCAAATGTTTAGTTGCTAGATGATGCATGTTACAGACATTGTTGACGATCTTTACACGACAATTGACACTTACCTCACAAGATGTTTAGGATGATGTTGTACTTGCAACTAGTTCTTTAGCTCTTGCTGCAAGTGATTCGCCTACTACTGCTTTAACAATACTTCTTCTATAGGCTCGACCTCCCTCCCCTTATGATCAAGATTGGGAGACTGATGATTAGTTTGAGAGAGATCTTTAGAACAGTACTCTTCTTATCTATAAGATATGAAAGTTTGTATGATTGTTTTGTGTTCCGTCATACTTGTCTTTATAAGTTTGTTAATCTTACCTAGAGGAACCTTGGTACCCTTGTAGGTACATGGATAAATGTCTCCTATCTAGCAATTTTCTAATGATTTTGGCTTTCTGGCTTGAGGAATTATCAGGCAAGAAAATGAGGAAGTGGTTGGATCCAAGCAAACCATGGCAATCGACTCTTCTCCTCCAACCATAATACCCATGACCAACTTTTAGGCCAGAAAAGTTAGCAATCCTTATGTTTTTATTCTCACCTTCAAGCCCCTTTCTAGTGGATGTGGAATTTTTTTTAACTATGGAAATCAAGAGGAGTGAGCTCAATGGCTTGGAGCTCAGGCCCTTTTTTATCGAAGCCCTCAACACTCTTGACAAAGTGAGCTCTCCCCCTATAAACCATAGGATGACAGAAACAGCCCGAAAGCCACCATCATCGGGTAAACTTGGTGAGATGTGAACCTTAGACCTACATGGGAAGTACATGTTCTTTGACTTTATGCACTAACGAATCATCAAATTTATTCCTCTTGTTAGCTACGATTTTGACCTAGAATATTTGAAAGAATATTTACTTGATCATGGAAGCCATTGTCATGTCATTATTCATGTTGGTCAATACATTTATTGAAAATGAAATAGAAGTTTAATAAATTAAAAACTCCAGAAATATCTAGCATGATTGATGCACTTCTATAAAAATAACAATTAATATGTTGAATTTATTTGATAATGCTTTTCAATTTTAATTTGATTAATTATTAGAATATAGCTAAAAAAATGATGTCTCCAAGTATCTATGTGATGTCCCCTTCTAGTTGACATCTGTCAGCTGAGTAGATTAGCCTATCACTAACCCTCATAGGTTGATGAGGTTGGTTAGAGGGTCCTCCGGAGTTTTGGTTCGTCATCTTCAAAGCGAGCACTCCAGATCTGGTTTTCATTTGAGGTCTCCAGGACTCTGTTTGAGATACTTTCTATTTTTAGCAGTCTTGCTATTTATAGCCAATGGGTTGGACAGGGACGGAGTATGGTTTGGCAGTCTCCAGTTCAGATGGCAGGCAATTCTGATAAGTACTTGGAGAGGTATTAATATTTAATTATTTTTAATTTAATATTAAATGGGTGAACTTTAATGTTTAATTGTTTTAAAAGTCACTTTAAGTCATAACTTAAATGAGGGTCTATCTCTCGTCAGATGGGGCCAGTTTTATATTAAATGGGAAAGTGATTTATTTTTGACACTTCAATAGTCAAAAATTAAATATTAAAAGTTAAACATCATTTAATGCCAAAATCGCACCCTTCTTGGGAATCACGCCAAACCCTAAGTGGAGAGGATTAAAGAAGATTTTAGGTCTTCTTTTCATTATGCTAAGTTTTGATTTTTTGATTGGAGCTCTGAGAGGAGTTTTGGCCAAGGGTTTCAGCAGAAGATTCTTCTGCAGTGATCAGAGGTATCGGTACAGAAAACTTGGGATTCTTGTACAACAGCATCAGAGGTTGTGAAATATCAGTTGATCTTGCTCTTCCAATTGGTTTCATTCAGGGACCAAGTTTGTGCTTATTAACCAGAGAGGCACTGTTATTCTTCAGTATTTTGTTGCAGCAGCAAACAGGGAAACAGAGGTACCCAAAGGAGATATTTATCGGTGGCTGTACGGCTGCCTAGGAAGTAGCGCCAATCACCTAAAGGGGTCTGCGATTTGCATGTTGGAGGAATCAAAAAAAAGTTATAAAAATAGCTGAAGGTGCACCTAGTCTGGAGTCATCCATTGAGCTATCATGTTAGTTGTTCTGGTCAGTCTGGAGTAAGTTACAGCATGCTGTCATAATGGACTGTGTATGACCAGCAAGGAAGAAATAAGGGTTTCCAGAATTTCATGGTATTTTTCAGTTCCTATCTAATAATGTTTGTTTATGTATTGAGGGTAGATTAAGGTTGAATAAATGTAATAAGAGTTTGATCAGTTTATTATTGAACTATAATTGATTTCTAGTGTTTCCCTATAGTTGCTTTTTGAGCTTATAATAGTCAAAGTATACTAGCTGTTCAAAAATTTGCAAAGAACAAACTTAAAACGCAACAGGGTCAACTAAACTACAATTGTCAGAGTTGAGGGCCTTTGAGGTTCTTACAATCTATCTCCAATACCAGTGTCCCATACCACTACCAATACCAATCTCCATGGAAGCATGATTAATAAATCATGATTCCTCTAGAGGCAATACAGGTACTACAAGGAATGGTGGTGTTGGTCAAGATAGTGTGGACTTGGTCCAAATTTTCTTTCTACCTATTTGGGTGTAACTCAAAAAATTATATGGAAGCTTGGGCAATTATAAAGGCTCTGGAGAAAGCCTATAAAAAGGGTTGGAAAAGGGTTAATCTATGAAACCGACTCCATGTTCTTGTCTCCCTGATCAACAAAACGAATTTACAAGAGGCTTCTTCGAGATTGACCTGAGCCATCAAGCAGACTCTTTGTTTGGCTATCAACTTTAAGTTCATATCCTTTGGCCTTGTTCCCAAAGGGTGGAATAGGGTGGCAGAATATTTAACCAAATGGGCCTCTAAAGAAATAAGTGATTGAAATGGCACTGAATGGGGTGATTTAGTATAGGGTAAATTTCAACAGCTCCTCAACATAATTGATGGTGATCAAAGGGATAAATGATAGCTTCTCGAGCTTGGCATGGAAGTGGATTGGGAAAAGCAATAATCACCGGTGGTTTTGTAGGATCCTATGGTGGATCCTTCTTCTGTTGTATTTTTTATGGCAATAGTCATATGAAAATGCTTTTGTTGTATTTTATGCCAATATATATATACACATATGCATACACACATGCACATACATACATAAATAGATACCTACATATATATATATACATATTGGTAAACCATTTGTACTCAAACATGACAAAAAAAGAAAAAAGGAAGTTACGCATATCCATAAACATTCTCAACAAATTGACAACTAGCATCATTGTTTTACGATACTAAATTTAACCCAGAAAAAGCAAGTTAGGTATTTCCACAAACATTCTCCACAAAATGACAACTAGAATCATTGTTTTGTGTTACTAAATTTAACCCAAAAAAAGCAAGTCACGCATTTCCACAAACATTCTCAACAAATTGACAAGTAGCATCATTGTTTTGTGTTACCAAATTTAACCCAAAAAAACATACCAATCCCATTTGCCACCTTCCATGCCAGATCAGCAGCTTCATTTGGAAGCAAACCTCGAATGGTCAGGTCCTGAAACCTGATTCATGGAAATTCATTTAATGCCAAATATAAACTTGCACATGTAGTTCGAAAGCATGCTAATAAAACTAGTAACACCACAAACATGTCGATGCAGTGAAAGCCTATTCTTCTCTACACCAATATAAGATTTTATTATTCTCCAAAAAAAATATTATAAAATTTAGTCTTCAAAAGAATCCCACCAAAAGAACTTGGTATTCTCTAATGCTATGACAGTTCCAAACAAAATTTCACTCCCCACCATGATATTAAGCTGGATTGCAGTTAATTGTTTTAAAGAAAACCAATTATAAGTTTGCATACAGATTTTCTGCATGGGCAGTAAATTAGCCTCACTTGATGAGATCTTGGTCTCTCTTATGCCCACATCAGAATCGCAAACTTATTCAGAATATATTTAAGTGATCATTTTCCAAGTGAAATTTTGATATTTATCCCTGCTAAAAAAATTGCAACACATAAACCACAAACTTCTGTGCATTGTCTGCTTAAACACAATTGACAAAATGCCATATCGCACCAACCGCTTTCACAACCACAGTTCAGAACTCTTGTGCACATTCTATATTTTTTCAGATATAAAGAAATATTATGGGACATGATTTTTGGGATACAACTACTTAGTTTCAATGAGAAATGGATTCATGGGAACCACTACTCATGAAATATGAGTCAATGAGTTTGACTCAAAAACTACACAGTTAAATCCCAATATTAATAGCATAATTTGACATGTTGCAGAAAATGCCTCCTCCTTACTTATTTTGAAGTCAATTTACATTTGCCCTTTTTTTATGAGTCATGGCACACAAGAACACCACTCATGAGAATGAATGGTCAACTTGGCAATCAAGGGATCAAGGTGATTGCCCATAGGGGTGCAAGACCAGGATTTTTGGAGAGATCACTTTTCCCGATACTATAACTCTATTTACTGCCAAATAATAAAACTACATTTGTAATATAAATGGAATATAACAGCACATACCATATAATTGTAGTTGAAGAGCACGAATACTTTATTTTAGACCGGGAAGGATCATGTACCAAATCAGACTCCTTCCTCTGACTAGGAGAAGCATACTTAAAGTGCCCAAAGATTATTGTCAAATAGAACACAACCGTTGACAACCACTTACAACTAACTCCTAACAACTACCCACAAGCTGACTAGTAATTAATACTTAGTCAGGTACAACATAAGATAACAAATTAATTATTATGAACTTCAGAACCTATCCATTGAACTTCTTTAAAGTATAGTTCAGTAGACATTTGAAGAGAACATGGATCTCATCTCTATTTTATTTTTCACAACATAGGGAGATGTTTACTATATATGTTGACCCACATGTTTCATGTATCTTGATTTTCAGTCTTGCAATCAAAATTTTCTTTTTCATGTCTTTACCAGATGCTGCAAACAGAATTTGTTGTCAATAAATTTCCTAAAGACCTTCCCACTATTCAATAAAAACTATTTATTAAGATAGTAGTGCATTTATTTGAAATTTTAGATAGCAACTGCATCTTACAGTAATCTTGTGTATTGTTTTTTTTGTGATGGTTTGGCTGTTGAAAGATGGCCTGAAGCAGGCAGCGTTAACACTTTCAGAAGACGAAACAGACAAACCTCCATGGGGCTGGAGCTGGCTTGGCCATTGGATACTTACCAAATTCGGAAAAGAGGAACAGTTGGAAAAGACAGAAAAAGTGAAGACGGCACAAGGCTGTATAAGTGAAGGTGGGCAGGTCACATTCTATACAAAACATCAACAGTACTAGATGCCGCCAACATTACCTCCAGTTTATTCTCACACAGATCAACAATACTAATGCCATGCCTCCCCTGCCTAAAGGTCTCATCATCCACCTGCCACCCCTTCCCTGCTCTTCAAGCTCCAAGTCACGGGCGCCATCTATGGAAACAAAAATTTGCACCCCCCCATAGTGTATTTACAAGGTGGGGCCCTTGTAAATACACTAGGGGGGGGTGCAAATTTTCGCCCCCATAGCCGTTTCACATGTCACATGGCCATACTCAACTACACATAACAGTGGTGTGATGGCGCTGCAATGCACCTGTTGTGGGCACCATTGCCCCCAAACACAGCAGTGAGATTCAACAGTCGACACCCTATACACAATTGCCATTTGCATTATGTACATGATTAGGCAATTCTGAAGCAAAATAGCCTGTTGTCATTGCATTCCTACAAATATGGGCAGAATATAATATATGAACTGAAGTAGCCTTACACTTCACTTCTAAGACAAACTGACAAAGCTGTCCAAGCAATCACCAAAGGTGGCAACAAAAATTAAGGCTTAGGTCTCTCATGTGGACGAAGGATGACTCTACTTGAACTGATCGCAAGTTCCTCATAGTTGCAATCTGAGGGGTAACGGTAAAAGGCGATGATAATTTTTTAAATCTTAAATCACCCAGAGTCTATTCAACATGCTAAACTCTCCTTTGCAAACAAGCAATCATTTTCACCTTATATATAAGAGACTGCAACCTTCCACAATCTATACGATATAAATTAAAAGTATGATAAAAGTCCACCAAAGGGTCTCTTGATCTGAAGCAAGATTGTGGGGTTTATTGGATTGACTGTAAAAGAGGCAAATCCTGTATCGGAGAAACAGGAAGATCCTTCAACAAAGGTTCAAAGAAAGGAGTACAGGTATATATCATGACTGCATTAAGAGCTCAACCGTAGCCAAGCATGAACATGTTAGATCTCATGGCATATACTTAGTAGAAGCAATAATTTTGGTGAAAGAGGAGCATGACATGAAAAAAAAACTGAGAGGGCATTGCTATTGCCAAACATCTGAAAAATCTCAAAGAGATAGAGAGTTGGAATCGGCTAATTCACGGCAACCTATTGTTCTTTTCCTCGAAGGAAAAAGAATTAATCAAATGGATGACTATTATTTAATGCTTCATTGACAATTATTTACTATTGCCATTTAGTGTTAATTAATATTGTTATTGCAATCCATCTATTTTGAACAGGGTTACCTACTTAAGGAACCCTTGTTTGTAATCTCCCGATTCATCCTCGTGATGGCTAACAAAATTGTGGTCTGAAACGTGGGTTCTATAAAATTTGTTTGGAATTTTTCTTTAAGTTTTTCTTCTTATAGTGTGTTCAATTTGTTTACTTCTTTAGGTTTCACCCTCATGACCAAGCTCGGGACCAAAACAAGCCTCGGGAAACATCTAAACTCATCAAGTGAAGACTGAATCACTGATCCTCTCAGAATCAGTGGCCAAGTAGCACCACAAAGATTGGCATCGCTAGAAAGAAAGGAGGTCCCAGAAAACATGTCGAATTAGGTACCAGAGTTCTGTCATTTCATTTCATTAAGTTTTACGCGGATCCCACAAACATACAGAATTAAGCATCCGAAAGCTTATTTTATTTATCCTTTTTTATAACATGCAATAAAAATTCGAGATGGATATAATGACCTAAAACTTCAGGCTTCTGTGAAACTCTAATGGATCAATTCTGATCTGAGTGATAAAATAAATTGATAGAATTTGTTTTTTAACACTCAATTCAGCTCCTAAGATATGACTTGTAAGGAAACGAGATTAAATTAAAGAACAATGCTCAAAAAAATTCAAAGGTCATACCAACGCAAGGTTTCTTCCTGTTCAGAGGACGCCTCAGTCAAATCCAAGTTCATATTCTGATCGATGTTGATGAAGAAACAGCTGTTGTTTTTCACCCTTGTTTTGCCTAATCTATTCAAACAGCGAGACTAGTAATGATGAGGTATATGCATATTTGGCATTCTCAGTTTGAATAGACAAGCGATGATGAGGTATGTGCATCCTTGGCATCCTGACCAAGAGAATATCGAAATGAAAAGATAAACAGATTTGATTTCGAAAGGAAATGAAAAAACAAAGAGATTTGATGTCGAAAGAGAAGGAAATGAAAAGATTGTGTTCGTTACAAAACTTGAATTTAATAATGGAGGATTGCTCACGGTGCACTGCATAATCTTCTATGTAAGCAGCAACCATGCGTCGTGAATTACTAGGCTATTAATTTTGTAAAGTACAGTAATTTTTTTAAAATTATATTTTTAATTTTTAAATATAAGATATTATAAAATGAAAATTAACAACAGCTAGATATGATATTTAGAAAGTCTATGAAATTTTCAAAAGATATTATATCTAAATTAATTTTGTAAAAGATTAAAAATAAAAATCTATTATTTAGGTGTTGGTTGAAAATTTTATATGCCGGAAGGATGTGCAAAATTGTGGTTTCAGCAACACTGTGTGTGAATATGATACTCTCCTAATTTAGGGAAGGCTCCCCCTATCTACAAACTAAACTAATCTAATATGGGTGGGACAACAGTCTTTCTTCTCCTTTCAAGAAAAACTATACTCTTTTCTCTTCACAAAAAAGTAATAGCAATTGGAAATAATTAACAGCAAATATAGAAATGAGACTTTTTTGTAGGATTTTTGGAACATAAAGGGAAGCAAAGTTTCCATGAAGGCACAAAGACCTCCGTCACTTCTCCGGGACAAAAAAACAAAAATGAAAGCACAAAGTCTTCAACATTTCTATTGTCATATCAACATTTTTAGATGATTTTCTAGTAACCAAGCACAGTATGTAGCAGCTCAAAGTCTAACTAAATGATGCACTTCACCTTGCATGCACAAGTCTTGATAATAGAAGCAGCACAAAATCTACAAGCTATCTTCTCTCTTGAGCTTTTCACACTAGCTTCAAATATGATAAGCAGCTCAAAGTTTGCAAGACCAAATCTGAAAACCAAACATATAACTCTAAATACAATTAGCAACTCAAAGTCTACAAGATTGAATTTAAATCTCTTTTGAACAATAGAACAAAAATCACAATCAACACCAGAAAATGTCGTCACATAACAACTTGAATTGGCACAAAGTCTCAACACAGCTTGCCTCTTTTATTGAAAGCAATCCAATTTCAATCTACGCTCAAAGTCTTAGAGTGCACATACAAACTGGCAGAATTTTGTTGCATTGCCAAAAGATATATATTAGAATAGACCCCCTCAAGTATTTATAGGAGAAGAGCCTTGAGAAAAAGGTGTGAGGATCCCAACTAACTTGAGAAATTCTCTCAACCGCCATGACTTATTCCAACTACAGTCCTAATTGAACTCAACTTGTAGTTGCTTTACATGTAATTACAAAAGTGCAAGTGATGAGTTAACTTGCAATTACAAAGTTATTTTTTACATGTAACTTGTCAAAACAAAATTACAAATGCATAATTAAAACTATTCTATGTGTCCAAAGACATGACTCTAACTGCTTCATCCTTTGTCTGTGATGTTCTTCATGTTGCTTCAGGATGCTAAAACTTGAAGTATTTTGGATCAGTGAAGACATCTTGAAACGGAACATGAATTTGCATCCTTAATGATCTTTGTGTCTTTGGCCAATGAACTTCAACCTTATCTTCTTGCTTGGGGTAGTACTGGATTTTCAGGAGGAAAAGGGTCGCCTTCCTCTTTTCATGTCATGACCATCTCTATCTTGAAAGCATTTTATGCTCTCAACCACGAATTGTTGTTGTATCTCTTCTTTGTATCATCCTCCAATCTTGAAATCTGCTTGCAAAATAAGGCCCATGTCTTAATCCATTGATTTGGTAGATCATGTGTGCAAACCGAACTGACAAGGGAAGGGATAAACTGATTCAAAAATGGGTTCACAAGTGAATTTTGGGTTCTAGAAGTTGCATTACAAGTAGACTTTAAATGGGAAAAATAAATGAAGGGGTGAAATGAGTGGATGAAATGGTGGGAATGGGGATCTTGATATGTGGGAAATGATGGGAATGAAGCTTGTGAATAAGGTTAATGAGTGCGGATGGATATGAATTAAATTTTGGAAGATCATCTTCATTTTAACCACATGGGAATGGGAAAAACCTTTACTTGTAATCAAGTTTTTAAAACCCAAAATTGGAAAGACAAGCTTTTTACAACTTTGAAACTTGAAGTTTTGGCAAAAGAGGATTAAGTCTTTTAACCAAAGGGGTAGATCAACTAGTTTCATCTCACTTGCAATCGGGTTTTTAAATCCCGAATGCAAGCAAAGAGGGAAAATGGGGAAAGACAATGCAATTTGCAAATTGCTTTGCAAACTTGGAACAAAAGGAAAAAATCTCTCACAAAACCGATTTTAGGCAAGAGCAAAACAAAACTAACATATATACAACTTGATCAAGGAAACTAAAACAAGAAATGAAAGCAAGAACAAGAGAAAAAAACATACCTTGATCAACAAAAACGACCTCCCAAGAACAAGAAGCAATCCTTGAAAGAAGAGAATGAATCTCTTAAATAAACAAAAGAAGATGATTCAAACCCTAGCCATGTTTTTAAAAAATGCCATATGTAGCAAAAACACCTAACAAATGCATCAAGAACCGGTCAAATGAAGCTTCCAATCCCCATGCCTAGGTAAGAGAAGCCAAAATGACTTAGGATAAGGAGGATTCATGGCACTTCCAAGAGGTAAACTGTGGCATTTGAAGAACACATGTTTGCTATTTTAACGCCTTTGAACCAGCAAAAACGACTACCATATGGCACAAAAAGAATTTCAAAATGCATGAAAATAGCTTAGGATTCAAAACGCCTTTCTCCTAAAATCTCTCCACAAAAATCGATTAAATCCTTCAACAAATTCGACTTCAATAGTTGGTCGGGTTCTTGGAGAAGGGCAACAAGTTTTAAAATTTGCAAAGAACATATGAAATCGGGTTTCTAAAACCCATGCGCAAGTTTTAATGTGTTCACTTTTCATGCATTAAGGCAAAATCGGGTTTGTGAGAGAAAACTACAAGTTTAAAATACAGGTAAAAGGGAAATAAAACTCCCTTTACAAGTTTTAAACAACTCAACAAAAGACTAGTAAAGGGAAAATAAAATTCCTTTAACAAGTCACAAAATTGATTTAAAAGACATAAAAAGAAAGGGGGAAATAAAAAGTAAGTTGCAAGTGACAAGTTTTAAATAAAGTGCACTTGTAATTGTTTTAAAATTTCCCTACAACACTAAAACAAGAAAAAATTAAAACTTGCAATCAAAGGAAAATTTCCCACTTGCAGACAGAAAGAAAACCCCTGAAATTGAAGGAAAGACATAACAAACGAACTCGAAAAATGATGAAATTTGAAACACAAATCAAGGATGGACCAAAGATCAGCCCAGTTTAACCAAAAGTGAAAATTTTGCCTCAGAAAGCATGTCTTAAGAGTAAAATCTTCAACCTGTAGTGATTGCCTAGAAACCCGAAATCACACAAAAAACTAGCAAAATAAAGACCAAAACTCACCAAAACTTGGACAATGATGGAAAAGACACCCCCAATGATTTGACACTAACAAATGTGAGTTTTGAACCTCGTAAAATATGCCTTGGAGACAAAAATGACGCATTTTAAGCAAAAATTTGTAGGGGTTGTCACATTTTTGAAAATCCAAAAAATGAGGACAACATTAGGTAAAACAAATTCACGTGTTTAATACAAAGCTTCATAGTTGTTATGTTTCAAACTATATTCATTTTTTCCAAACCATTATGAATCTTTTGTTTGCCCTTCAATAAGACTAAAAATATAATCCAGAAAGTGTTAAGGTCATCGTATGTTGCAAACTTGAGACAAAATATTAAAACTCAACAATTAAGCCCACTACGATCACCATGCTCAACTTAACTATTGTACTTAACATGTTATTTTGTTTAAGATTTAATTGTTGATTTTCATTAGTTCTTGCCAAAGGCAGGATACTATTGCATTCATTGTGTTTTTTCTTTAATTAGTTTAACCATTGAATGCATAATTAAAAAAATTAAATAAAACTCTTTAGTGTAAATTCAATTTTTATTTTATGTAACTATAAAAATACTATTTTCTTTATTCTTATTGATTTGTGTAAGTGAAAAATTTAATTTCCTTAAAAAACATACACATTATTATGCATTATTATGATGAAATACATCATTTATTAGTATTGTGTCACTATCACATTAATTAATATACTAAATACTTACACATCATATCACACATAATTTATCTTTTCTTTTTCCCTCTCCTAAAAATGTTGACTTCAGTGTATATTAATGTATTCTACCAACTTTTTTCTACTCCAAAGTTAGTGGTAGTTGGAAATTTACAAAAAGTTTTTAGAGCCCTTCAAGCCTCAAAATATTTTGTGGTGTTAAAAAAGTTTGCTTAGAAATTATGTTATACGACTCTAGACTACGGATGGCTTCTAGTCAAACGGACTAATTAATTTATTTTCCTTTATAATATTTTTTAATTTTTCTTTGTTATTTTTTAATTGATATATTATTTCCCTACCTTTTTATCTTAAAAATTATTTATTTAAGTTATATTATATGCAATTAATTATTTTGAAAGATGTTTTATTATATTATTAGAATATAAAATTTCATGTTGCGTATATTACAATATGACAAATAATATATTTAATGGAGTCGTTGTGGACCGTTGCTACTCTTAGGGTTTCTCAGAACCCTCACTCTCATGGCTTTAACTTTGTTCAATGGAGATGTTTTGGGGAAATTTTCTCCGCCCAAAATGGCTTTCCTTCATATTCTACAATGATCTTATGGAGGAAAAAAACATTTTCAGGTGGTGTGGATAGTTTGAGGACACACCCTACTTGGGGTTATATGCCTAGGAATGGCCTAAGCTAGCAACTAGAGAGTGAGTTTCTTAAGGGGAAGCAATGCAAGGGAGGGAGACAACAAGGGGTCTTCAAACACTATGCAAGGGATCAGGGTCTTCCTGAAAAATAAATCGATGGCAAATTTTGAGTCAGCTCATGTAGATATATGTAGGAATGACGAGATGATAGGGAAAGAGGAGGCATTGAGGAGGAGAGGATTAGGCAAGAAGGAAGGATGTTGTAACGTTTCCGATCCTAGGGAGAGAGGAGCAACGAGGCCAATCCAAACTGCCAAATCTACAACGATGATTTTGGATCAGGAAACAGAGACTGAAATGGCTAAACGATGAGAGGTATTTTGCAGAGTTAGGCCTGATTGGGAGGTTTAAAGGATTTTGGACAAGTCTTAGTGACCTAAACAAGTGGATTTTAGATATCTGGGGTCCATTATTGAGTGGGGATGTCCAAATATTTCCTAGAGCTTGAGGTATTTTTGTGGTTATTTTTTATAATCTATAGGATAGAAATATAATACTCTATGACTACCAGTGGAGTTGAGAGGATAAGTACTTGTTGATATTGAAGCCTCAGTATCCCGCTTTCAACACTACAACTAAACCTTTTGATAAGTCTCCTATTTGGGTAAGACTCCCTAATCTACCGTTACAATATTGGTTGGATTATTGCTTTGTTGTTATGGGTAGTTCTTTGGGCGGGTTTTTGGTAGCGACGAGGGTTCCTCAAAGTTTTTGCACATTGTGTATGCTCCTATATTGGTGAAAATGGATATGACAAAAAATATCCTAGAGGAGGTTTCGATGAAATTGGCCAAAGGTTGTTGGGTTCAACCTTTGGATTATGAGGAGATTTCGTTTCACTGGCATAGATGCTTCCAAAGTGGGCATGTTGTTGCTTCTTATGTTAAGTGCAGATCAACCAAACAGGCAACTTGGTAGAAAGATGTTTCTACAAATCCCAATTTGGTGGAAAAGGAAGACAAGTGCCTAGATGAGTCCCCAAAGGAAGTAGGTGATAAGGGTGAACATGGTGGAGTTGTGCATATTGGTCCCCAAACTCCTAAAGATTTGAATAAGGGTTTAAATTATAAGAAGGATAGTCTTAAGGCTAAGAGGGTTCAGTGCAGGAAAGAGCTAACAGCCCAGAAACATCAGGATGTTTAGAAAACTTGGAAAAGTCATTTTGAGAAAGTTTTGAGGTGGGTCAAATTGAGGAGGTGTAGGAAGAAGGGTTGAAGGTAGTTTCGAGAAAGAGAGGTAAAAGATTGAAGGATGTGGAATCTTTTAATATGCTTCTTTGTTCCTCATCCAAAATTAATGCACAGTTAGAGCAATGTAATGCTTAACCTATTAATGGGTTTAGTCTGTAGATTTATGTATCCATGGGGAGGTGGCTCCTCATATGTAGCCCCACCTAGTTCAAGCCAGGCAAAAACCTGTACTTAATAAACTCAAAACTCTATTATCAATTAAACAAAATGACAAATAATATGTAAGAAAGAAAAAAGAAAATATCAAATAAAAATAAAATATATAAAATAAAATAAATAGACAAAGTTGCATTTCATGTGAATCAAATATGATTAACACGATATATATATATATATATATATATATATATATATAATAGAAATGATCAACAATAAAAAAAAAATATGTATTATAAGTTAAGTAATTTTTAGTTAAAACATAAAAACATCAAATTCTTAAAATATATATTAATACCTACAAACTAAAATTATTAAAATATAATATGAATATGTAATATTTATTATATTTTTTAAAGTAAAAATCATGAAAAATAATGAATAGTGATTTCTTCAAAAACAAAATTAAAATTTGCACATAAGTAAAAAAAATTAAATAGTTTAGATAAAATAAAATAATTTTTAATTAAAACTTAAAGTTACTCATAATTCTCACTATTTTTAGGAAGATGAATTTAAGATATATGTTTGGTTTGTGTTCTTGAATGTTCAAAATTTAGAATTCCCTACATTTAGGTGATGCTTATAAGCATTGAAACTTCTTGGATGATCACTCATTCTAATACTACTAACATCAAAATTTTAAAATATATATTAATACCTACAAAATGAAATTATTAAAATATAATATGATATATAATGTTTATTATTATTTTCAAAGTACAAAATAGATGGGATGATTAGGATATAATTCTCGACGGAAAAATCGCTATGCAACTAGGGTAAGAAACTCGGCTTTCTTGGTTGCTAGTCAGGTTGAGCAGGGGGCTGCCAGCACCTTTGAGGAGCCCCCATAATTAATGCTCATCCAAGTGGATGGGATGGATGGTGTTATGTGTGATGGGGCACCAAATGTGCGTCATTCCTCCTCAGTTGATCCGAGTCTCTCTGGCTCATCGGTGGATTCTGGCAAAACATTCAAGCAAGCCCTTGAGGGACCCCGATGGATGCATGCTTTCTCACTGAGCCTAATCAAGATGTTGTGACCAATTCTAATGCGCAAGAAGGTAAGGTTACGCCTGCCACTAAACTCATCATTTCGCCTAATTCGTCTATGTTTGTGATGATTTCTAAAGAAATTTGTAGGCTTAGAGATTCGACTATCTTTCTTGTGGCCTTAGATGTTAATAGGGTTCCATCTAGGCAATTCATCAATAAATGGCTTCAAGATATCTAGGTCAAAAAACCAGGGCTCCATTATACATATTGCAGGATGATACAAAAGGGTTTGTTTCTAATTTTTTCAAAGATACGGATAGTCAGAAAAAAGCCCTAGATAGACATTTTTGGATGATAGGTAATTCTAATTTTCAAACCATTAAATGGGCCCCTGAATGTTGCAATGAGGAAGTTATGGCCTTTTCAACCCTTAGGTGGGTTAATGTTAAGAATTTCCTTCCATTCCTTTAGTCTTGTCTCCCTAAAATGTTGGAGCCTTTGGGTAAAATTTAAAGAAGAAACTCCTCTCCGACCTTTCTCCCTCATTTGGGTGTGAGGATTCTAATTGCATTTAATCCTGGTACTGATTTACCTTCCAAAATTTTTATCAAGCTCGAAGAATCTCTTTATTCTTGTCCTATTGAGTATCTAGGGGATATTAATGCTTGCCATATATGTAGAAACAATGGTCATTTTAAAAGTAATTGCCCTCTTGTGGCTAAGCGTAAACCTCAATTTGGCCCCTCCAATGATCCCCCTTCATCTTCCCAAGCTCCCTTGGCTCCCTCTAAATCCCACCCTATCTCTGAACTTGAACCAGATAAATCGACCTCTCCTTCCCTTCCCGCAAACTCTTCCATTGCAGAGAGCATCCTTAAGTACATACAAGCCCTAAAGGAAGCTAGGGTGGCCTCTGAACCTACTCGACCTTCTCTCTTTGACCTATCTGATGGGTCGGCTTTAAACAAGGGCCCAAGGACTCAAAATTCACAACAGATAGTTTTGGATAAGTTGAAAGAGGTGGTTGTGTCTAGGAAGCAACTTGAGAAGGCCACTGGTTCTTACAAGGTTGATACATATGTGATCCTCCCCTTGCCCTCTAGTGAGTTCAAGGGTGTGGATGGCAGGTTGGAGGCGCCTACCATTGATAGTGCCACTATTGGTGGTTAGGTGGCTTGTGTTTCTTCCTCCACTAACTCAGAGGTTAATGTTGAGGCCCTTATGCATGACTTTGTGTTCAATGATGACTCCCGACCTCAAGAGGACTTGATATTGGGAAGTTTTGACCCTAAGTTAGCCTCCATCAAAGTTCCTATTGAGTCTTATGATGATATTGAAGGTCCTCAACTACTGTTGGATACTCTTAAGTCTCCAATTGGTGCTTCTGTTGGGGGCAATGACCTCCCCCTAGTTAACCCCACCTTCACCTATCCCCTCACTTATGGACATGTGGATGATAACACTGGTACCCCTACAAGTGGGAATGGACTTGAATTGTTTGGTTCTGAGGCTCATAACTTTACTTTAGGGGTTGGTGCGAAGGCTAATGGTTTCATTGAATTCAAAATAAAGAGGGCTAGGAATAAGACATCTTTGAGAACTATCAGGGATGCTTCTCTCGGGAAGGAGTCCTTAGGACCTAAGAAAATTTCTAAAAGTAGGAAAAAGAGAGGTAGGCCTAATTCAGTTGTGGCCTTTGATGCTAGTAACCTTTCTAACAAGGAGGAATGGCCTAAATTTTTTGAGGGGTTTAAGCCTCTAATGGATACCTCGTAATGAATATCTTAAGATGATTAATACAGTGTCTTGGAATATAAGGGGCTTGGAGTCTCCAGACATATAGTACATGGTAAAGAGTTTCCTCAATATGCATAGGAACATTGATTGTCTCATGTTACAAGAGTTGAAATCGGTTGGATTCTCTCTAGAAGTAGGACTGAAATGTATTTGGAGAGATGTTGCATACTTCTTTACTAATCATTCCAGAGGTAAGGGGGGTACTGCTATTTTGCTTAGTCATAAATGGGCTAACAATGTGATTAAGTGGGGACAATGCCCCTATGCCAGAGCTATGTGGGTTACTCTCAAGGTTGAGGGAAAGATATTTGGGGTGTGCTCAATTTATGCCCCGAATGATTATAGGGAAAGAGTGGAGTTGTGGAACTGGGTCTCTTAGTTAGATGACATCCCTTGGTTCTTAGGGGGTGATTTTAATATGGTAGAGAATGCTTAGGATAAGAGAGGTGGAATCGGATTTGAATGGAAAGGGTTGGAGAGAGTGCCTTGGGACAAGATGGTCAATAAGCTTATTGACCCAGTTGCTAGAAGGAAAGAGGAATTGAATACTATCTGGTATACATGGTGTAATTATCAGCAGCTCAATAGGAGGGTCTATTGTAGGTTGGATAGGTTCTATTTTAACAAAGAGTTCTTTCAAATTCAAAAAGATGCCAAGGGGGAGAAGTATTATGTGGTTCCCTACATGTTATCTGATCACCATCCTATTAATATTCAGGTGGGTTTTGTTGATGGTTGTTCTCCTAACCCCCCTAGAGATGCTTCCTTTATATTGAATGTTAGCTTGCTTGAGGATGAAGATGTCAGGTGTGCTTTGGCTTTTATCCAGATGTTTAATAAGAATAACAAATCATTTCGCTCATGTTGTGAGAGATGGGGTCAGAATATCAAGAGTTGGACAAAGTTGTGTCAAGTTGTTGGCAAGAAGAAGGCAAAGGATAATAGGAAGGCTGAGATGTTTTGGCAAGGGGCTCTGTTGGTAGCTGAGTCTAAACTTCAGGACAACCAAGAAAATGAGTAGCTTACCCATGATTTGATTGGAACTAAGGTAATTTTGAGAAGGATTCAAAATACTAAAGTTAATGGGTGGAAAAAAGGGCTAGGCTAAAGTGACTTGAGGCCAAAGATAGAGGGTCTAAGTTCTTTTTTCAAATTCTTAAGGTGAAAGAGGTGAAGGAAAGGATTCATAGTATATGAGAATATAATAAGAATATTTCAAACCCTAAGGAAATATTAGAGCACTTTGCACAGTTCTAAAGATCCTTGATATCTTCAGAGGACAGGGGGTTGGCAAAAGCAGAGCTAGGGAAGTGATTGAGAGGGTGGTGCCAAAAGTCCTAAATGCAGATGTCCCCTGGGCTAGATGGATTTCTAGTGGAGTTTTACAAAGTTAACCTCGGGTGGATCTTAGAATATCTTCTTGCATTATATAAGGAGGTTGTTGATAGAGGCCCTTTTGGTAAGGAAACTAATCAGGGGCTTACTAAGTTGATTCCAAAGGAGGCGGAAAAAACCTTAATTAGAAATTGGAGGCCTATTACTCTCCTAAATGTCTTGTCTAAAATACTAGCCAAGGTTGTAGCTCATAGATTGGAAGAGGTCCTCCCTAAAATCATCAGTCCTACCTAAAATCATCAGTCCAACCCAGACCGGCTTTGTTAAGGGAAGGTACATACTACAAAATCTAATGACATGTTGGGAGTCCATGAATTGGGCCAAGGATATTGGTCAGAATGAAAATGTTATTAATTGACTTTGAAAAAGCATATGATAGGATTGAATGGGGATTTATTCTCTATATTTTTAGTAGTATGGGCCTCCCAGACTTTTTTTGTAGGCTGGTTCAAACTCTCCTCTATGATGCTAATGCAATGGTTGAAGTGAATGAATTGTGGTCAGAATGTTTTCCTCTGTCAAGATCCATCAGACAAGGTTGCCCACTGGCTCTGACCCTGTTTGTAATTGTTGCAGATACCTTACATTACCTTGTTAAGAACAATGATAGTACTCCTAGGGTCAAAGAGATCTGCCTACCTAATGGAGAAGAAGCAATTAATGTGCAGTTTCTGGATAACACTACTGCTATGTTAGCTTTGGAAAAAAATAATATGGAAGCCTTGTTAGAGAATGTGGACATCTTTTGCAAAGCATCTGGTAGTAAAATTGCTCTTCAGAAATCATGTTTTCTTGGGTGGGATCACAATCCCCCTATCTGGATCTCTATATATTCAATGAAATGGGGGGGGGGGGGGGCGAGGGCGGCTAGCCAAATTGTTAGGTATTTGGGCATTCCTTTCTCAATTGCCCCAAACCTAAAGGAGATGTGGGAATGGATCAGAAACAAGGTTAATAAAAAGCTGACTAAATGGAATAGTAATTTCCTCTCTCTAGTTGGAAGGTTTCAGGTCTGCCAGAAAATACTCTCCTCTTATATTTACTTCTCCTTAGCCTGGCTCTTGTCTAATTACTAGTTTAACCACACCCAAAAGCAAATAAGGAACTTTTGGTGGTCTGATGGGAAAGGTAATAGGAAACAACTTGTGGTCAAATGGGATTGGTTTGTCATGAAGAGGGACAGTGTAGGTATGGGACTTAAGGATCTGCGGACTCAAGGGGTTGCCCTGGCCTCCAAGTGGATCTTTAGGGCAATAGTTGGAGAAAAGCCATAGAAAGTGTTGATTAGGAAAAATATATTAAGGTCGGTTCCCAAAAAGGCTAGGAGATGGAAGGGGCTCCCGTTTGGTGATTTAATAGCTGGAAAATTTGAGGTGTCTCCTTGGGGGTCCAAGGTCTTTAAATCTTTGTGGAAGGCCTGGAAGGTTGTTGAGCAGTTTGTTAGAAAGAATGACTGCCTAGGGGAAGACTGGAATCTTGTTGAAAACAAGTCCATTTGGTGGAATGCCTCTCATAAAGGGAAACATCTTTCTACTTTACAGGGATGCTTGACACTGAAATGGTAGAACAGTGGTATTAGAGTGTTTGGAGATATATTTCAAGATGGTTCGTTGTTATCTTGGGAAGAGATGGTTGCTAGATATAAGGTACCCCCTTCTCAATAAAGGACCTATGTTGTCCTTAAGGATGCTCTTTCCCCCTTTATCTCCCTTGGCCACCTTACTCTCTTCCCCACTTGTCCATCCTCTTATTGTTGGGTTGATAATACTCCTCTCCCAAACCTTTAGACCAGAATTATCTATGACACCTTGGTGGATTCTTCTCTTGTGATTGATCATGTTAACTCTGTCTAGGGCCTAAACTGGAATAGGGCATATTGGAGCAAGTCTCTGACTATCAGGTGGGCTGGGCCATCTGAGCCAAAAAAGAAATGCTTTTTTTGGCAGCTAATTTTGAACAGACTCCCTTGAAAGACACTAGTGGTAATTTCCTTCTATGTAATGTATGTCGCCTCCCCGAGTCCCCTCAACATTTTTTCTTTGACTGTTTATTTTTTAGAGAAGTGTGGGAAATGTTTGGTATTAAACTTGATGAAATGAATATTGCTCACACTAATGTTATCCTAGGTTACATTAAAGGCTACAAGAAAGTTGTTATCTCTTTTTGGTCTTGTCTCTCTTTGGAAATCTCATGGTTGATATGGAAGTTTCAAAATGATGAGATTTTTAATGGCGAGATTAGGAATCTTACTGAGTCTTTGAGGAGACTCATTTTTTCTTTTGATTTCTATGCTTCCCTTGTTATCAGGATTGATGAAGATAAATTTGAGCAGTGGTTGAAGGATGGATCTATTTCTGTACACATAAGAGAGCTCTCCCATGGATTCACCTAGGATAGAGGAGACAAAAGTAAAGACCCATTTGAGAAGGCTCTCCTTAGTTTCATGCACTTCTTGGAGGAGAGGCAGACCCAGATGGATCTGATTCATCGAGAAGAGGAAGTGATGCAGGGTTGGGTGATGCATCCGCACAAAGAACAAATTGTGAACAGACTGGTCAAAGTTTGGCAGGAAGGAGACTTGGGATGGATTGCATGGGTCTACCCCTAGGAAAGACTACTCTTTTGGATGGGAAGATTGATTTTAGATAGGATGGGTCTTCTATCTTTACTTGTGTCCTATAGTAGTTTTTTCCTCAGCTTGGGGTTGGTTGTATGTATCTTTTGGGGGATGATCATGGGCTGATTGGGTATAATTTATTTTTTCCTTTTGGACAAATACGGGATGGATTGATTTTTAGACTCTCACTGGTTTCTTTGATGCTTGGTCTAGCATGGTATCCTTGTAACTTATGATGTGATACTCCTTTTTGGCTTTATTATATTTAATAGGAAAAAAAGTAAAAAAGTAAAAAAATAAAACTAATGAATGGCAATTTCTGCAAAAATAAAATAAAAAACACACACAAGTGAAAGGAGATAAAATAAAAAATAACTTTTATTTAAAACTTAAAGTTACAAACTCATATTTATCAATATTTTTAGGAATTGGTTTGTGTTCTTAAAAGCATATTTTTTATGAGCATGAATGATCAAAATTTAGAATTCCCTATATTTAGGTGATGCTTAGAAGGATAAAAAGCATTGAAAATTCTTGGATGATCACTCATTCTAATCTACTAACATCAAAATTTTAAAATATACATGTAAAAAAGATGGCATGGATCTGCCTCCTTCTATTGCTACTACTCTAGCCACTTAGGCTTTTTGTGTTGTTTCTAGATTTTTGGGCTCTGTCCGTGTTTTGAGTAGCCTTTTTGGTTGTTTTCGGGCTCTGCCCATGTGACTATCAAGGAGTGACTTTTTCCTCCCACTTTTTTTTTGTGAATTGTGTACTCTCTTATACTTATTTAATGGAAATGCATATTCATAAAAAAATATTAAAATATAATATGAATATATAATGTTTCTTATATTTTTCAAAGTAATTTTTAAAAAATAAAAATGAAAAGAATGAATGGTGATTTCTTTATGATGCTTGAATTCAAAGCGAAGAGGCTCAAATATGAACCACAACAAATTTTGAGATTTGCATAGAGTTTGTGTCATCTTGCAAATGGAGAGCATCAATTCTATTCTTGCAAATGATTATGGCTTCAAATTAGTAGTATATTTTCATCATTATGCCCAAAGCTAAGTGTATTCATCCTACTATTTAACTTTTGAATAATATTATCATGTATTGACCCTGACTTAATCTTCTACATCTCTTTCTATCTCTTTATCCTCTCTCTCCATTACACCTATTCTACTATTTAATTTTTTAATATTGTTATCATGTATTGACCCTAAATTAATCTTCTACATCTCTTTCGATCCCTTTGTCCTCTCTCTCTCCCCATATCTCCCTCTTAATCTATATCTCCGCATCCATTTACATGTCTCTACTTTTCTCTTTAACTATTGGCAAGAACTTGACGCATTGTGATCCTTGTTTATTTTGTTAATCCATGGGATATTTAGTCTCAAAAGATCTAAACTCAAATAACAAGGAAAATAGAATAGTTACAAATATATTCATATAAGAGGCACACATTTCTTGTTCTCTAACATTTACAAGAACACAAATAGTTTAGCTTGAATGTCACTAACAAACCTATTTTTTTTACTAAAAACACTTAAATAAATAAAATAAAAGTGGCACAATGGATAATTGTATTTGTTTATATAATAGAAAATAAGCATTTTATTAAAAAAAAATTACATGCATTGATTATTAGTTGCATTGCCCTCATTCAAATAACAAAGGGTGACATAAGAAATAAATTATTTTCAATTTGTTTGGAATTTTTTAAGCATATCAACAAGGTAAGAGAAGGAAATCATATAGAAACTAAGCAATATAAAGTATCTTTGTTGGACGATAGCCTCACATTGGAATTGCTATTTTTATTTCCTTCATGATGATAGTGCATACCGGGAACAACTAGTTAACTATGATTCTTGGCATTTTAAGCACTTGTAAGGACTATTGATATGAATAGATTATAAGATGATTAATCAATTGGTATAATTATAAGAAAAGTAGAAGATGTGAAAAATATAGATTCAAATACAATGACAATTAAAGAACAAAAGTATGTAGAAATAGAGCAAGATAAATTATAATAAATAATGGCACAATTACATTAATGTCTTGGATGATAGTATACTTGCTTTGATGTCTAGGGACACAAGGCAATTGCATTAGCATCTAAGAGCATGCAAAATAGAAAAATGGAAACAAATATGGATTCCCAATTTATCGTATCTACTTTGTCACTTTCCTACTGTAGACGTATAAATCTGACCACTTTCCTAAATAAATATTTAATATTTATTTTAGCCCTATCCCCTTATTAATTAAATTCTATTTAATTAATTTATTCACATTCATCTATTTGATTAAATGAATTACTCTATTTATTTAATTAAATTCACCAAAACCTTTTCTAGCTTTTAATTAAATAAATCACTTTATTTAATTAATTCTCCTTTCTCCCTTTTTAATTAAATTTACATTTAATTAAATTGATCCTTGCAAATAAATAAATCTAATTTATTTATTAAATCCCCCCACTTGTATTTATGCAAGTTGCATCTATTTTGGTTGAAATAAAGTAATTTTATTTTAATTAAAATTCTTCCCCCCCACTTGCATTTTCCTACATCTCCCACTTGCCTCCTAAACCCCTTCTAGATTCTTCTAATCACTTCCAATTTAGCCTAATTCATCTCTTAACTATTGTCACATTCCTAAGCAAAGAGAAGTTGTTAGAGTAATTGGGTCTTTACTTGATTAATTAAACAATATTTGTTTAATTCTTTAAGTTCTCAATTATCTTTTTACACTTAAGCTAACATTAGGTGCATATAATTAATTATTATGTGCAAGCCTAGGGTTTTCCCTTTTTAGGGTTTATTGACCTATTAAAGGTTGATTTTGTTTTTCTTTGTATTATCTTTTCACAATATTTTTTTGGTAAATTGGAGCTCTCATCTTTTGAGAATAGTTTTCTATGTTTTGTATGTTCTTCAAATTTTGCTTCATTGCTTCTCCTTGTAACAGGTTATTCGGCTTGTAGAATATCTTTAGGCTATTGTGAGGTTATATTTCTCAACTCTTATATGGTATCAGAGCTCAGATCTGCAACTACATGTTCCTGTTTTTTGAAAATTTTGCATTTGAAGCAGATCTGGGGTTTTAGGCATTTTTTGCCTGCTTAGGGTTAAGGTTTTTTTTCTAAGCACTTTGGGCCTAAATGGACCTCACCATCGTGCTTAGAAGGCCCAAAAACCCTTATAGTCATATAAAATTTGTCCATTTTTTACTCCCGAGCATCTAGGTGATTTTTTTTCTCCCCACCAAGCCGTACGACCTTGGCACGCAAATCAAGAAGAAAAAAATTTCGCAAATTTTTTTTTGCCTTTTTACGGCATGCAAGATAGATTGTTTTTTTTTTTTAAAAAAAAATTCACAAAAAAAATCAAAAAAATCAATTGCAAATTGAAAAAGAAAAAGAAATTTGTTTGTGTTTTCTGGGCACCAGACCTGACTGTCTGGCGCCGTACGGCGCATGCAGACTAGTCGGGCCGGCCCCATAGGCCTCGTCGATCCTTCGACCTCGCCGGCTGTAGTCTTCGGCCACCGCCATCTCTCCGGCAACCCCGCCCAGCCTCCGGCAACCCCGCCCGGCTCCGGCCGCCGTCGACCATCCCTTCCGGCTGCTCCATCGGTTGCTCCGCCCAAGCGCCGCCGCCACCTCCAACCTAGCGCCACCGCCACCTCCACTCTGCTCTGCCAATTGCTCCACTCATTTTCTCCACTCTACCGGTTGCTCCATCAGGCTGCACCACCAGAGCTTGGCTTCCTCACCGGAGCCCCTTACTTTCCCCTTTTTGAGAAGGGATTGTTTTTTGGGCCTGGATTGCGCATATGGAGTCGGATTTTGGTGAACGAATAGGCATCGGAAAGGTGATTCCGAGCCGGACCTCATGGTGGTGGATTTTTTCCTGAATCTGATGTTTGACTATATTTTTTACCAGTCAAAGTCAAACTTATTTTTTGCACTTCTGGAGTCGTAGAATGGGCAAACGGACTCCGTTTTTCGAAAATGAATAGGCGTTGGAAAGCTCTCAACATGATCTGTTCAGAGTTGTGATATTTTTTCTCAAAATTTTCACTAGGTACATGAGATATCAGTTTGAATTTTTTTTTCTTATGCACTACTTCCTTCTCAGCAGTTTGTACTAGGGCTTGGGTTTATTTATTGTGAGGGGATGTTTTTTTGTTTTTTTTCTTGCTTTCTATCATTTATATCAGAAATCAAGAACATCGAAACTCTCAAAACAAACAAACCCTTCTGCATCTTCTGTCTATTCTGAAAGATCACATAATAAAAACAATCAACAAGCAGGTGTAGGTGTAGGTGTAGAGTTTTTTTGTTCTCATGGCAGATCCTTCAGTTGAGTTGTTGACTTCACACAACTATCACGCCTAGAAGCCCCACATCACGAGGCTTCTCAGGGCATGAGGTTTGTGGGCTTCTTTGGATGAGGTTCAACCAGTACTGCAACGTCCTTATGAGATTCTTATGCACCGAAACAAGTTGGATGAGGCCATGGGTTTGATCTCTTTGCATGTCTCCGATAGTCTTCTGTTTCACCTTGATGAGTTGCTTACTCCTTGGGATATGTGGTTGAAGTTTGATTCTCTCTTCGGGAGGGTCAATTAGATTCGGGCATTACAGATTGAGGCAGAGTTGAATTCTTTGTTACCTAATTCCTTTCCCACTATTGAGGATTTTTTGAACAAATTCAAGACTACTAGATCTGTTCTTCAGGGATGTGGAAAGAACAAGACTGATACCGAGTGCATTCATTTGATTCTTTCAAAGCTTTGGGGTCACTTTCAATTTTTTGCCTCTGCTTTCTACTCCACCATGGATGGCTTGGGTACTTGTTTCAACATGCCTACCTTTGATGTCTTTTGTGAGCGATTGTCTCGTGAGCAGTCTCATCTTTCTCTGCTGGTTATGCTCTCAGGCTCCAAGAACAAAGCATTGGTTACTCAGTCCTTTAAGGAGAAGGAGAAACAAAAGCAGAAACCGAAGCCAAAGAAGCCTTTTGCAGGTAGTGAGAATTCCTCCAAGCCTGCTCCTAAGTCTGATTCAAAACCATTTCCTCCCAAACAAGGGAAATCTTCACAGTCTGGTGAGTCTTCCTCCAAGACTAAGAAGAAATCATCAGACACTTGTAGTTTTTGTGGTGAAGAAGGACATCCAGTTTCCAGGTGTTGAAAATGATTAGAGGCTTTAGAGGAAGCCATGCAGCAGCATCACATTTCCTCACCTCAGGTGTCTTCTCCTTCCACAAGGAAAGGTCATGCTCTCATTGCTAGAGCTTCGACCTATGGGTCCACATGGATTCTAGATTCTGGTGCTTCTCACCATATGACACACACTAAGCAATTGGTTACTTCTCTTGCCTCATGTGGTATTTCACATATTGCAGTGGGTGACTCAGTATAGCTTTCCGTCTTGGGTTCAGGTTCTATCTCTTTGGATGGGGGTACTCTATAGGATGTTTTGGTTGTCCCCGACATGTTGATGAACCTCCTACCCATTTATCAGATTTGCCACTCTGGCTTTGGTAAGATAGTTGAGTTCTCACCACATGATGTGGTTATTCGGGACCTCCATGACCCTGATTTGGTTGTGGCTACTGGTAGTGTGGATTCTGCATCTCGTCTCTACAGATTTGATGAATTTGAGCCTTTTTCAAGTACAGGTTCATCTCTCATAGCACATGCAGATTCAGTGAGTAAGCTTTGGCATGAGCGATTGGGCCATGTCAATTATAGATATCTTCAGCAGATGAGTACACAAGTACTTGTTCTTGGGCTCCCACAGATTTCCTGCACTAATGGTGTTTGTCATGGTTGTGTGCTTGGCAAGCATCACAAAGATCCCTTTCCGAAGGGGAGAGCCTCTCATGCTTTGGCACCCTTGGAGTTGATTCACAGTGACCTCATGTCATTTCCCACTCCTTCTTTTTCAGGGGCCAAGTATGTACTCACGTTTATTGATGCCTTCTCCAGACGCACATGGGTGTACTTTCTTAAGTGCAAGTTTGATGTCTTTGATTCATTTCGAATCTTCAAGACATATGTAGAGAAGCGGTCTGGCTATTCTATTCGGAGGATACGTACAGATAATGGGGGGAGAGTATGTGAATCAGACTTTCAGAGATTTTTGCATTGAGCATGGTTTGCAGTATCAGTTTACTGTTCCCTACACCCCTCAGCAGAATGGTGTCACTGAATGCAAGAACAAAACTTTATGGGAGATGGCGAATTGTATGATTCAGTCCAGGTCCATGGATTTGTCTTTTTGGGCTGAGGCGGTCAATTGTGACAACTATATTCAGAATCAGATGCCTCACAAGGCTATTCGACATATGACTCCTGAGGAGGCTTGGTCTCATCACAAGCCTGATGTTTCCTTTTTTTGAGTGTTTGGCAGTGAGGCATGGGCCTTTATTCCTGATGCTTAGAGGAAAGCCATGGAGCGGAAGAGTTGACAACTCATTTTTGTTGGCTACTGTGAGGATGTTAAGGTGTATAGGTTGTTTGATCCTGATTGCAGAGAGGTCCTGTTTCGACAAGATGTTCAATTTGATGAGCATCTTCCCACAGTGGATACCCCGACTCCAGTGTCTACTCCTCTGCCTCCTCCGGCCTTTGCACCCCTTCAGGATCTTTTTGAGGATGATTCTGATGATGGTGTCGATGATCCACCATCCCCACCTCCCCCTGCTCCACCTCAGATGCCCAAGTGGGCTCGCCTTACTGTTGAGGTGACCGGTCCTATGGCTGGTGATCCTTCAGATACTCGTCGCACTCGTTCTCATACAGTGGGTTCCAGTCTTTTGAGTCATGCTATTTCAGATGATCCTCAAAAAATTTCAGAGGTGACATGTCACCCTGAGTGGGATTATGCTATGGAGGAGGAGTATTCTTCTTTGATGAGGAATCATACTTGGAATCTATGTCCTCTTCCTGAGGGCAGAAAGATGGTTAGGTGTTGCTGGTTGTATCGCATAAATATGTTGCTGATGGTTCCATTGATAAGTACAAAGCATGTCTTGTTGCGAAGGGGTTTTCACGGGTTGAGGGTATTGATTACTCTGAGACATTTGCCCCTGTTGCCAAGATGAATTCCATTCGATTTGTAATATCTCTTGCAGCTTCTCGGTGTTGGCTTGTTTTTCAGATGGATGTGAAGAGTACCTTCTTGCACGGGGATTTACAGGAGGAAATCTACATGGAACAGGCCCCTTAGGCTTGGTATGAGAAGATGGACTCTTTCTTGCTCTCCATTGGGTTCTCCTGCAGTCATTCTGATCACACAGTGTACATTTAGCTTCTTGAGGGTGGCATCCTGATTCTTGTGCTATATGTTGATGATGTTCTCATGACGGGTAGCTCATCCTCTATGATTCAACATATTCAGTGTGCCTTAATGGATCAGTTTGAGATGATTGATCTCGGTCTTTTGCACTATTTCCTTGGTCTTCAGGTGATTCAGTCTTCTGATGGGATCTCTCTCTACTAGCAGAAGTATGCTCTTGACATGCTTCAACTCTTCAACATGCTTGACTGCAAGCCTGCTCCCACTCCATTTTAGTCAGGGGTTGTTTTGACTACAGCTTGTCCCACTTCTTCAGTCGATTCTACACTTTACAGGCAGTTGGTTGGTAGTTTGTTGTACCTGACTCACACCCATCCTGATATTTCCTTTGCAGTTGTCTTGTCTCTTGATTCTCCCATGATCCTCATGAGATTCATTGGCAAGCTACCAAACATATTTTGAGGTACATTCGGGGCACTAGTTCTCATGGCATTCACTACACATCAGGGCACCCTCACATTGTTGGCTACACTGACTCATATTGGGCTGGTGATGTCACTGATTGGAAGTCTACTTTTGGCTTTGTTTTTTGTCTTGGCTCTGGTCCTATCACATGGTCTTGCAAGAAGCAGACTGCTCATGCATTATCATCTACAGAGGCTGAGTACCGAGCTACTGTGCTCGCTAGTCAAGAGATCTTATGGCTTCGACAGTTGATGACTGAGTTTGGTTTTCCTCCTAATAGTCCCACTATTCTTTGGTGTGACAATTAGAGTGCTATTCATATTTCCCACAACCCGGTAGAGCATCAACAGATGAAGCACATTGAGCTTCACATGCATTTCATCTGTCAGTTGATTTAGGATGGTGTTCTCATTCTGGAGTACATTCCCACTTCCAAGCAGGTTTCAGACATCTTCACGAAACCTTTTATATCGCCGCGCTATCTTCAGTTGTGCTCTATGCTTGGGGTGAAGGAAGTTGTCCTTGGGGGGTCTGTATGAGGCCTTCCTTCCTTCTTCTTCTTTTAGCATGTTCTTTTATCTCTTTTTGGAGAGGAGTTTTTTTCCACTGATTTTTCTCCTTTGTCTCCATTTCATAGAGATTTTTGTGTATTTGGGTACCTGATCAGGCCTTTGTCGGGACCCATCTTTCATGCTTTCAGTAATTGTTCTAGGTTTTAGCTTCTCCCTAAGTCTAGCTTAAGGGGGGGTGTTAGAGTAATTGGGTCTTTACTTGATTAATTAAACAATATTTGTTTAATTCTTTAAGTTCCCAATTATCTTTTTACACTTAAGCTAACATTAGGTGCATATAATTAATTATTATGTGCAAGCCTAGGGTTTTCCCTTTTTAGGGTTTATTGACCTATTAAAGGTTGATTTTGCTTTTCTTTGTATTATCTTTTCACAATATTTTTTTGGTAAATTGGAGCTCTCATCTTTTGAGAATAGTTTTCTATGTTTTGTATGTTCTTCAGATTTTGCTTCATTGCTTCTCCTTGTAACAAGTTATTCGGCTTGCAGAAGATCTTCAGGCTACTGTAGGGTTGTATTTCTCAACTCCTATAGAAGCCACTTCTCAAAGCCTCCAAAGTCTTAAATAACCATTAAAGGCATTGTGTCTTCAAATGGTTAACCTCTAAAAGTCCTCCAAACCATTAAAGGCTCTTACATAACCATTTATGGTTAACTCAACCTTCTTGCATGGTTAGAGAATTTCTCTCTAACTTAATCCTTAGCTAACCCAAGGGTCTCATCAAGCATTCATGGCTTTAACCTTGGTTATCCTATTAACCCTTGCACAAGAGTTTACCCCTTGGGTAAAAGCTTTATCCATTGGATAACCCTAACCTAACCTTAACCCTTACCTCCTAGGGTAACCTTCATGTCTTCTTAGGCATTTAATGCTTCTTGCATCTCCTCTCAAGCAACCCCTTGTTGACAATTATCACCATTTCTCTGATGAGAATTGTAAACATGAATTGACTAACTTTCAATCCCAACCCTTGTTAAGATTATTCAATCTTAACCATCCATTGCCCTATTTTCCATATAAATAGAGTTGTCATTCTTCATTTTTGATAGATCCAAGTTTCATGCATCTACATTATAGTCTAATTTACTAAACATTTTATCCTCTTTGTTAGAATATCATCATAGCATTTAGGAATATTTTTTATCATATTCATGTTAGGAAAGTATATCATGCTAGGATAATTTGCTAATATTTTATCGTATCATCATCTTCATAGTAGCTTAATCATCATAATTTTAACATCATATATATCTTAAAATGCATTCATACATATAAAATCAAATATCACTCGTTCTTGGAGTTGTCATTCCTAAGTCACTTGCTCGATGATCTGAGAGAAAAACATTGACTTTAGGGATCTGTGAGATAGAGAACAATGGGATACCCCTTGGGAAGTTGAGCTAATTGAATTAGTTCATATACTTGCACCAAGAGTCTCATTGGTGTGTGGGTCTTTTGAATTCTATTTGTTTGTTTTTGTCACCATATTTTCCCGCATACATTTTTGGCACTCATCGTGGGGCACATCCCCATAAATAACATCATTTTTTATGCAGGCTAAGGATTACAATCACATTGGAATGCCATTTTAGCGCATCCAGAGTATACTTTAGCGCATCTGTGGCAAATCATAGCGCATTCATCACACTATTTAGCGCATAGGACCCGTATTATAAGATTTTTGAACTTCCTTTTAGCGCATAACCTTCTCTGTTTCTTTTTTTATGCATAGAAGTATTAGCGTAGCACATTCGGGCATCAAGGTAGCGTAGGAGTCATTTTTTAACATTTTTATATCATTCTGTAGCGCATTTGTGTAGAATTTTAGCACATAACTCTGACAGAGAAAAATAAAGTTTGTAACAGAGTTAGAAAAATTAGGCTTGTGTAAGCCCACCTAAAGTTTTGATTTTTCACTAACTTCCTTTTATTGTAGGTTACTAATCATTTCTTGCAGGCTGGAAGAGTTAGATTTAGGAATTTTGATTTCTTTCTAGCTTTTCAAGTTGGATTAAAAAGAACTCATTTCCCTTTGATTTAAAAAGAATCTCATTTTATTTTGGACTTAAAAGAAATCAAATTTTATTTTGGACTTAAAAGGGAATCTCATTGCAAGGTAAAAAGAACAACAAATTGAACACATTTACTTTTTTGCAAGATTAGGGAAAACACTTCAATTGGGCTATAAAAAGAACAACAAATTTTCTTTTCCTTGCAAAGGTAAAAAGCAATCAATTTTTCCATTTATTGTGAAAAGTGATTTCCATTTCAAGTAAATGTGCTTTACTTTTTATTGACCAGGATTTCAACTTCCTAGTTAGAGAAAAAATTGCTTTGTGGAGTAAAAAGAACACCATGCTTGTTGGAGCAACATCTCCAAAATAGATCTTAGTTAATCATTGCCTTGAAAGTTAAAAATAACATTGTTTGCCTTGTCTTGAAAGTGGAAGGTATATGCTCTCCCCTTAATTGGGTGACCAAAAAACCAAACCACTCTTTCATGCTTTCTTTTACTTCAAACATTTAAAACCTTTAGAAGCCCTGCCCTCCCGAGTTTCCCTTAGGACACCATTAATGGTCGATGAGAAGGGAACGACCTTAGTGGGAAACAAATTTATCACCAAGTATTCCAACCCACTATAATCAAATGTGGAGGCTAACGGAAGTCCCCTTCAATGATTTTGCTCAATGATTAGTCTTTCCCCAATATCTTTAAGATATGTAAAGTCTTTGTTCTAAAGGTTGGGAAGCCTCCCGAGGGAGTTTATCACTGAAGACCGAACAAAAGCCTGATTACGAACCTTAGCATTAGAAACTTTGAACCGAGTCAGTTGCCAAACATTGGAAATATCATAGTGCAAGGGTGGGGAAGAATTCGCCCCCAAGATCACTCACCATATATCTCCCAAGATAACTACTCAATTGTGAAGCAATTCACTTTGGGGTTAATTTCTGGCAAAAGGCAAAAAAATGGGTGCCCCCTTGGGGGTGACAAGGTTGTTTGAGCTGACGGAATATCAAGACTAGTGGGCTATGATATTGTTGATTACCTTTGAATAAAGAGTTTTTTTGATATGTCTTCTTTGTAATCCAAACTAGTGAAAACATCAGGGATTTGAAAACATCCTCAAAAGAACATACATTATTTGTTTAGCATAGACAAGTTGTTATCTCTTCTATATGTCATGTTTTAAGTCATTTTCAGGAAATCATCCATCAAAATCACAAGTATTATTTTTCAACATCCTAACAAAATCATCAAACAGAGAAATCAGGACAATTAGCGCATAGGAGCAACAACCTAGCACATCTCAAACATTCAGTAGTGCATTCAAACCAACACTTTACGCTTTCATCACTCAAATTAGTGTATGACCAGTATCATACTAGTAATAAATCAGATAGCACTTATCAACATCATTGTAGCACATGCAAGCATCAACCTAGCACTTTCAAAGCATATTATAGTGTTTTCATACCAAACATTAGCGTGTCATAGGGACATATTAGCGCATAACCTATTCATCAATTTTATTATCAAACAGTCTAAAATAATACGCGGGAAAGGTAGCATAGCGCATAGTGAACATTTTGTAGTGCTTTGAGAACATCCTTTAGTACATTGGGTCATTGTCTTAGCGCATGCTCAAAATTAGTGAAAAACAACAAACCAGTCACTTTGGAAAATATTTACCAATAGTTTCAGATACTCTTTTGGGTCCTCTGACAAATCCAACAATGAAACTTCGAAAAGGAAATCATAAGTGAGAAAATTTTGAATCCAGCAAAACAATCTTAGAAAGAGGTACCAAATCATCAACTAGCTTAAGATTGGATTTCATCCAACAAAATTAAAGAGTATCAGAACAAGTGATCAAAGTTCCACCGTCCAACAAATCCTATCAAAACAATACCTAGTTAGGTCCTCAAGTTGTCAAATTAAGTTTCTACATCAGGAAACTTGACTCACATCATTTGACACATTTTGTTGTGGAGGCGAATCAAACTAAACCTCTACTTGATAAAGTAAACTTGAGTTTCCAAACGAAATATCCATATCCAACATCAGCGTCAACATCAACATTTGATCATTTGTGTATGACCACTCCTCATATTTTGAGAAGAAGAAGTCTTCATCAAAAGACTGAGTTGAAGAAGAGATAACCTAGTTCTAAGACACTTATCAAAAGGAATAAATTTCTCTACATCAACCGTCAACTATTTGCATCACATCACGTATTCTTGCGTCATATGTGGTTATATATCCAAGGAAAAACAAATGAATTTGACAAAGAGCCTTTGAAAAGTAGGGCTTACATTCAGAAAGCGACATTCAACCAATGCCTTAATAGTGGAAGAAAGATTAGCCCCACTTTGTTTCAAAAGTTTCTTATCACTTACAACGAAGTTCGACCTGAGCCACCAACTCCACCAAGAACCCCAATAGAAGAAGAATAATTCATCACAGTAGAGATATATTAATGCTTGTTGTCACTCAATCTCAGAGAAACAAAGAGAAGGAATCACAACCTGAATCAAGTATGGGTCATAAACTGTCCAATCCTTTTGATGAATATGAAAATATGGGAGAAATAGAGATCACCAAAGAACTTCTCCAAGAATGTCAAGAGAACGTGTCTTTCCAAAAAATCGTAGAAAGACTTATAGAAGCAGATAAGAAAAAATATCTACTTATGCTAACTAGCAAAGGAGTCAACATTCCTAAGGATTTTGACATAGAAAAATTAAGGAATATAGATGAGAGAATTTCAAGAAAAAGAGAAAGAAACTATGCCTATCAAGACCAATGAAGAGAAGAATAGGCACATGATCAAGAAAACATATGCAACCAAGATCACAACCATGAACAAGACAACACCCACGAACAAGACCATGCCCTCAATTGGGAAAATCTTAATGAACGAGGGGAAGCTCCCCATCAAAGAACAAATGCACCCATGGCTGCTCTTACACAACAACTCCAAACACTGCAAAGACAAATGCAGGACACGCAACAAGGAACCGCGGTACGATACTCCTTGGATGAAATATGTCTGTATCCTTTTGATAGGAGATTGAGCATGGTACCTCTAGTCACATAAATCTGTCCACTTAATTAAATGAATATTTAGTATTTATTTGATTATTTAACCATCAATCAATAATTAATTAAATTAATATTTAATTAATTCATCTTAATCCTCTTCTCCTATTAATTAAATAAATTATTCAATTTATTTGATTTAATTCACTTATCCAAATTTAGACCATTAATTAAATAAATAAATCATATTTGTTTAATTAAATCTTCTCTCACATTTAAATAAATTAATATTTATTTAAATCCCCCAAAATCCCATCTCTCACATTTTCACCTTTATCCTCCACCCACTTGCATTTTCCTACAAATGCAAGTTGCACAACTATTTTAAATAAACAAATAATTTATTTAAAATCCTATTTATCCTCACCCACTTGAAACCTTTAATGGTTTCCCTTAAAGTCTTCAAACTTAATGGCTTCCTTCTAGAGTCTTCTCAAGCCTTTAATGGTTTCCCTTAAAGTCTTCAAACTTAATGGCTTCCTTCTAGAATCTTCTCAAGCCTTTAATGGTTTCCCCCAAAGTCTTCAAGCATTTAATGCTTTATCTTCCTTATTCTCATGTAAATAAATTAAGATTTATTTAAATAAAGTCCAGAATTTACATTCACATTTAAATAAATTAATATTTATTTAAATATCTATCCAAATGTAAATTACACCATTTAATTGAAATAAATGATTTTATTTCAATTGAAAATCCCAAAATTCCTCCCACTTGCATTCTCCTACAAAATCCACTTGCATGCCTAAATCCCTTCTAGATTCTTCTAACTCCTTCTAATTAGCCTAATCCTATCCTAATCATTGTCACATTCCTAAATAAAAGGAAGTCACTTCTCAAAAACCTCCAAAGTCTTCAATAACTATTAAAGGCTTTATGTCTTCAAATGGTTAACCTCTAAAGTCTTCCAAACCATTAAAGGCTCTTACATAACCATTTATGGTTATCTCACCTTTTACCTTTGGTTAGAGACTTTCCTCTAACTTAACCATCCTTTTGACTCATGGGTCTCTTCAAAGCATTTATTTCTTTGACTAAGGTAACCATTTAACCCTTGCACATTCATTTATCCCTTGGATAAAAGGAATATCCATTAACCTAACCCTAACCCAACCCCCTAGGGTAACCATCATGTCCCCTAAAGCATTCAATGCTTTTTATATCTCTTCTCAAGCCTCCTCATGGTGACACTTGTCAACATGGGATTGGGTTGAAAGTCTTACATGGATTGAATATCTTTCAATCCTAACCCTTGTTAATATTGCTCAATCTTAACCCTTCATTTCCCCATTTCTTCTATAAATAGAACCCTTCTCCTCAAGCAAAGAAGGAAGCATTAGAGTATTGTTGTTATACTGGTATTAGCATAGATCTTTTTCATAGCATCACTATCTACACTTGCATAGCATTTGTTTATCACATCCAACCATCTTGAATCTCCATATGGCATCCATGGCTAGTGCTAAAAGCTGAGAGCTACACTCATTTGGGACTTGGAGAGGGGAGAAACAAGGGAGAAGCATCAAAAGGCATCATGGAAGCATATTAGGGAGGCTCTTCTCCTTTCTTTTGTTTTGTTAAACTTCTTTCATGCTTTTTTTGAAGTCTCTTTTGTTATGTTTGGAATGGTTTTTAGTTCTTTCTTTTGGTTTTATGGTTGAAACTAACTTATTAACATTGAACTTTGTTGTTGCCTTGTCCCCATTTCCATGACATCATTTGGTGAACCCAACGTGAAAGAATAGAATTTTGCTTTTAAATTAGTTTTTTTTTTTTTTTCAATAAGCCTTTTTAGTTAGTTGTTTAGAATGTTTTTTTATTTTTTATTATTAAATAGTTTCTTTTTTAGAAGACTTTTAGATTAGTTGTTTAAATTTTATTTTTTTAATTAGTCTTTTAGAATAGATTTTTTTTTAGTTTCTTAAAATAGTTTTTATTTAAAATTAGATTTTTTTTATTGTTATTTTTTAAAGTAGTCTTTAAATTAAGATTTTTCTAAATTAGTCTTTCATTTAGTTCTAATTTAGATTTTAAATTAGTTTTTAATTTAGTTTTCGATTAAATTTAAATTAGTTTTATTAATTTAGATCTAATTTGTTTGTTAGTGTGATTTGTGTTAATATGATTAATTTAATTTTGGGTTTACATCTTGTGCATGACATAAGGAGCGTCTTTCTAACATATTGTTGCAGGTGTTGAAAGTGTCAAATTTGCAACAACAAAAAAAATTCCTTAACATGTTCTAATTGGAAAAATTGATCAATCCTAGGATAGTCAATCACATTGCCTTCATTTTGCTATCTTGGTCTAAAAATGAACAATCACATTGCTATCTTGGATCAAAATGAACTATCATTTTTGCAATCTTGGCTAAAACGAACATTCACATCTTGCAATATGGGCTAACAAGGACAATCAACTTGTTATTTTTTTGAGTTTAAAAAGAACAATCACATTGCTATCTTGGATTAAAACGGACTATCATTTTTGCAATCTTGGCTAAAACGAACATTCACATCTTGCAATATGGGCTAAAAAGAACGATCAACTTGTTATTTTTTGAGTTTAAAAGAGAACAATCATTTTGCAATCTTGGATAAAATGAACACTTCATTTTGCTATCTTGGCTAAAAAGAACACCATGGTTGTTGGAGGAACATCTCCAAGTAGCAAATAGATCACATTGTGATGATGGGTTAAAAAGAACAAGTGTTTTTTGTGTTTGGCACGCTTGTGCAAAATCTGTAGAGTGGTCCTACTTATAACACACACTATCCTCTCCCTTGGCTTTCGTGGTCCTAGGTGCAAGAGAAAAGTGTTAGTAACACTCAAAGTTTTATCTTTTTAAGAGAGGCCTAGGTGCAAGAGAAAAGTGTTAGTAATGCTCAAAATTTTATCTTTTTAAGAGAGGCCTGCCAAGAAACACATCACTCTTGGGAATGACCTCGCGCGGTAAATCCTTTGACCCACTATAAAAATCAAGTAAGAGCGAAAGTTGTAGCCTTGGGTATAGTTGTTCCTACAATGTAACTTGTCGAAAGGACAAATGGGCCCCACCACAAGTTACAAGGCTCTTAAGTGAGTCACTGCAGAATGAACTTATGTTCAAAAACATCAAAAATTACTAAACACCTTTAAGTAGTAGCCCACCCGTTCTATTGATTGAGAATATTTGTGATAAATTTAGTGCAAGAGCATAGAAGGTTTTGGTCCCAAGATACTCACCATACATATTTCCTTGAGTAGAAACATAGCTTTTTGAAAGGTTACTTGTAGCCCAATAAAAGTGGTGACTCCCCCATCATAGGGATCATCTATTTTTTATGCTCGCGCAAGACTTAGTATATCACATCCTTACCTGCCACGGTGGGATTCATAAGGTATGTAGTACCAAAGTCGAAGAAATATCAAGATGTGGGCTGAAATTATCGCAACTGGCCATTTGACCTTAGGGATAAAGAGTGTTTGAAGTGTTTTTCGTTTTTAGTCAAGACCAATGCAAATTGAGCCGACTTCGGGGTTTGGGAAACACCTAAAAAAATATTTGAAGGAAAGGGTCATAAAACATTCAAAAGATTGGGTTGATCTAGACCCATACTTACTTGTGCCTTTTGGGGCAACATTCTTGTGTTTGTGTGCTTGCTTTGTTTTCTTGTCAAAGAAACATCATAAAACCAAAATCCAAAACAAGTATTCATCCAACACAAAAAATTTCAAAAACAAAAAGATCAAAAACCAAGAGCAACAACAAAAGTGTCGAATTATATGACCATTCTTCACATCTTGAGAAAGCAGAATCTTCATCAACACATCAACTTGAAGAAAATACCATTGAGCTCAAAGGCTCTTATCAAAAGGAGGAAATTCTTCTATCTTAATAGACAAATATTTGTCTCTCATAGAACCTTCCAACGTCGCATGTGTCTATATGTTCAAGGGAAATCAAACGAATTTGATCAAGAGTCATTAAACCGCAGAGCTTTTATGCAATATCGAGCTTTGAGTTATCACAAGAACAAAGAAGCAAAATCAATCCTGACTTCTTTCCCGACATTTGCATCACATATAACGTAGCTCGGGAAGAACCACCAACCCTTGAACACAAAGAGGAAGAATTTGTTCCTTTTGTAACAAAAAGTTTCTATTGAAGTTGAACATATCATCCATTATCATATTCATATCTCATCAACTCCATTCCAACTCTCAAAACATCAAAAGGTTTTTGTCCTAAGTTCTATTTCGATATTGCTTGAATCAAACACAAACACATCACTTTTTAGAGTGTCTCTACATCTAAGATAAACTCATCCTAAGAGACATTTCTACTCAGGTTAAAACTAGTCTATGAGTGAATCCTCTCATTACTAGGTAGTTGGGTCTGTAAAACATCTCAGATCTCTTTAAACCTTATCACATCAAACATTGTCAATCAAACACAACAAGAAATTCAAGAAAGAACTTTGGTAACATCTGCCTTTAGTGCTAGAGATCCATATGCAAAACACCCCACCAAACATCAATATTTCATTCCATCACCAACTCATCATCATTTTCATCAAACTTCAACAAAAACTTATAAACAAAATGGTTCATACCACATCAAGGTCTAGATAACAAGAAGTTGAAGAGGAAGAGGAGGAAAATATCAATGAATTCCAAGAATCCCTTGGAGGAAATGCGGATGATGAAAATCCAAGTACTCCTACTCCCGCGGCAATAGAAAGGGCACAACACGACCCTCTCTTTAATATACTTTTTGATGAAATACTTAGGAGCAATTTTGATGCTCACTTTTTAAGACTTGCTCAAGAGGGGGCTAAACTACCCTCTGAATTTGATGTTTCACAACTAAGACAAGCATCAGAATGCCAAAGTCGTAATGAGGATGAAAGAGGTTGAGATCACATCAGATATAACCCTCCTCAAGGTAATCCCCCACCTCCTCCAAATGAAATAGACATGTTGCGGCAACAAGTCGAGAATCTCGCCCAACAGCTTCATAGTGGTGTAAAAACCAATCAATTTTCCCTCAATGACATTTGTCCCTATCCTTTTGATAGGAATCTTCACATGCCACCTTTTCCACGAGGGTTTGAAACACCCAAGTTCGAAAAGTATAGAGGAAAAGGAGACCCTCGTGATCATGTTAGAGAATTCCATTCAGCTTGCCTCGAAGTGGCATATCCGAATACATACCTAATGCGTCTTTTTCTCCAAAGCTTGGGAGGAACAACCACATCATGGTTTTCCCAATTACCAGGTGGCATTAGGATATTTGAAGAACTCATCCAGAAATTCCTAGCACATTACTCACACAACATTGAACATGATATCACAATGGCTAATCTATGTAACACTAAACAAAAACCAGGTGAGCTATTTTCAATCTTTCTGCAACAATGGCGTCAAATGTCTAGCAGACGTTCTCTTCAGTTACCTGAACAAGAACTAGTGGAAATATTTATTTCCAACTTAAACAACGAAATGGAATTTCACCTAAACGTAAAAGACACAGACTCTTTCAATGACATGATCACCAAAGGCTTAAAATGTGAGCGGTCTCTCATCAAAAAAGGGCTTATCAAGATATATAATGAGCCAAAGGATGGCCCTCGCCCACACTTCAATAGTGACAAGCCTAACTTCTGGAACAAAAAAAAAAACATCGTCAACGATGGGGTTGTGGATGCAAGAACTATCAAAAGTGCACAACCTGTGGTATGATTTGCAGGACAGAACCCCCCACCCAAGAATAACACAGTTTCTCCCTCAAATCAAGGACACAATGTACCTCAAGAGGAACCCAGACAACGTCAGCAAAATTTTAAACCAAACCGAACATACACTCCCTTAGGGGAACCTATTGAAATGGTGTTACGACAATTGGTTTCTCAAAATTTGGTGACCTTACCCAAAACATCAAATTACGAACCTTAGGTCAAACCTTCATGGTGGAGAGATACTGAACACTGCGATTTCCATCAAGGGAAAGGGCATACGACAAGCAATTGTCACAGATTGAAAGATCTTATTCAGGATTTTATTGACAGAGGTGAAATGAAAATTGAAGGACATGACTAAAAAACAACAAATAATGATCATCTTATGTTTAAAAATCCACTTCCATCATAAGATCAAAGGGGTCCTTCCACTTCAGGGCAAAACACAGATACCACTGATTATATGCGAGCCACCTATAATTACACTATGAATCACCTATATGATGCCAGTGAACAAATTGCAACTATTACCATAAAAAATCCTAGCTCCACCTGCAATGTTGTTACACATCACGGCAAGATTACCATAAAAGCAGCTCCACAAGGCACCCCATCTATCCCAAAGCAGTATAACCTTGTGGAATAGTTAGACAAAATGCCCGCACTGATATCTATCTTAGAGCTATTGCACCTATCTCCATCCCATAAAACAATCTTGGATCATACTCTCCAAGAGGCGTCAGTCCTTGCAAACCTAAATATAGATTAGTTCCAAGCTATGGTTGGAAACCTAAGATCATCACCTTGTCTCACTTTCTCTGAAAGTGACAACTCATCCTTCCAACAACCTCACAATGCCTCACTCCATATTGAAGGGTTTATCAACCAACATAGGATCAAGCGAGTCTTGATCGATAATGGAGCAGGCCTGAATATCTGTACACTGCAATTAGTCACAGCTTTGGGATATGCAATTGAATCAGTGTATCCCCTCAAGAAGATACCAATCAAAGCCTATGATGATGCAAAGCGTTCATCCAAAGGAGCTGTGGTGCTACCAATCCGAGTGGGCCTTGTGGTGAAACACATCATCTGTCAAGTTTTGGACCTTCCTCTTCCATACAATTTATTATTAGGAAGACCTTGGATACATGCCATGCAAGCCATTCCATCCACCTACCATTAGTGTATCAAGTTCCCGCATAATGGTGTAGAAATTATAATCCTGGGCGATGCCAACCCCTTTGCATATTGTCACAATATCAATCATCAACTAGAGATTATCATTCCCAACAACAAAGAAGCCATCTCATCCACATCATACATAAGTCCAACCTCTCTTTCCAGTTCAAACACCACTATACCCAAGCAAGAGAAGCTCAAGATGAAAATAACAGAGGAAGGTCCTGGGGAATACAATCTCAGCCAACTCTTTTGTGCTGGAAAAATGCCCACTTCTCCTAGAACACATGGCAAATCTCAACGGTTACTTCAAACGCCACTGGACAAGCCAGCATGTACTTTGACGCCATTCATCCTTAGAAAGAGTCAAGAAGAAGAGACCAGAGATGAGGACTTAGCAGAATGGATCTATAAAGATCCCATCACCACCAACATTCCGCAAGCTCAGCTTCCCACAGATCAGTATGGCAATGACCTTCTCATTATGCAAAGAATGGGTTATGATGGTTAGAGTTCTTTGGGACCTTGCAAGGAAGGATGACATGAACCGCTGTAGCCAGAATTAAAGCCCAAAGATAACACAAGACTAGGCTTTCAAAAGGAGATCTTTCCTAGACTCAGATTCAAAGGGAAACCCAGCAGACCACTATATTAGCCTATTACAAAGAGGTCACCTTTGGTTATATTAGTAGCACCACACACCACACCAACTGCTCCATTAAGGCTAAAAATCCCAGCAAAACCATCTACAACACCCTTCATCCCACCAATCAAACCAGCAATCCCATTAGAAGTAACAATAACATCAATAGCACCATTAGCAGTAGCAACTGTATCAGAACCCACAACAGTATCTATGACACTAGCAGTTTCAGCAAAAGCAACAGAATCAACACTACCAATACTCCCTATATCAGAATCGTTTATCCCCATAATCCTTCCTGCAACACCAATCATTTCATCTACAATGGTACATCAACCGATCACACCTGTAATGTTTAACTCAAAGGACATCCCAGTATGGTATAGTAACTGGATACTGGAAAGCGACTCAGAGACTGACTCACATGAGTGGGAATTTGATTCTATCTAGCTTAATACTTCAGATGAGGAAGACACATCACTACCTCCACCCCGCAAAGACATCCCTGTTTATGGAGAAGCACAGATAAAGACCTCTTGGGTTCCTGAGCTGGAAACTTCTTCCACAGACCGTACGTCACATCCTATGCTTGATTCTGACAGGGAGAGTACCATCAACAACCTTCACCACAATGTCTTAACCCTCACTGACACATCTAACGAACTTAACCTAATTGATGAGGTAATGCCCATTATCCATCTTGAACTCATCGAATGGAATCAACCTAATCCCCCATGTCTTGACCATTTCCAAAATGATGAGGCGATCATTGACTTTCTGGAACTACGGGATAACATACCAAGCAGGGATCACAAAGTTGGATTCACCATTGAACTTAATAGTGCAGTATACTTCGAGGCGGATGCCAAACCTTTCAGCTGCAAAAATATAATAATAAAACATGGATCTTCATTGTGGCATTGCTTGATCCCACAAAAGTAAAAAGAAAGAGCGTATCTAATGGTGAAAACCTCTTTGAGGCACCGGAGGATGAAAGGTTTGACATTCTCCCTTCTAGTACACTATCTGTTGACACATAAAGTACAACTCATTGCAAAGATTGATCCACTAAAGTACTTACTCAGCAAAGCAACATTGACAGGCCGCTTGGCCAAATGGGTGATGATTCTAAGTGAATTTGACATCAAGTATGTGGACCGTAAGGCTATTAAGGGTCAAGTTATTGCAGATCAGTTGGCCGATGCTCCCCTCATAAGCGATCATCCTCTCATTTCAATTTTTCCAAATGAAGAGATATTCATGATCACAACAACACAACCATGGAAACCATACTTTGATGGTTTGTACACTAGGCATGACTCGAGGGCAGACATTTTTTTTATCACACCTCAAGGTGACAGCATCCCGAAGTCTTACAAGCTCACATTTCCATGCACAAACAACATAGTTGAATATGAGGCCTTGATCACAGGACTCAGGCTAGCCATACAATGGAAGTTACAAGAGCTACAGATATATGGTGACTCCCAACTAGTCATCCAATAAGTAATAGATGAATATCAGACCAAGGATGACAAACTCATGTCGTACAAACAAATGGTGGACAAATTAAAGACATCATTCACTACCATCACCTTTGAGCAGGTACCCAAAGATTAGAATCGAGCTGCTGACGCTATGGCTACCATTGCATCTCTCCTAGATCTTCCTCAGAATTAAACACGCTATGAGTTCTTGGTAGAACAACTTTGGATTCCCGCTTATGATATCCTCGAATCTGAGATGATATGTCACCTTATCGGTTCCGAATCCCCATGGTATGGTGAGTACTACACGTATCTACGTGATCACATACTTCCTCCTAACCAATCGAATAACCAACGCAAAACCTTCATTCGCCAAACCGCTCGATATACCATTATTGCTGAAACCCTATACCAACGCAGTCTTGATGGTACTCTCCTTTGATGTCTAGAACAAGATGAGATAACAAAGGCCTTGGAAGAGGTACATGAAGGAATTTGTGGAACTCACACAAGCGGTCCTTCCCTAGCAAAGAAGATCATACATGTTGGATACTATTGACTGTCTATGGAAAAAGACTCCTACTATTTTTTCAGAAAATGCAAGAAATGCCAAGTTCATGGAGACCTGATACATGCACCAGCACAGGAATTGCAACCCATCACAACACCATGGCCTTTTTTTCAATGGGGACTTGACCTTGTGGGTAAGATTCATCCATCTTCATCCAACGACCATAAATTTATCATTACCGCCATTGAATACTTCACAAAGTGGATTGAATTTATTCCACTTACCCAAGTCACTAGCATGTAGATCACCTCATTCATCCTTAATTACATCATCTTCCGGTATGGTGTACCCATGTCCATCATCACAGATAACGGTCTTCCTTTCAAGAATCAAGATGTCCGTGAGCTCTGTGAGAAGTTTCATATCCAACACCGCTTTTCCACTCCCTATTACCCACAAGGCAATGGTTAAGCCAAGCATCGAACAAGAACATATTGAGAATCCTCAAGAAGATAGTCAATAATGTCGACCGTGATTGGCACGTTCAATTGAATCTAGTACTATGGGCATATCGAACTAGCATTCGAACCCCTACAGGCGCAACTCCCTATTCATTGGTTAATGGAGCAGAAGCCATCCTTCCTATTGAGGTTGAGATACCATCTCTACGGGTTTCCTTGCATAATCTCATAGATGATGAAGCATACCGAGTCTCATGTCTCCAAGACTTAGAGCTACTTGATGAGAAACGACAAGCTACATACAATCACCTCAAGGCCTATCAACAGCGTATGAGCAGAAGCTATAATCATCGAGTTAGACCTCGCACATTCGAGGTAGGTGATCTTGTTCTTCGAGAGAATCCTCATAACCAACCAAACTGAGAACATCAGGGGAAGTTTGAATCAAACTGGCTGGGTCATATGTTATCACTATTGTATTTGGGTCCGGGGCATATCAGTTGGCTACTTCATAAGGATAACTGCTAGCAGATCTGATCAACAACATGCAACTCAAACGGTTTTATACTTAAGTTGTGCAGAGCATCAGGCTCCCCCACCTACCATAAAAACACCAAAAACATTTAGATAAATGTCTTGAAGAAAATACAAAAAAAAAACAAAATAGTAAAGAAAAATCATGCATCCAAACGATGAACAACCACTCTGGTGGCACCTTGGGTAAGTGCGATGATGAAAACCTGACAAACGGGTGCCACTCGTAAAGGCTATGGCTCCATTGTCTTTCAGACTTGCTGCGATCACATTCACTACGTTCACTCATCCATCAGTCCAAAACCATGGCTTGTTATTGATCTGCAATCAAGGATAGTACTTCATGCGTCTTGCATCCCGCTTTTTCATAGTCATATCTAAACTAGGGGCAATGCCCTTAATCTAGTTGATGGAAGTGGATTCTACATTATTTTGTGATTCATTGAGTTCTTCATTCAAAACTATCTCACAAAATCCAAAAACATTGAAAAACTATCTCACAAAATCCAAAAACATCAGAAAACATCAAACAAACAAAAACATGGCAACACCTTGTACATACATTTTTCAAAGCAGATACCAAACAAACATTGTGAAACAATCAAATGATGACCACTTATCACATCAACCAAACAATCAACATCGACATGCAAATTGTCTTAACAGGGATACATCTTTCCTCACCAAAACAAAGACAAGATAACATTTTCTTTGACAAGAAAATTTTGTTTCAGCTATCAAGTACTTGGTCAATTTGTTCATTATTTATTCATTTATATCAGGTTCCTATGCTACTCCGGGATATCCACAAGTGATTAGAGTGGCCGAGATGGTTCCTAAGCATTGTTTGTATGTCTTCTGCAAATTATTCCAATGAAGTTTTGGGGCATGTACTAATGGTGTCTACATGGGAAGTTCACTAAGCTATGTGATCTTATGCAAAATACAGTCATGGATTACTACGGCTTGCTGACTATAATGTATAACTCGACCATATGAACATGAACCATTATGGAGGGTCCATATTCTTTATTCTTTATTTATGTTGCTTGCTTATAGGTACAATGCTTCAAACTTGGTTCCTACTGCCTCGTCCAAGATTGATACTACCATGCTCAATGATGAAAAATAAAAGCACTATGGATCGTCATTCCATCTCATCTGTATATATTGCATTCCGTTGCATTCCATCCATCCATACATTCATAATAGCTGCATATCATTCATACATAGTAATGACAACAAATACTCTATTTTCCTCTTCTTCCATAGGAATGCGTCATAGGTCCTCCATTTCTTCTATCTAACATCGAACCCCACCCTCACCCTCCCCATCTTGGTGATCAGCATCACATACCCTACATCATCTCCCATCAACCCAATCAAGCCAATTACTCTATCTACACAGGCACATCGACTCACACACACCTAAACTATCAATAGATACTCTGATAAAGTATCTTCAGGTATCAACAAGTAATCGATTATGGAAAACCTAGACTACAACAGGTATTTATCATAATGACCTAGTCTCAACGGGGCTGCTATGATTTACCACAACCATCCATCACACGCGCACGCACACACACACACACACACACACACACACAATCAATTGATGAATCAATCAAACACAATCAATTGATGAATCAATCAAACACAATCATAACGAACAATTACATCAATTGTCTAAGTCTCAATGAGTATTTTTCTTCAAATACCTTGACTTCATCGGGCAATTACATCAACTGTCTAAGTCACCATCAGGTCACTTTGATTCACTTACTCAGACTTTATCTTATCCAAGCAAACAACTGACATCAACTGTCATGCTTTGACTCGACCAGGACAATTAAATCGATTGCACAAGATTGTCCAACCAATTTGATCAATTGTATAGTATCAATCAGAAGCACAACACCACATTTGCATTGTATCTCTTGCATAACCTACGGGTACTCACTAGCTTGCCATTTCTCCGTATTCACTATGTTTTCTTCCATTCTTTCACCGTTATTGCTAATTTCTTTTATTCTACCTCCCCTCCACTTCTCGATCTTTTTCAAGAGATCGCTTGATTCTTCAAAAAAAAATCGGCCCATCTCTCGAGGGGGCATACCACCCACTAAATTAACATTTATGTGGCATATTTCTTCACACCTATTTTTCTTTCTTTGAAACGACGCGATAAAATCACACTGTCTCAAAGAGGGGCAAATGTAGTTACATAAATCTGTCCACTTAATTAAATGAATATTTAGTATTTATTTGATTATTTAACCATCAATCAATAATTAATTAAATTAATATTTAATTAATTCATCTTAACCCTCTTCTCCTATTAATTAAATAAATTATTCAATTTATTTGATTTAATTCACTTAATCAAATTCAGACCATTAATTAAATAAATAAATCATATTTGTTTAATTAAATCTTCTCTCACATTTAAATAAATTAATATTTATTTAAATCCCTCAAAATTCCATCTCTCACATTTTCACCTTTATCCTCCACCCACTTGCATTTTCCTACAAATTCAAGTTGCACAACTATTTTAAATAAATAGATTATTTATTTAAAATCCTATTTATCCTCACCCATTTGAAACCTTTAATGGTTTCCCTTAAAGTCTTCAAACTTAATGGCTTCCTTCTAGAGTCTTCTTAAGCCTTTAATGGTTTCCCTTAAAGTCTTTAAACTTAATGGCTTCCTTCTAGAATCTTCTCAAGCCTTTAATGGTTTCCCTCAAAGTCTTCAAGCATTTAATGCTTTATCTTCCTTTTTCTCATGTAAATAAATTAAGATTTATTTAAATAAAATCCAAAATTAATATTTATTTAAATATTTATCCAAATGAAAATTACACCATTTAATTGAAATAAATGATTTGATTTCAATTGAAAATCCCAAAATTCCTCCCACTTGCATTCTCCTACAAAATCCACTTGCATGCCTAAATCCTTTCTAGATTCTTCTAACTCCTTCTAATTTGCCTAATCCTATCCTAATCATTGTCACATTCCTAAATAAAAGGAATTCACTTCTCAAAAACCTCCAAAGTCTTCAATAACCATTAAAGGCTTTATGTCTTCAAATGGTTAACCTCTAAAGTCTTCTAAACCATTAAAGGCTCTTACATAGCCATTTATGGTTAACTCACCTTTTACCTTTGGTTAGAGACTTTCCTCTAACTTAACCATCCTTTTGACTCATGGGTCTCTTCAAAGCATTTATTTCTTCGACTAAGGTAACCATTTAACCCTTGCACATTCATGTATCCCTTGGATAAAAGGAATATCCATTAACCTAACCCTAACCCAACCCCCTAGGGTAATGATGGGTTGGTACTTGGGATAGACTAGCCTAGTCTATGCTATTGGATCCTTTCCTTGGATCACCTAGTGTTCTCCTCACACCCTAGGGTCTCTAGGACTCCCTTTGCTTGAGGAATCCCCTGACCTTGCCCAATCCACCCACCAATGAGTTGTTATGCTGCTTCTAAGGTCTCACCTACTCATGAGACTCAAAATCCCTTACTATGGCTAATAAGGGCTAAGGCTTGTTCCACACCTTCCAAGGTCTTAACAAGGTTAAATCAGGTCTTAAACCATGTTTTACATCCCTCCATGTGCCCCCAAGAAGTTTGTACCTTCATCCTTTATACCGATTTCACTGTTTTGTGTTTTTGCTTACAAAATAGGGCTACAAGGATTAGGACCAATTAGGCCTCCTACCCGGTCCTTTAGGGCTTTCTCTCACAAATGATGCATACACAACCCAAACTCCCAAAATAGACTACCATTAAATTGGCAAGAGATCAAGGATTTTCTAGGTTTTGGGCCTCCAAGTGGCTATACAGTGCCTTGGGCAAATTTTGGGGTTTTTAAGGGTTTTGTGAGGGTTTTGTGGTCTGCCTGGGTCATAGTGAGTGTTTTGTGTTTTAGCCACTTTGTCTAGATTGGTGGAGGCTCCTCCTTCACACCAATGATGCTTCAAACACTCCTCTACACCTCCTCCAAAGGGTGTACTTTCCTCTATCCAACCTTGCTCTCCAAGACCTCTGCAACTTAACCTCTCCTAGCCGGGCACTGTTCAGTCTCACCTAGGATTGGGTCTCTTGATGGCCTCCCTGCATTTTCAAGGGCCCTTCTTGTTTTGTAGTATGGTACAAGGTCTGCACTCTCATTCCCCATGGTTTCATGGTGGTTCCATAATGGGGAATGGAGTTATGTAGCCATTTACACAATCCTGTCCAAAACTGGACAGTAAGAAGACAATTTACAAACTATTTACAAACACACTCAATCTGCAAATAAACACCTAAACTAATTGCTTGAAATGAAAGTATTTACACCATGAAAGACATTCCACATAGTTTTGGATGTATCTCAATCCATTCACTTGCTTGGTTGCTTCATTCAAACTAACAAAGGAGGAGCATCAACGTCAAACAATACCAAGGGAGCTCATATTAATCACATATACGAAAACACCATCAATCACATATCGACATATGACAATCAAGTAAATATCATAAAACTCAAAGACAAGCAAGAATATGCATTGATAAACGTGACAACCAGAGCGCATAAATATGTCTTGAAAGGGAACACTTCGACATCGACAACTCTCCCCAAGACTCAATATAACTTGGTTGATCAACTATGAAGAACTCCTGCTCAGATATCTATACTTGAGTCACTCAAACTTTCACCAAAACACGAGGATATCTTGGAGAAAGCACTTATCAAAACAACCATTCCAAATGATCTGGATATTGATCGATTCCAAGCCATGGTGGCCCATATGATAGTGCCACACAACATATCTTTCTGAGCACGATGATGTCTCCTTGAATCATCTGCATAACACCCCACTCCATATCAAAGTCTTAGTCTATAAAAATTGAGTAAAAAGAGTCTTAATAGATGGAGGAGTTGGTCTCAATATTTGTACTCTAAATCTTATGCATGCATTGGGATTCTCTGAGCATTCTATTGATCGAAAAAAGAAAATCACCATCAAAGCCTATGATGATGAAGAGAGATCATCTGAAGGAACTGTAATACTACCCATTCAGGTAGGTCCTGTACAAAGAGACACCATGTGCCAAGTCTTGGACATAGACTTGACATACAATATACTATTGGATCATCCATGAAACGCAAGTGGTGCCTTCCATGTACCATGAATGTATCAAGTTCCCCTACAACGGACAAGAAATTTCAATATCTGCAGATAATAACCCTTTTCAGTATTTCAATGCTATGGGGGCAGCTCAAGATAGCCTGGTTCCACACAACAGGGAGGCCCAAGCTTCCTTAGCATCCAATAATCTTCAAGAAGAACTCAAGTCTCTATCCATAGACTTCAATCAAGAGATGAAAATCAAGAACCAAGGCATGGAGGGGTACTCTTTTGAACCCTTATCTCTATCTAAATTGCCAATGTCACCAAAATCTTATGGACAACCTTCCACATCAAGACATCAGGCAACACAATCCATCACCAAGTTTGATGGTAAATTTATTGAACTGGGCACACTGGCTGATGAATCAGAAGAGAAGGATATCGTTAGCTGGCTATACAAAGATGAAGAAGAAGTTAGAGTTGCTACCATAGAAGTGGTTGTACCAACAAAACAAAATGGAAATGGGTTCCATATCATGCAATGAATTGGATACAAAGGAAAATGACCTATTGGAAAGTGCCAATAAGGCATTATAGAACCCCTGCAACTTCCTTCACAATTTACAAGAGACAAAACAGGGCTTGGGTATGAACAACATGTTCCGCCTAGGCCAAAACAAAATCACCAGCAAAAACCTCAGTGGAGAAAAAAAAATATATAATGAAGACTCATGGCAAGAAGCACTACACCAAGCAACATAAATGACAAGGAAGGAGCAAAAGCATAAAAAAAAGAAAAATGCCAAGAAGAACTCGCCATTCAAAATGAGGAAGCTTCTTATAAGAAAATACATCATGTACAGGAACATGATCAAACCAAGGTTGAGCCGCAACCTAAATAAATTGTTACTCACAAAAGGGAAACAATGTACGAACAAATGCAAAGAGTACAAACCAACATCGATCTCGAATCAGAAAAAGCTGCTAAACTGGTATCAATCATCAGTGATCTTTTCTCACCATACAACATACCTGTCAGATACAATGAGATGACCTGGGACAATGATTTTGAAACCGATTCTAATGAATATGAGTGGGGTAGTTGTTCTAATGTTACTGAAGACATTGAAGTGGATACAATCCACACATACACACCCATTTCTTAGAAGGGACGAAGATTGGAATCTCGATTGCTTGAATTCGGACCACGACATATCTACGAGGGTAGTGAGAATGAGCAGCGACAATACGAACAAGGCAATATCAAAGATAATACCGTCAAAGACCTCAAAAATATCATAAAACTCACCAGTATCCCAAATGACTATAACAATGACTCTATGATGACACTTATAGTAGCTGATCTTAACCCACCAAATGACTCCTTACCGCTCATATATCCTTATCTCATAGACTGGGAAGAACTTGAACATCATGATATACCAATATTCCCAAATGATGAATCCATTGTCCAATACCTATGCTCAGTCAACCTAGAAATGTGCTCCACTAGTGAACAAAATAATGATATCTGCAATCATGGGAGTGCCAAGTCTCTCAGTCGCAAAAATAAAATAAATAAAGCATCTAATGGTGAAAACCAGTCAATGGCAGTATTAGATCACAAAAAAGTCAAAATAAAGGACGCATTTAAAGGTGAAAACCTTTTTGAGGCACCTATGGGAGACTTGACACTCTTCTTGAACATTATCAAGAAAGGTCACCAATATTGATTGAGCCAACTCAACCAATAAACATCGGCACTGAGGCAACAGTCAAAACCATACATTTGGCAGAACCACTTATAGAAGAAGAACAATTAGATTTTATCAAATTCTTCAAAGAAAAGCAAATCAACTTTGCTTGGTCTTATGTTGACATGCCAGGGGTAGATCCAAATCTAATCATGCATCACTTATCCATTGCTCCTAGAGCTAAACCGGTCAAGCAAAAACTAAGAAAGATGAATCCACACATGGCATTATTGGTCAAAGAAGAACTAATGAAGTTATTAGATGTCAGATTCATCTGGCCTATAGACTATGCTGAATGGATCTCAAACATTGTACCAGTTTCAAAACCCGACAAAAGTATCAGAATATGCACATACTTTAGGGATGTCAACAAAGCATGTCTAAATTATGACTTTCCTTTGCCAAGCATTGACATTATTGTGGATCTAAGAGTGGGCCACACAATGTTATCATTAATGGATGGCTTCTTTGGCTATAATCAAATCAGGATAGCCCCAAAGGATCAAGATAAAAATGTGTTCACCTGTCCATGGGTAACGTATTATTGGAATGTCGTGTCTTTCGGCTTGAAAAATGCTCGGGCAACTTACCAAAGAGCCATGACAACAATCTTCCACGACATAATGCATACTTTCATGGAGGACTATGTGGAAGATTTTATAGCTAAATCATTCACCCGAGCAAAAAACCAGACATATTAGATAAAATCTTTCAATGATTGGAGCAATTCAAGGTCAGACTAAACCCTAAGAAGTGTGTCTTTGGGATCACATCCGACAAACTATTAGGCTACATTGTATCAAAAAAAGGCATCGAAGTAGATGCAACAAAGGTTCAGACTATCATGGAGATGCCACCTCCTAAAAACATTAGCCAATTTAGATCTCTGTAGGGACGACTGTAATCCATCAGATGATTCATCGTTTAACTAGTAGATAAATGTCTCCCATTTAATCATCTACTTCATAAGAATATACCTTTCAGATGGGAAGACAAGTGTGCATAATCATTTCACCAGCTCAAACAATATCTGATGAATTCACCAATTTTGGTACATCCGATAGCAGGCAAGCCACTCATTCTCTATATATCAACAACATAAGTATCACTGGGGGCACTGCTAGTACAAGAAGATCCAGCAAGCAAAGAATGGACTATCTATTATATCAGCAATACTTTGAATAGATATGAACTCAATTATACATTCATTGAGAAAGCTTGCTTGGTAGTGGCGTTTGCTTCTCAAAAGTTTTGCCACTATATGTTAGCCCACACAATCAAGCTAGTAGCCAAAATCGATCCTCTCAAGTATCTACTCAACAAGGTAGCTTTCACAAGATGATTAGCTAAATGGGTCATGATTCTGAGTGAGTTTGATATCCAATACATAGAATGTCGGGCTATCAAGGGATAGGTAATTACAAATCAACTGGCAGAAGCACCACTACCAGACCAAAAACCACTGTAGGTGGAGTTTTCAGACATGGATGTACTCACTATCACACCCAAGCAATGGACCCTATACTTTGATGGACCTTATACACAACATGGATTGGGTGTCGACATCTTGTTCATCACTCCAGAGGGGCACACAATTCCAAGATCTTATAGACTAATGTTTCCATGCAACAACAACATTGTTGAATATGAAGCCCTGGTAATAGGAATCAAAATGGTTGTGGAATGGAGAATCACATAATTGAGAGTCTATGAGGATTCTCAATTAGTTATCAATCAAATCAACGATTACTATCAGACGAAGGATGATAAACTAATTCCTTACAAGAGAATGGTGGATGATTTCAAAAAATACTTTGTGCACACAACCTTTGAGCAAATCCCAAGATTGGACAACAAAGATGCTGATGCAATGGCCACTATCGCTTCACTGCTACAAATTCCAAATCAACAAAGTCGTTACGAGTTCCTGGTAGAGAATTTTTTTCTCCCCAGCCTATGATAATTTTGCATCCCAAGTCATTTGTGCCCTAACCGGTTCTGATTCTCCTCTATATGGGATGATCTATGATTATCTCAAAAACAACACTCTCCCTTCCGACCTATATCGCAACAAAAAATGCAGCTTCATCCGGCAAGTCGCCTGCTATACCTTAACCGCTGACACACTTTATCACTGAGGTCTAGATGGTACTCTTCTTCAATGCCTTGATCCTAATGAATCTGACTCTACCTTGCACGAGCTTCATGAGGGTATCTGTGGTACACATTCAAGTGGTCCTACTCTCACCAAGAAACTTCTAAGAATGGGATATTACTGGCCGACAATGGAAAGAGATTCTTACCAATTTTCTAAGAAATTTCCTAAATGTCAAATTCACTGTAACCTTATCCATGCACCAACACAGGAGCTGTAGTCGTTCACCACATCTTGGCCTTTCTGTCAATGGGGACTTGATTTGGTAGGGAAAATTCATCCATCCTCTTCAAATGGGCATAATTTCATTATCACCACCACAAAGTATTTCACCAAGTGGATTGAAGCAATCTCGATGACCACCGTAACTGGAAAAACAAATCTCTTCATTCATCCTCAACTATCTAATTTGCAGATATGACATTCCTAGTTCCATCATCACAGACAATGTACATCCTTTCAAGAATCAAGATGTGTGAGAGCTATGCAAATGATTCAAAATACAACATCGCTTCTCCACACTATACTACCCATAGGGAAATGGCCAAGTGGAAACATAAAATAAAACAATCCTGAAAATACTCAAGAAAATAGTAAATGATGCTAGCAAGGATTGACATGTACAACTCAATCCGGCACTTTGGGCCTACAGAAAAAGCATTAGGAAACCTACAGGAGCTACGCCATATTCATTGGTGTATGGTTCAAAATCAATTCTACCTTTTGAGGTCAAAATCCCATCTCTCCGAGTATCTTTGAAGGGCCTCATACCAGATGAGGAATATCGAGTAAACAGTTTGTAGGAACTAGAACTTCTTGATGAAAAATGACAACTTGCCTATGACCATCTCAAGGCATATCAGCAATGAATGTGTAGAAGCTATAATCACAAAGTCATCCCAAGAGATTTCAAAGTCGGTGATCTTGTCCTAAAGGAAAATCCAAGAAATCAGCAAGATCGAGAAAAGAAGGGGAAGTTTGAACCTAACTAGTTGGGACCCTTTGTCATCATATCAATGTATGGATCAAGAGCTTATCATTTGTCAACTTCAGAAGGGGACGTTCTCGAAAAACCAACCAACAACATCCATCTGAAGAAATTCTACACTTGAGTCGTCCAATGCACGGATTAAGTGAAAAAGCAAAAATAAAAAAAAACAAAGAAAAATACAAAAAAATAAAAAACAAATCAAAAAGTGCAATAAAAACAAGTGGCGAAAACCTGGCAACAGGCCCTATTTGTGAGAGAACAAATCCTCTATCTATTAGTACTCATATCTTTGATCCATCTAAGTCTCAGCTAATAAACATTGCCAAACACTTATACACGCAACATTATCCCGGACATACTTAGCGTAGTCACTGTCCTTGATTATCTAAAAACAATTATTTGTATCATATCCCACCATGGCTTGGTGATCAACATATATATCCACATCAACAAATATCCATAATGAGGGACAACATTCCTCTCACTTTTGCATTCAAACAACAAACGAGGATTGCAACATACTAGGGAACCAATGTCAAACTGCTCATCAGGCTAGAAAACAAGATTATTATCTAACTGCAACTTCAACACACACACGATGGATGATTTTTTTGAATTATGATTTGATTACATTTAGCATGAATTTTTGACTATTTGTATCTTGATTTCTCAATCATTCGATCTCTAGAGCTACTCAAGGATGCACTAAGCTAGAGAAGCAATAGAGGAATCTGATATTTTCCTTGGTTTTATGTCTATGAGGCGATTTGTCCCGAGACATGATTGGAAATATATCATTGAAGACATTTTCCACTTTGCACATAAAAATGGTTAACTCTTGTCTATTTTACGTAAGCAACACTCAGGTCGTCTTGGTTCAATTATACCTCGACGCTTGTGTCATCTTGCAATATCAAAAAACCTTATAAGTTTTACTTAGGTCATTATGGTTCAATTATACCATGATGCTTGTATTAAATTTTCAACATATCAAAAACTCAATGATGACAAAAAGAGCACAAGCAAGTGACTAAACGGGAATGATAATGACATAATTAAAGTGATCATTTAGTTGCATATCATTTTAAAACTTGCATTTAGTTGCATATCATTTTAAACCTTGCATTTAGTTGTATATCATTTTAATATTGCATTTATTTGCATATCATTTTAACTTGCATCAGTCTCTCACATCATTATCATTATCATACATCTCATTTTCAAGATACATCTCGCATCATTATCATTATCATACATCTCATTTTCAAGATACATCTCATATCATTATCATTATCATACATCTCATTTTCAAGATACATCTCACAAATCATGACATTACATCTCATATCAAAGTAATCACAACAATACATCAATCATATTATCACCTATTCCATCATAAATCATGCATTCACATAATAATCAAAATCAAAAGATCACGAACATAATTATTATCCAAGCATCTAATCATCCTCATAGTATCATCATATCAAAACATAATGCACATCATAAATCAATCATCATCAATAAGCACATCACATGTGGATCAGAGAAATCAGTGCCGTATATATATATATATATATATATAATGGTTGAAATGTACAAGGGATATCATGTATGTCAAAATACAACAAAAGTGATAAAAAACAACAAAGATGGGTCTCAGGTATGACTATCTCTTGAGGCAGACAGTTTGATAGTATATGTCCTAGCTCCCAAATCTCCATCGGGGGGATCATGTCGGATAGGCCCCGTAACACCTCTGCTCTTTGTCCTCATATGACTATGGCCAAATCGACTGGACGCCACTACAACATAGGTAGGAGCTTTGTGATTTCAAGGGAACACCTCCTCGTATAAACGCCTATAATACTCAGCCTCCTTGGCCGAGTACTGTATCTCTCTCAGTGTGTCCCGAATTGGGGCACCAACTGTGGCTCTCTCTAACCTGTCAGCAAAGGCCTCTGCCCGGCCCCAATGCTCTATCTCTGTATCCCACTCTGTGATAACCTACATAATCTATCGTTGTTGTGCTAGCACCTGTGCGTGTAGCTCCTGCAGTAGGACCTGTAGCGCTCTGATATGAGAACCTTGTCGATGGGTGGGCATCCTGATCTGAATGGGTACATGTGTCATGGTCCAACCCACACATGTCCCAATCTGAGGTGCTAGTGGAGGTAGAACATCGGATCTCCTCCTCTGAGAAGGTCATCTATCATCCTCTATCCCTCCCATAATAGCTAACACCGCACCTACCCTACCACCCTCGCCAACACCAAGAACGATACCTCATCTATCTCCTAAACCCCCTCTACCTCTGTCTCCACCCCTAGCTCCTCCTCCACCTCTACCCCCTCCATCTCCTCTACCTCCTCCTCCACCACCTCCACCTCCACCTCCATCTCCCCCACCACCACCTCCACCTCCCTCTCCTACCTCCTCTCCCTCATCCAAATCTCTTCATCTGGATCCCCCTCACCTCTGTGGTTTCTCCTCCTCATCATCGTCAAAAGTAGGCAACAACTTTGCTGGATCAGATATGTGTGCCACTGCATGTACCACGAAGTAGGTGGAGAAATCCTCCGTCATCCCAAAATCCACTAGCCCGGCCCCATAATCCCAGATCTGTCCCACCAAGGACATGTACTCATCTACAACTACCTCGCTATCTAGGGTAGGTCCCCACTCTGACACATCCTATCATCGACGAGCATACAAACAAGCTCCCTATGGCATCCCCTATTGTCTACGATACCATCCATGAATGCGGTTGTGCAAGAATCACTTAGTAATAAAGGGTGTCTGCCTAATCAGGTACCACGACATATATACATAAGGAATCTCTAGCTTGTCCTTTACCCACACCTCACAATCTATATACGGTCTCTAGATGATCATATCAATATCATCCAGTGCCCTCCACCAATGCTATAGTTTTCCCAGCTTATGTTGGACAACTACACTTGTATACCCATAAACATAGGCCCGACCAACTCACGTATCATTATCTGTAAGCGGTCTCAACACTGGTATATGCTCCCAGGCCCACACCTATAACAATGTCACCCCAGCTGATAAACTAGTATATCCCAGATATACCACCTGGTGAAGCTCACTGTATAGATGGGCCAACATACTGGACCCCCATGCAAGCCTGCGTCCCTATGTCACCATGTCCTCTAGAACTAATCCCCATCCAAAGACTAATCCCTTTGACCTATGGTCGGGACACATAAACCCACCAATGAAACTTGCTAATACTAATGGCAGCAGAGCATAAACTAATTCCAAAAACTCCTGCCACAGGATCGTAGCCACTAATCTCATCATCCTAAAAGATGCGGTAGAGAGACTTTGTGCCACCCTCCTCATTATTCTCGTAAGGTAACAAATCCCCAACCACAAGAATTCACAGAATCCAATAACAATCCTCTGGTGTGACTGTCATCTTGACAGTCGCCAAGTGAAAGGTGTTAGTATCATTGTGCCACCTCTCGGCCAAAGCTATCGATAACCCTCGGTAATAGATATATTGGGGCATGTCTAACAATGAGGATAACCCACATCTCTCAATCACATCTTTGTTAGCATGTGACAAATGTGGGATAAGTTCCCATGGCCTTAGAAATCACTCTCGAGACTGGAGCATGCGAAGCTCTACTTGCAAATCAACACATATCCATCATTAGTTCTCAATTCCATCCAATCTATCAACAATCAAAGCAAATCAACTGGAAATAATGAAGCATATCAAGAACACATCAGAAACGTATTCACATCATGTCAGTGAATCAATCAGTGCATCATATCAAGACTCATATAAAAAATAAATCAGGACTCATATCGAAAATCAGACCCATATTGAAAATCAGGACCCATATCGGAAATCAAGACCCATATCGGAAATCAAGGACCCACATCGAAAAATCCATCAGGACCCATATCAAAAATCATACCCATATCGAAATAAAAAATTAGACTCATATCGAAATCATAATCAGTTACCATATTGAAAATCAAGGACCCATATCGAAAATCAAGGACCCATATCAAAATCAGAATCAGACCCATATCGAAATCAAGACTCAAATCAACTCAGGAATCCATATCGAAAAGAAATTCATATCGAACACAGAATCATATTGTAATACAACAGCATATCAGAATCAAACATCATCACAAAACAAGACTCACATTGGATCATGAACCATATCAGAGCAATCAACAGACCCATATCAACATATACATAACCTATCTAATATGTTTGACTCATGACGCATTTTTCACAACACTTTTTTTCCAACTTTGGACCCCATGCTCTAAATCAGGGCCCCAAAGTGCTAAGCTACCACCTATGCGCTAACCTATCTAATGTAGAGAGTCTTGGAGCTTATTCTATTCACCTGCTTGGTTTCTTGTCTTACTCAACCCTCTAACTCCTCAAGCCCATCCAATGGCACTTGGTAGGGGTTTTTGCTATCTAGACCTCCAAGGTTTGATCCGATTTGGCTTGCCTCCAAGGTATATCCACTATTCTTTGACAACCACCCCCTCCCGTTGAGGCTTCCACCTTAATCCACAACACCACTCCTAAGGCTCCAACAACCTCTACAAAGGATTACAACACACCAACTTGTTATAGGTGGGAAAAATACATTATATAGTGTCTTTGAAGTTTTTAAGGGGTTTGGGCATCTTCAAACCCATTGTTAAGGTTTCCTAACCTCTCTTTGGCTCCACCGGGCTCAAATAGGCCTAATTCCATTAGCCCTCCCTTGGCGGTTTTAAGGACTTGGTTTAAAAAATTTCCACACAAGGCCAATGTTTTTTTGTATATTCAAGTACCCTTTTCAGATTTATAGACAATATTGGAAAATTGCATTCAGGTTATCTGTACACATGGGGTTTCCAATATTGCACTATTTTCAAGGGTTTAAGCCTCCCCGAGTGACTTGGAAAGATGGATTTAAACCCTTCACCAGTAAAAAAATCTACCAAAGATAATTAGGTATTCTTCAAGGGAACTCAAAGGGATTTCCAACCATGTATCATTTTGTCTTCCACCAATCCATATGTGCTTAGAATTTGCACATCTTCTGCTGTGCTAACTCACCAACTCTTAGCGATAAGCCTAGGGCTTCATTGTAGATCCTCCACAAAGGCCTACAAGAAAAAAAAACCTATTATAATCATATGTAAATAACCTAACCTAGCATTCCACTTGATTTCAAAAGGTTCCATCAATGGATGCTCAGGTTAGAGCCATTTTGCTCTTAAACCCTACTTTGCAAGGGTTTTACACCTATTTACAGAGAATGAATGAGATCTCTGCAACCAAAAACAAACAAACTTACTAATCTACCTTTCTAGAAAGTACACTCAAAAATCACTCATTCCCTACAATGATATTTCTTTGACAAGTTTGTACTAGACCATACAATGAAATGAAAATAAGGAAAAACTGTCAATAATGATGAAAAGACATGATTACTTGAAAACACAAAACTTGTTCTTACATTCCAGATTCTCCAACCCGTACAATGAATTATATTTTGGCTTATATTTTTTTGGTTTAGTTGGTTCAACCAACTTTGCAATACCAATCATAAAAAATGCAACTTTTGCAAAAAGTTGCAAAATGTTGCTCAACAACTTTTACATCTTTTTGACACCTGAGATGCAACTTTGAATTCAAGTGCATTTCAAGGATCTTAAAGACCCTCAAGAATCCTAGAAGTCCTAAACACAAAATAATAGACCCCTATCACATGTTGACAATGATCCAAAGTACTACTCTTGTGATCAACCTTAACATTACAACTTCCTAGGTTGATAGCATCTTGGACACAAATGACACAATCAAAAACTTGGACAACTCAACCATGTCTCTACTGAGTCCCAAATGGTTGGTCTATTATTACATCATAAAAGACAACACACAAAACTTAGAAGAAAACAAAATTGCATGCTCGGAGTGTTAGGTGCCCTGCACCATACTCCCATGGGACAAAGAAATCAAGTCCCTTGAGTTAAGAGGTTTGCAATCTCTACTCCATGCTGAAGTATATCTGATTCTGACATCCACATTGCATCTGAATTAGGTAACCCTTCCCACTTGACAAGATAATGCTTGTAGACTCCTTTCCTTTTCTTCTTTACTACCTCGGTGTCCAAGATACTCTCCAACTTGACCGATTGGCTTGGTGTCAAATCCCTCATCCAATCTTCATTAACCTGTGATGATATGTCCAATTGTGTTGTTGGTGACTCTCCCTTGTAGGGATAGAGATCACATACATTAAAGATAGGACAAATACCCAAGGTGGGAGGGAGTTCAACTTCATATGCATTCTATCCATATTTGTGCACCACCTTGAGAGGTCCAATCTTCTTCATCATTAGCTTGGTAGGATACCATTTTGGAAGTCTCTCCTTCCTTAGGTATGCTAGTACTAAGTCGCCAACTTTAAATTGCACATTCCTTCTTGTTTTATTAGCCTTCACCTTATACTGCTTGGATTTTTGTTGTAAGGTTTGTCTTACCTTATCATGCACTTCTTTGATACCTTCTACAAAGTTCTCACCTTGTGCACTCTTGGGTGCCATAGAACTGAGATCTTTGAGCTCTAATATGCCCCTAGGATGAAATCCATACACTATCTCAAAAGGGCATTTACCTATGCTTTGGTTCACTGAGTCATTGTATTCATATTCTGCCTGACCGAGTACTATATCCCATGTTTTCCCATGTTGTTTTGTAAGACATCTTAGCAAGTTACCCAATTATCTGTTGACTACCTCTATCTGACCATCTGATTGAGAATGATAGGCAAATGAAAATGATAACTTGGTGCCCAACTTTCTCCAAAGTGTCCTCCAAAAGTGGCTTTGGAACTTTTCATCTCTATCACTAACAATGTTGATTGGAAGACCATGAATTCTGACTTTCTCCTTGAAGAAGAGGCCTGCAATGTAGGTGGCATCATTGGTTCTCTTGCAAGGTATAAAATGTGCCATTTTACTGAATCTATCTACCACCAAATACACACTATCAAATCACCTTGGAGTTCTCGGCAAGCCTAACACAAAATCCATGCTCAAACATTCGCAAGGCCTCTAAGGTATGACCAAGGGTTGATATAGTCCTGCATTACTTGATGATCCTTTTGCTCTTTGGAAAATTGTACATTTCTATACAAACCTTCTCACTTCTGATTGCAACTCGGGCTAATAATAAAACCTACCAACCTGCTCCAAAGTCTTATCTATGCCAAAATGACCTTTGAGACCTCCTTGATGCTTTTCTTGGATAATATTTTGTCTCATGGAGCATTGGGGTATGCAAAGAAGATGTCCTTTGAACAACAAACCCTCTTGTATCATATATTTTGAATAAGAGACATGAGAGGTGTTAGAGAAATCAGAACAAACACTATATATCTCTGCAAAATCCTTATCATCCTTGTAGAGGTATTTTAACTCTCTCAAACCCACACTTTACAATTGTATCTCCTGCATATTGATGACTTTCCTACTTTGTGCATCGGCTACCTTGTTTGTTGTGCCATTTTTGTGCTTAATAGTGAATATGTAGGATTGTAGGTATTCAACCCACTTTGGGTGTCTCTAGTTCAACTTCTCTTGCCCATTAAGGAAACTAAGGGCATGGTTGTCAGTGAAAACTACAAATTCTTTGGGCAGCAAGTAGTGACGCCACTTCTTCAATGCTTGTACCATTTCATACAACTCCAAGTCATATGTGGAGTACCTTTGCTTAGCTTCATTTAACTTCTCTGAGAAGAAGGCTATAGGGTGACCCTCTTGGCTTAAAACTACCCCTATTGCCCTTTGGCTAGCATCACATTCTACTGTAAACAACTGATTGAAATCAGGCAATCTAAGGGTTGGCAGCTCTGCTATCTTAGCTTTCAATAATTCAAATCCCTTATTGGCTTCCTCTGTCCACTTAAAGTGACACTTAATCCCTCCTTTAATGGTGTTGAGTATAGGATCACAAACATGGCTAAAGTTTCTCACAAAATTCCTATAAAAAGATGCCATTCCATGAAAAATTCTAACATCAATTATGCCCCTAGGTATAGGCCAATTGAGTATTGCTTCTACCTTACTTGGATCCATCTTTAAACATCCTTGAGAAATAACAAAACCAAGGCAAACTAGCTCCATTTTCAAGAACTCACATTTTTCAAGGTTGATTTTGAGTTGAGCCTCCTTCAACTTCTTCAAGACCATCTCCACATGCTTGAGGTGTTCCTCCTTGGACCTGTTGAAGATCAAAATGTCATCAAGATACACAATAAGAAATCTACCAATAAACTCAACTAAGACTTCATTCATGAGCCTTTGGAAGGTACTAGGTGCATTGGTGAGGCTAAATGGCATTACCAACCACTCATATAGGCCTGCATTGGTTCTAAAGGTTGTCTTCCATTCATCACCAGGTCTGATTCTTATACGATGGTAACCAAATTTCAATTCCACCTTTGTGAAGTAGCTTGCTCCACCTAGATTGTCCAATAGGTCCTCAATCCTTGGCATGGGAAACCGATACCTTATAGCGATCTTATTGATTGCTCTTGAGTCAGTGCACATCCTCCATTTCCCTCCTTTTTTAGGTACTAACACAGTAGGAACAACACATGGACTCAAACTCTTTTTAATAAACCCTTTGTCCAAGAGTTCTTGCACTTGTTTGGCGATCTCTTCATTTTGACTAGGTGTCATTTTATAAGCAGCTTTGTTAGGCAGATTTGCCCCTGGTATTAAGTCTATTTGATGGCTTACATCTCTCATTGGAGGAAAGGAATTAGGCATATAATCTCCTATAAATTTTTCATATTTCTTTAGTAGCCCTTGCACTTCTTGTGGCACTTCAGTCATTGGATCTGCCTTAGCTTTATCTCTAGGCTTCAACACTATACCATGGCCCTGCTGACCTTCTTGATTTAACACGTTAAGGAACTTTTTACCCCTCATCAGCATCACACTTGATCCTACTTTCTTTTCCTCCTTTGAATCAGGTAATGGGTCCATCTGATATTTCTTGCCATTCTTGGAGATGAGATAGTTGTTCTTTTCTCCATCATGACTGGCTCTCACATCATATTGCCATGGACAACCCAACTGCAAATGACAAGCATCCATAGGCAATATGTCACATAGTAGCTTGTCTTTATACTCACCAATTCCAAAGTCCACCCATGCTTGTTCATCAACTAAGACATTTTGACCCCAGTTGAGCCATGATACCTTGTAAGGAGTGAGGTGAGGTAATCTTTTCAGTTTGAGCTTATCCACCATTTCAACTGAGACAATATTCTCTGTGGAACTTGAATCCACAATCACCTTACAAATATTCCCATGTGACTTACAAGTGGTCCTAAATAAAATTTTCCTCTGTGGTGGCTCTTGAGCTTGGGTTATCTTGAGCATTGTTCTTCTCATCATTAAGTTTTCTCCATCTGACACTGGCCCTGCCTTGTTGATTGGAGAGGTCTCCCTTTGAGTGTCCTCCTATTGCACTAATTTCATCCTTCTTTCACCCATGTATGAGTTTGATTAACTTGAGGCTTTTCCCGGGCACCTACTCATGGCATGTCCAACTTGATTGTAGTGATAACACCTACTGATGAAGACTGTATTTCCTCTTCCTGAGCTTCCAAACCTACCCCTAAAATTAATTCTTCCTCTAAATGTTCCTCTTTGTGAGTCCCCACTACCTTCTTGGCTTTGCTACTCTTCATTTCTTGATGTATGTTGCCCTCTACCAAAGGTTCCTCTACCTTTGAAGTTTTTACCACCTCTATGTTTTTGATTTTGCTCACTTCTCCTCTTTATCTTCTCCTCTTCCCTTAATGCCAACTGAAAACACTTGTGAATAGTGTCTGGTTCGAGGATACTTATCTCATCTTGTATGTTTTGTCTATGGCCATTCATGTACTCGGCCAATTTCTCCACTTCATTCTCATGCTTCCTAGCTCTCAAACTAATTTTGTGGAATTCCTCAGTGTATGCATTGACATCTAGCTCCCTTTTTTCAGATTTTGCAGTCTCTTGTGTATTTGAACTTCATAATCCCCTGGTATGAATTGATCCTTAAGCCTTATCTTCATACGCTCCCATGAAGTTATCTTCTTCTTACCTTCTTTTACCCTTTCTTCTTACATCATGTTCCACCAAACTAAGCTGATCCTCTCAATCTTGATTTGGCCACATTTACTCTTTTCTCCTCTGCTACCTCCTTATAATCAAAATGATTATTTAGGGCCTCTATCCAATCTAACAAATTTTCTCCATAAAGATTTCCTCCATAGGTGGGTAATCCATCTAAGTTATCTTTGGATATGGATTTTACTACATCCAAGAATAGCTTTTGGTCTTTAGGCATTGCTACTGCTGCTTGTTCCTCTCCATCTTCCACTTCTTCATTTGTCTCATCTCCCCATTCTGTCTTAACCTTCCCCTTCTCCTTCTTAACATCTCCGGTTCCTTTACTTCCTTCCACATTCTTCAATCCTTCTATCATCTTTGTCACCATATGTTGGATGGCTTCTAGAGTCATAGCCTTTAGAGGCATTTAACTTGCTTCTGATTCTTCACAGTTTGACATACACCAAATATTTCAAATGGTAGCTCTGATACCACTCTGATGCAGAGAGTCTTGGAGCTTGTTCTATTCACCTGCTTGGTTTCTTGTCTTACTCAACCCTCTAACTCCTCAAGCCCATCCAATGGAACTTGGTAAGGGTTTGGCTATCTAGAGTTCCAAGGTCTGATCCACTTTAGCTTGCCTCCAAGGTATAGCCACTGGTCTTTGACAACCAACCCCTCCTGTTGAGGCTTCCACCTCAATCCCCAACACCATTCCTAAGGCTCCAACAACCTCTGCAAAAGATCACAACACACCAACTTGTTCTAGGTGGGAAAAATACATTTACATAGTGTGTTTGAAGTTTTTAAGGGGTTTTGGAATCTTCAAACCCATTGTTAAGGTTTTCTAACCTCTCTTTGGCTCCATCGGGCTCAAATAGGCCTAATTCTATTAGTCCTCCCTTGGCGGTTTTAAGGACTTGGTTTAAAAAATTTCCACACAGGGCACAAAAAAATTGTAGATTCGGGTACCCTTTTCATAGTTATAGACAATATTGGAAAATTGCATTTGGGTTATCCATACACATGGGATTTCCAATACTGCACTATTTTCAAGGGTTTAAGCCTCCCCAAGTGACTTAGAAAGATGGCTTTAAACCCTTCACCAGTCAAAACATCTGCCAAAGATAATTAGGGATTATTTAAGGGAACTCAAAGGGATTTCCAACCATGTATCATTTTGTCTTCCACCAATCCATATGTGCCCAGAATTCGCACAACTTCTGCTGTCCTAACTCACCAACTCCTAGCGGTGAGCCTAGGGCTTCATTGTAGATCCTCCACAAAGGCTTGCAAGACAAAAAAACCCTACTCTAATTATATGTACAAACCCTAACCTATCATTCCACTTGATTTCAATAGGTTCCATTAATGGCTGCTTAGGTTAGAGCCATTTTGCTCTTAAACCCTACTTTGCAAGGGTTTTACACCTAGTTATAGAGAATGAATGAGACCTCTGCAACCAAACACAAAAAAATTTACTAATCTACCTTTTTGGAAAATACACTCAATAATCACTCATTCCCTACAATGATATTTCTCTGACAAGTCCGTACTTGACTGTACAATGCAATGAAAATAAGGAAAAACTGTCAAAAACGGTGAAAAGACAAGATTACTTGACGACACAAAACTTGTTCTTGCATTCCAGATTATCCAACCTGTACAATGAAGTATATTTTGGCTTATATGTTGTTGGTTCAACTAGCTTTGCAATGCCAATCATAAAAAAATGCAACTTTTGCAAAAAATTGCAAAATGTTGCTCAACAACTTTTACATTTTTTTGACACCTAAGATGCAACTTTGCATTCAAGTGCATTTCAAGGATCCTGAAGATCCTCAAACATCCTATAGGTCCTAAAAACAAAATAATAGACCCCTATCACATGTTGACAATGATCCAAAGTACTACTCCTATGATCAACCTTAGCATTACAACTTCCTAGGTTGATAGCATCCTGAACACAAATGACGCAATCAAAAACTTGGACAACTCAACAATGGCTCTAGTGAGTCCCAAATGGTTGGTCCATTACTACATCATAAAAGACAACACACAAAACTTAGAAGAAAACAAAATTTCATTCTTGGAGTATTAGGTGCCCTGCACCACTATCCTACGTGCTAATCGGCCTACCCATTATGCTACCTTGTTTACCCAACATGCTAAGCTATCCTACATGCTAACTGACCTACCCATTGCGTTGTTATGTATACCCTATGCGTTAAAACCACCCTACATGCTAACATACCCCTCGAGCGCGCTACTATTTAACCCTCAGATGCTAAACCTACCTAGGGTTTTCTACGCGCTAACCTCCCTATCGTATGCGCTAGACAACCTACCCGATGCTCTAAACTAGAAAAATATGACCCAAAATTGAAAAACATGACCAAAATAAATAAAATTAATCCAAAAACGAAGATGGATTTTGGCCACTTACTAGTGGGCCATAGGCGGTGGGTCTCCGGTGTCGCTTGATGTACTCAAATTGGTGCAAGGAGTATGGAATCGACATCATTGTCAAAGCTCCAAATGTCATAATCACAAAGAGACAAGTGTGCAAATGATTTTTCAAAGTCACTTTTTATCTTTTAATAGGGTAAAATAAAAAAGGTTAATAAGTGGGGCATGTAGTTTACTCCTACTTTTTCATTTTTAACCTTATCACCATCATTTTTGGGAGATGAATCAATAATGTGCATTCAACGCAGTCAATATTCTTATATTGCAATTAATTCAAAAATGCTCATCAACTTGACAAATTTTCATTAAATCCTTGATTCATCTCCCGAGGGGCATCATCAATATCGTTCATCAAATCTACATCTGGGCTATCATATCGACATTTCAACACACACCATCATATCGATCAAATTTTGGCAGCATATCCGACAACTTTTCTTTGAATCAACATGTGCACACACATTACTTCAAAGAGGGGCAAAATGTAGACGTATAAATCTGACCACTTTCCTAAATAAATATTTAATATTTATTTTAACCCTATCTCCGTATTAATTAAATTCTATTTAATTAATTTCTTCACATTCATCTATTTAATTAAATGAATTACTCAATTTATTTAATTAAATTCACCAAAACCTTTTCTAGCTTTAGATTAAATAAATCACTTTTATTTAATTAATTCCCCTTTCTCCCCTTTTAATTAAATTGATCCTTGCAAATAAATAAATCTAATTTATTTATTAAATCCCCCCACTTGTATTTATGCAAGTTGTATCTATTTTGGTTGAAATAAAGTAATTTTATTTTAATTAAAATCTTTTTCCCCTCACTTGCATTTTCCTACATCTCCCACTTGCCTCTTAAACCCCTTCTAGATTCTTCTAATCACTTCCAATATAGCCTAATTCATCTCTTAATTATTGTCACATTCCTAAGCAAAGAGAAGTCACTTCTCAAAGCCTCCAAAGTCTTCAATAACCATTAAAGGCTTTGTGTCTTCAAATGGTTAACCTCTAAAAGTCTTGCAAACCATTAAAGGCTCTTACATAACCATTTATGGTTAACTCAACCTTCTTGCATGGTTAGAGACTTTCTCTCTAGCTTAACCCTCAGCTAACCCAAGGGTCTCATCAAGCAATCATGACTTTAATCTTGGTTATCCTTTTAACCCTTACACAAGAGTTTACCCCTTGGGTAAAATATTTATCCATTGGATAACCCTAACCTAACCTTAACCCTTACCTCCTAGGGTAACCTTCATGTCTTATCAGGCATTTAATGCTTTTTGCATCTCCTCTCAAGCAACCCCTTGTTGACAATTGTCACCATTTCATTGGTGAGAATTGTAAATATGGATTGATTAACTTTCAATCCTATCTCTTGTTAAGATTATTCAATCTTAACCATCCATTACCCTATTTTCCTTATAAATAGAGCTCTCATTCTTCATTTTTGATAGATCCAAGTTTCATGCATCTACATTATAGTCTACTTTACTAAACATTTTAGCCTTTCTTTGTTAGAATATCATCATAGCATTTAGGAATATTTTTTATCCTATTCATGTTAGGATAGTATATCATCCTAGGATAATTTGCTAATCTTTTATCATATCATCATCTTCATACTAGCTTAATCACCATAGTTTTAACATCATAAATATCTTATAATGCATTCATACATATAAAATCAAATATCACTCATTCTTGGAGTTGTCATTCCTAAGTCACTTGCTCGATGATTTGAGAGAAAAACATTGACTTTAGGGATCCTGTGAGATAGAGAACAATGGGACACCCCTTGGGAAGTTGAACTAATTGAATTACTTTATATACTTGCACCAAGAGTCTCATTGGTGTGTGGGTCTTTTGGATTCGATTTATCATTTTTTCACCACATTTTCCCGCATACACCTACAAAAGAGTGACATGGTATTTTTGTTACAAGTGTGGTTGTTGTTGCACCAAAATATTGACCTGTTAATGCCCGATACAACTGCTAGACTTATAGAATCCACAAGAGGCGGTTAAGCCATGTCACAAACCCAAGTGTTTCACTGCAGAACACAAGGAGACCAAAGATGCACACCTTGCAACAATCCCCCAGTGCAAGCGAGGTGTTTGAACTTGTGACCAAGCTCTTACACCACTTGTTATAAGTGTGGTTGTTGTTGCACCAAACAATTGACCTATTAATGCCCGATACAACTATTAGGGTTTCAATCAGATCCGAAGCAAATATGAACTAACAATTATATGCAGATTTAAATACAAAAGATAAAGAAATAAAACAAGACACAGATAACACAAAGATTTAGCGTGGTTCACCCAGAATGGGTTACGTCCACCATACACAGTCATCCAATCTTTCTTATTATCTAGCAAAAACAGTACATCAACCTTACAATGCCTTAAGCATGCCAGCTGCTTATAACATGTATTTTTAGGGCAACAAACAAAGTCGGCCTTTTTAGGGTTTTATTACAATGTCGGTTTTCATCAACGAAAAATGACAAATTTTTTTTTCTCGGGGGCTGCCACCCCTGAACCCTCGCTTTTCTCGGGGGCTGCCGCCCCCAAACCCCTGCTCGGCCCCGGACCTCGGCGAGGATACATGCTGAGTGTATAGTACTTTGCTGATCAGTCACCACTTTTCAACAATCTCCCACTTGGAGACTGATCATTGCTGAGTGTACAATACTTTTTTGATCAGTCACCACATTTCAACAATCTCCCACTTGGAGACTGATCAGGCTCCACACTGAACAATCTCCCACTTGGAGACTAATACTACACGACACCACTGTACATGCAACATCCACTGGATAAAACACTAGGACTTGACTGGTATAAATTCCACAATTATCAATCAAGAAGACCAACAAATCCACTTAAAGCAACATTAGATCCTTTGAAACATAATGCCTTCGTAGTAGTTCCTTTCAAATATTGAAGAATCCATTTCACAACATTCCAATGTTCCATACCCGGATTACTCATAAACCTGCTCACAACTCCCACTGCATGTGCAATATCTGGCCTTGTGCATACCATTGCATACATCAGACTGCCAACAGCTAATGAATACAGGATGTTAGACATTTTATTAACCTCTTCCTATGCCTTTGGGCACGTCTCCTTAGTCAATTTGAAATGACTAGCCAAAGGTGTACTAACTGCTTTTACATCTTGCATGTTAAATCTTTTCAACACCTTCTTTATATACTCACTTTGGGACAAATTCAAGGTTCTATTTTTCTTGTCCCGTGTAATCCTCATACCGAGAATTTGCTTAGCTACACCCAAATCCTTCATAGCAAATGACCTGGCTAATTTCTGTTTAAGATCATTTATATGTTGCATGTTCAACCCAGCAACAAGCATGTCATCAACATAAAGCAACAGGATAATATAACTGCCATTATCAAATCTCTTAAAATATACACAATGATCAGAATGACATCTATGATAATCGTGTTCAGCCATGAAACTATCAAATTTTAAATACCATTGTCGAGGTGCTTGCTTTAGGCCATACAGACTTTTCTTCAACCTGCACACTAGGTTCTCCTTACCTTTGACCTCATATCCCTGTGGTTGCAACATGTAAATTTCCTCCTCCAGATCTCCATGGAGAAAAGCTGTTTGGACATCTAATTGTTCAAGATGTAAATCATCTGCAGCCACAAGACTAAGTACAGTTCTAATTGAAGTCATTTTTACAATTGGAGAAAATATTTCATCATAATCTATACCCTTTTTTGGTGCAAAACCTTTTACCACAAGTTTGGCCTTATATCTTTTCTGACCTCCTTCCTCCTCCTTCAGCCGATAAACCCATTTGTTAGGCAAGGCTCTTTTTTCTGTAGGTAAAGGGACTAAGTCCCAAGTCTTATTTTTCATCAAGGAGTCCATCTCCTCTTTCATGCCTAGTTCCCACTGTTGTTTGGCATCTACCTGCATTGCTTCTTCATATTCTTCTGGTTCACCAGAATCCGTTAATAAAATAGAATACAAAGAAGGAGAAAATCTTTCAGGGGGTCTACTTGTCCTCGTAGAACATCTAACACTTGCAGGAGTTTGTGGGACAATCTGTTATTGCTGAGCATCAGGTACCTGTGGCATTTCATTTTCAGGAATCTCATCCAACACCACATATTCTTGTTTGTCCTATTCATGCTTCTTTTCCTACATCTGTTCTTTATACATAACCTTCTCATTGAATATAACATCTCTACTTCTAATTATTTTCTTATTTTCAAAATCCCATAATCGATAGCCATATTCATCTATCCCATATCCAATGAAGGTACATTTATGAGATTTAGCATCAAGCTTGGTTCTGTTTTCTTTATCAACATGGACAAAAGCTTCGCAACCAAAAGTTTTTAGAAAAGAATAATTTACCTTTTTACCAATCCATGCCTCCTCTGGAATACCACCATCCAAAGGGGTTGAAGGTCCTCTATTTATCAAATAGGCAGCAGTATGTACAACATCTGCCCAAAAATGTAAGGGCAATCCAGCATGCAATCTCATGCTCCTCGCACGTTCCATGATGGTCCTATTCATTCTCTCTGACACACCATTTTCCTATGGAGTTCCTGGAACTATCTTTTGCTTTCGAATCCCATTTAAGGAACAGTAATCTTCAAATGCTTTTCTGCAATACTCACCTCCATTATCCGATCTAAGACACTTGAACTTTTTTCCTGTCTCATTCTCAACCAAAGCTTTCCATTTCTTAAAAGTTTCAAAAACATCTGATTTTTGTTTTAGGAAATATACCTATGTTTTTCTGGTTGAGTCATCAATAAAAATAACATAATAACAAGAGCCACCAAGAGATGATACCTGAGCCGGTCCCCATACATCTGAATGTACAAGCTCTAACTTCTCACTCTTCTTCTCTTTCCCAACCTTGAGAAATTTGACTCTTTTCTGTTTACCATAAACATAGGTTTCACATAACTCTAAATCAATCTTCTTTAGTCCTGGCAATAGATTTTTAGAGTGAAAGATTTTCATCCCTTTCTCACTCATGTGCCCAAGCCTATGGTGCCACATTATCGAACCTGTTCTTGCAACATTTATTGTTGTTGTCCCTGCAGTAACTTTATCTGTAACAACTAAGGTAGAGTAAGTGTTACCAGTACACAGATATAATGTGCCTACCTTCACACCTTTAGCTACTACTAATGATCCTTTAGTGACCTTCCACATACTGTCTGAGAAGGTAACTATGCAACCTTCACTAGCTAGTTGCCCTGCAGAAATTAAATTTCTTCTTAAATTAGGAACATGTCTTACCTCCTGCAAAAACCAGTCATTACCATTCTGCAACTTGATCTTTATCTTTCCTTTTCCAACAATTTGACAGGGCTCATCATCACCCAAATATACCTGTCCAAAATCACCTTGAACATAATCTAGAAAATATTTTCTATGGGGTGTAGCATGAAATGAAGCCCCAGAATCTATTACCTAGGAATCATTAACATTATCCAAACATAAGATTAAAGCATCTTGTAAAGTATTACTTGCAATATTAGCTTCCTTACTGTCATTTTCATTTTTCTCTCCTTCTTTGTTTTTCTGAGACCAACAGTCTTTCTTTAGATGACCAGGCTTTCCGCAGTACCAACAATCTTTCTTTCCTCTAGATTGAGAGCATTCTTTCTTTGACTTCCCTCGTGACTTCTCATTCCTAGGGCCTTTTCCTCTTTCCTTTGATCTTCCTCTGTTCTCCACATTTAAAACACTACCCAATGATGTTGAAGTCTCACCTGTGCTTTTCCTTCGCATTTCCTTGCTTAGGATAACACCAACAATATCATCAAATACCAAAGTATTTTTACCAGAGACAGAGTTACTTACAGCCATAACCAAGCTATTCCAGCTTTCTGGCAAAGAACATAAAATCAAGAGAGCCCTAACCTCTTCTGCAAAGGTAATTTTTACCGAAGACAATTGACTAGTAATTTTATTAAATTCATTTAAGTGCTTCGCTACAGATCCTCCCTCACTCATTTTCAAATTAAACAAATGCTTCATAAGAAATACCTTATTCGAAGCCGAGGGTTTCTCATACAACTTAGCCAATGTTGCCATCAAATCTACAGTCATTTTTTCTTCTGTTATATTGAATGCTACAAACGACGCAAGGCACAATCGAATGGATCCCAGTGCCTTTCTATCTAAAATGTCCCACTCTTCATCTGATATTGTGGTCAATTTCTTTGCCTTTCCTTCCAATGGCCGCCACAAATCCTTTTGATACAGGTAATCCTCCATTTGCATTTTCCATAACTGATAATTCTGGCCATTAAACTTTTCGACCTTGAATTTGGAATCCTCCATTGCTCCCACTCAAATCTGAAAGTCGTGCCAATTTACAGAAAACCTCCCTCTGATACCAATTGTTAGGGTTTCAATCAAATTCGAAGCAAATATGAACTAACAATTATATGCAGATTTAAATACAAAAGATAAAAAAATAAAACAAAACATAGATAACACAGAGATTTAACATGGTTCACCCAGAATGGGTTACGTCCACCATGCACAGTCGTCCAATCTTTCTTATTATCCAGCAAAAATAGTACATCAACCTTACAATGCCTTAAGCATTCTAGCCGCTTATAACATGCATTTTTAGGGCAACAAACAAAGTCGGCCTTTTTAGGGTTTTATTACAATGTCGGTTTTCATCAACAAAAAATGGCAATTTTTTTTTTCTCGGGGGCTACCACCCCCGAACCCCTACCCGGGGCCCAGCCCAGCCCCGGACCCCAGCGAGGATACATGCTGAGTGTACAGTACTTTGCTGATCAGTCACCACATTTCAACAACAACCACTAGACTTATAGAATCCACAGGAGGTGGATAAGCCATGTCACAAACCCGAGTGTTGTGCTACACAACACAAGGAGACCAAGGGCGCACACCTTGCAACAATTTTTTATTTCCATCAAGGGGAGGCCAAAATTCAAACAAAAAGAGATGACGCGATATATTTCTTCCATTTCCAAGGAGGAGATGAAAGGTCAAACATGTCTCTTTATTTCCTCAAGATTTTGAAATCTATATATGTGGTATGTGAGCTTGGTTTTAAGAATAGAGTGATAGGAATTAGGTATTACACCTTGTTTAATTTTAATAATGTTTAATTTATTATTGTATATGTGGTGCACCTAGGGGGATCGAGAAGTACATGCAGTACTAGGAGTTAGCATTTCTTGCTAGGGCCACTTTATGTGTTGTACATAACATTAGAAAACATATTTATTGTGGGTTCTCACATTGAGAAAATGTATTTAATTTAATATTGGGAAAATATAATAAAGTGATAACTTAGTACCCAATATTAAATAAGGGGTCAATGGTTTTGTAATCTCATCATTTTATGTAATACCACTTGCCAATTTTGTGAGAGCTTATTTCTATTAAAGGGAGCATAAGGGTAGTTGTCTAAGGTTGGCTATTTTGGGCTTTGAATATTCTTCTTAGGAGTGCATAAGTGAAGCATGCCATGGGATGTGCGGATTCACACTTGAACACATAGAGGATGTATTAGAGAGGCTTGATTTAATGGAGGTGTTCATGGAGGCTTTGTAGATGTATTGTGATATTTGCATTTCTAAATAATGCATAAAGCATATAAGCATTTGGAAGCTAGGTTTTCCCCTCTATGAGGGTTTTCCTAAGGTATATCTAGTGTCATCTTTTGATCGTGTGTTATCTATTCTCTTTCATGTGGACTCTAAATACTTGTTTTCATAGATTTCTATTTTGGGTTATGTGAAAATTATCATTATATGGTTGAAGATTATTTTCATTTAGTATCAAAGCCATGATTGTGGTTGTATAAACCTTGTTGGAGTAAATTTATTGTTAAATTAAATCTAAGCCTTGCATAGAAATAATGAAGACATGACAATATATGAGCATTTTGTGTAGGTTATTCTTTCAAGATTTGGGGTTTTGGAGTTGCCAACCAAGAGTAATTGCTTTAAGGTAGTATACATCTAAAGACAAGCATGTCACAATAATGAAATGCCCCTAAACATAGGAAAGTCAAAGGTGAAACTCACATACAAAACAAGAGCACATAATAGATCCACAATCTAGGGTTACTATATGCATAAGATAAATAATGTATATCAATATGATTATTTTGAATTGACCTCATCCCCCAAATGCAATGGAAGTACAAGTACAAAGGAAGAATAGTATATGAGATGAACATAGGATCTTTTTGGGTTAATATGGAACAGATAAAAAAGCCTCAATACTTTGCATCATCCCTAAAATACAACACAAAAATGTATTTATGACACAACATGTATATGACTTATAGAGGAACAAAGATAAAAATAGATGAAATTCACAACAGGATTGTAGATCACCTGGCAATCCTCTGAATCCCATCCTTAGATCACTTGGAAAATCTTTGAACTCCAATTCTACAACATCCTTATCCATTGGTTTATCTACTAGTGAAGAAATAAGCCAAATATTGGCAAAAATCTACATCAAGAATAAGGAAACTTAGAGCCAAAACCAAGCATATATGAAACCAATTTCAAAACTCAAATTAGACACCAAAATCCCACTACTCAAAATGGAGAAAACTTGCATGAAATAAAAATAATCATTTTTATGATAACTTCCATAAAGCCACTAGATGCCAAAGATGCCTAAAGTTGTCAAACAAACTTTCCAAAACTCAATCCACTACTAACCAACTTGCCAAAGCCAACAAGATGCTCCTTTAAAGAAGTTACTAATTTAACATTATTTTTTGTGAGAATTTTGAATTTGTGATTAAAAAAAATGAATAATAAATTTTAATATTATTTCCTAAATTGTCTTGTGATCCCGATTTACTATTTCGGGACAATAGGAACTTACTATTTTTGACCTAAGAAGCTACTTTTGAAAAAAATTGAAAAAGCGGACATGAAAAATCTTCCCTTTTAAAATTGTCTCGTCCCCAAGAAATTGCAACAATGATGCCCCAAATTCATGATGCCCAAAATAGACAAACATTTCATACTGCATGGAAAATTCTGATATTGTACTTGTGTGACGTATTTTTCTCCCAAGCATCCTAAAAAATTTAAGTGTACCTTTTCTCTATGATATTATGAAGATGACATTCTAAATTAGGCTTTGTGTGAATTTAACCTCTAAATTTATGTAATTCAATTGGAAATAAAACTTTCAAGTGTTGATTTTAATTTGAAAATGCATGAACAATCAAATCCGAGAACATAAATAAAAAATTAAAATGTAAGATGTCAGGTTCACCAAGATGTAATGGGTGAAAATTAGGGTTTTACCATAGAATGTAATAAAAATTACTAATTTTGCTTAATTACCATAACATTAGGGAGAGATAGGGATTTGATAGATATGGGTTTGTGCAATGTCTTGACCAACATTGTTTGGTCCGCATGTTATATTGTGTTGAGTGTGATTATATTTTTAAAATTAGGTGATGAGTGTTGAGCCAACCTTGTTGATTTCTTCAAGGTTGATGTCATGTATAGATAATTGTAATATCTTTGTAATTGAGTGTGGTTGTGAGTGAGTGGATGAGTATGTATGTGCACTAAATGTATATATCTTTTGAAGGCAGAGAAGAAGTGTGAAGAAGAAAGTTGTTTTGTGCTTCAAAGGGACTGAACTAAGAATTAAGGAGATGTTGTTTCTTAGTTCATGATTTCCAGATGTGATCCGAGATTGCTTGTATAGGCAGTGAGTCTTCCCTGGGCAGCAAGCCTTTTTGTTTTGAGCAGTGAGCTCTAGGAAGTGTGCCTAAATGCATGTGCATTCCCCATTGTAATACTTCTAACAAATTATACCTATTTTGTGGGTTCATCCCCACCGTGGTTTTTCCCTTGACCGGGTTTTCCATGTCAATTTTTTTGGTGTTATGTGTGTTCATGATGTGTTGCTAATTTATGCTTTCATGTTTAATTATCAGATCTAAGAATAAGTTTAAGTTGTGTGAGTTTTTGAGACAACTGATTCACCCCCCCCTCTTAGTTGTCTGCCCTATTTTGTCAATTGGTATCAGAGCAGGTTCCTCCGAAGAAGCTTAACCGCTTGAGGTGATCCAGGATGGTGACTTACAAGAAGGATGGTCTGAGATTTGATAGTACCAACTACTCTCTTTAGAAGAATCACATGGAGTATCATCTGAGATGTATTGGTGAACCTTATTGGGATATTACTAAAGACAAGTATATTATTCCTACAAATGGACCTTCAACTCTAGATGAGATCAAAAGTGTTGAATACAATATTAGGGCTAAGGAAGCATTGCTGAGTGTTTTTTCTGACTCCGACATGACCAATATTATGAAATTCTAGATTGCTCATGAAATCTGGAAGAAGTTGAAAACCTTGTATGAAGGAGATAGTTATGTGAATATTGTCAAGTTGTAGAGCCTAAAAGGAAAGTATGAGATGTTGAGGATGGGCGAAGATGAGAACATCACTTCTTTCATGCAAAAGGTGAATGAACTTATGTGCAAAGTTTGAAGAATCAAAGAATATTGCTAAAGTGCTCATATTTTTAGTTGCATCCTACAAGCATAAAGTTGTTTCTATTGAAGAGATTAGAACTGTAATAGATGTATCAAGGGACATGTTGATTGGTAAGCTTTCAACCTTTGAGTTGATTTAGTTTGGTGATTCTCTTCCTATGGTAGAATCTGCATTCAAAGCTATCATTTCTAGAACGGATAAGAAAAGATATGATCTGGAAGAAAGTTCTTCAAGGTGGATGTCTAGATATGAGAAGGAGAGGAAGGAAATTGAAGAACAAGAGTGAGAGCTTGAGGAGATTGAAGCCCTTATTTCCAAGAGATTAACTAAAGGAGTAGGTAAGTATGAAGGAAAATTGCCTCTTAAATGTTTTTCTTGCAATAAGATAGGTCAATTTTCTTCAAGGTGTTCAGAAAGAGTTCCTAAAAAACCTTACAAGCCCATATTTTAGAAGATATTTTATTATGTTGATGATGAAGGTGTGTCAGATGATGAATCTGATAAAGGAGGTACAAGTGATAATGAATGGGTGTTTATTGCTATCAAGGAAAATGATCCAATGCCTACTGATTCTGCTAGCTGCATGAATGTGGAAAGAGCTTTGGCTACACAAGTTGAAGAGAAAGATGGATGGGTGATTGATAGTGGATTCTCTCACCATATGATAGGTGATAAGAGTAAGTTTGTGAGTTTGGAAAAGTATGAAGGTGGAGTTTGTAAGTTTGGTGATGATAAAGCTAGTATAATCTGCATAGAGGATTCATTTCTCTTGATGGTAAGCACAATACTGATGGTGTATTTTATGTAGAAGGACTAAATGATAATATTTTAAGTATTGGACAAATGGTTGACAAGGCATATGATCTTGGGTAGCTCCGGAATTGAGATTGCATAAGGTACAAAGACTAAAGGTAATATCTTTCACTTAAATAATGCTGGTAAAAGATGTTTGATTGCTCAGGTTGATAAAGTTGGTTGTGACATAGAAGAATGTGTCATGTGAATTTTGATAACATTGTTAAGATAAGTTCCACTTAGGTTGTGAGAGATCTTCCTAGGTTGATGAAACCTGCTAACACTATGTGAAAGGAACATCAATTAGGGAAACAAACCCGAGACTTTCAAGAGTTAATAGCATTGTTCAAGTGGATTATTGGATCTTATGCATATTGATTTGTGTGGTCCTTCTAGAGTTAGAATCTTTCAAGGAGACAAATATTTCATGTTGTTGATTGATGATTATTCTAGGATGATGTGGGTTACTTTCTTGAGAGAGAAGTCTGAAGCTCTAGACAAATTCAAGATTTTCAAGGTTATGGTTGAGACTGAGATAGGTTTGAAGCTGAAGTGTCTGAGATCTGACAGAGGTGGTGTATTCACTTTTGGTGAGTTCAATGCATTTTGCAAAGAACATGAGATAAGAAGACAATTGTCTTCTTTGAGAACCCCTCAGCAAAATGGAGTTGTGGAAAGGAAGAACAAAACCATTCAAGAAACTGCTAGGACAATGATGTTGGAAGGAAATGTTTCGCATGTCTATTGGAGAGAAGCTGTGAGTACTGTTGTTTACACTCTTAATCAGGTGCATATTAGAAGTGATACCGGTAAGTCTCCTTATGAATTATGGTTTGGTCATGCTCCTAGTGTTAAATATTTAAAAAAAATTGGAAGTAAATTCTATATCAAGAAGGATGAAGATCTAGGAAAGTTTGATGCTAGATGTGATGAAGGAATATTTCTTAGATATTTTGCCAAAAGAAAGGCCTGCTAGTGTTATAATAAGAGATCGAGGAAGATAGTTGAGAGTGCAAATTTCAGGGTTGATGAAAGCAATGAGAAACAATACAAATCTTGCGAATATGATTCAGATGATCATAATGATAGTACAAATAAAGGGAAACAACCTCAAACTCAAAATAAAGTGCATATCATTCTAGTGAATCCAATGACTCAAGGAGAAGAAACTAGTGCAAGTGCTGAAGAAAGAACACAAGAGTCTAAAATTTAAGAAAATCCTAAGACTCCCAGGTATTTAAGATTGAATTATTTTGAAAATTAGATCATAGGAGATAGAAATAAAGGTGTTCAAACAAAAAGAAGAATTGTTGAAGATCAAGTTGAGTATTGTTTGATTTTGAAGATTGAACCTAAATATGTGAATGAAGAAAGTAAAGATGAACATTAGGTAAAAGCAATGGAAGAAGAATTGATGTAGATTGAAAATAATAATACATGGATTCTTGTTCCCAGACCTAAAAACAAAAATATAATTGGAACCAAATGAGTCTTCTAAAACAAATTGAATGAGAAAGGTGAAGTTGTTAGAAACAAAGCAAGACTTGTTTTCAAATGATATTCACAAATGGAAGGAATTGATTTTGAAGAAACTTTTGCAACTATGGCAAGAATTGAAGCTATAATATTTTTTCTTGTTTTTTCTGCTTACTAGGGTTTCAAAGTCTATCAGATGGATGTCAAGTCAACATTCTTGAATGGTGAATTGGAAGAAGATGATAGTTCTGATACTTAATATAAGTACAGATCCAATAGCCAACAAGATGAGAGCAGGGGGGGGGTGAATCATACAAACTTAATCTTCCATAAAAACATTAGATTCAACCTCGGTAATATATATTTCAGTAACATAACCAAAACTGTCAAACATGCAAACTCAAAAGCATATAAGCATCATAAACCTCATAACACCAGATTTAATGTGGAAACCCAAATAGGGAAAAACCACTTTGGGATTTTGGACCCACTAAGAAATATACTCTTCTAGAGTATGCTTGGTTAAAAGCAAATCTTGTTAAAGATTACAAACACATTGCTAGATGTGACCCGGTTAAGGGATTTTCCTCAGATCTGTTAGGATCTTCACATTGCTAGAAGTGACCTTGTTAAAGGATTTCAAACACTCAATCAGAATGTCACCTTGCTAGAGGGTTTTACAAATAAGACTGTTAAGTCCACTCGGTTAAGAGATTTTCTGTCACTTTCACAAAATAATAGTAATAAAATCTATCTGCAACTTCACATCTAAAATGCTAAAGCAGATTCCTATTTGTTCAATACAATCTAGACATAGAACTAATCTTGTATATCTGCTGGGCTTCTATACTCTGTTATTCAAACAGGTCTTCAAGCTTCTATTCTTGGTAATCACTATGTAGCATCCCTGTGCATACACTTGCCCGCATACATTGTTTATCAACAGTTTCCTATTTATAAACAATTAGGTAACCGCTTAATCTCCTTGATCACATTTCCCATGATCAATCATAGCCATCAAATCTTCAATCTTGTCTAGGTTCAATGCATCTTCCGATCTGAAAATGTTTTACCTCACCTTGGAACTTGCATATTAGTCTTGGAACTTGTGTCAGGGTATTGCAGTTCAATCTGAGTTGTAGATCTTCATGCCGACTTTTCATTGCCTTAGATTCGTTAACAAACTTCAGTCACGGCTCACCAATCATTGATTAGTTCCAGCTCATCAGCTTCCTTCATTAAATACCACATTTAATGCATTTTGTTATAGCTCGGTTACAACTCGGTAACAACTCAGTGAATACTAAACTTCACTCGGTGGACATTCCGCCTTCATTAACCGATAGCGATAACCTTAGGGTTTACCGACTAGGTTCTTTGCTTGATAACATAGTATAGTATTAACCTTTACATTTTACAACATATGTATGATGTTTAAAACAATCTAAAACATCATTATCTCATCATTGTTTGACTCGGTACTAGTTTCCCATTGAATACCTTATTCATCATATTCTATCCTATGTCTTTTACCAACATCTTTATAATCTTCATATCATACTTCTCAAGATATGGCAACATCATACTGAATTAGAAAATTAATTTCTTGACATCAATGACAAAATAATAATATCAAGATAGTAAACATCTTTAATCAGTTATATCCATAATCATCAACAACCTTCTCAATATCCTTATTGAAATGCCAACAATCTTTCATTGTTTGTTATAAAGCTATATTGCCAACAATCTCCCCCTTTGGCATTGATGACAAAACCAATTGATTTGACCTTAAAAGATTCGGATTGCTGTGATTCTGAAATGCTGAAATGCTCTCCCCCATACATTAGACTTCTCCTCTTTTCTTCTTTCCAATCTGTAGTCTGCTCAATTTTCTTTTAGTCTTCTCCCCTGATAGGTCTTCTTCCTCTATATTAGTCTTCTCCTCCCTTGTAGGTCCTCTCCCCCTTTGACAACAATGCCAAAAAGTAAAGAAATAAAACATAATTACTTTCTGTAAGAAGTTATTTCCTACTGTTGTGTATCAACTGAGTCTCGGTTAGAGCATTTGTCCTCAATTCCTGTTCCCTGTAATATTTCCTGTATTATTTCCTGTACACCTTTAGAAAACATCCTAAAGTGTATAAATTAGCATCAACTCCCAAAATATATTCATTAGAGTCATCGGATTGATGCTTTCGCCGAACTCGGCCAATGAGTAGAAGATAGGGGTAGGACCCCTAACTTACTTCTGAGATATTCAAAAGTGTCCCTTGGTAGTGGCTTGGTGAAGATATTTTCTATTTGTTCCTTTGTGCTAACATAATCCAACACCACTTTCTTCTCTTGAGCTTCTTCTCTAAGATAATGATATTTGATAGAGATGTGCTTTGTCTTAGAGTGCATAACAGGATTTTTTGAAATATTAATGGCACTAGTATTGTCACAGAATATAGTTACTGGCTCGGTAACTTTTTCATTTATACCTTCCAACAGTTGTTTGATCCATGCAATGTTGGTACAATTCAATACTGTAGCAACGTATTCAGCTTCTGCTGTTGGCTGTGAAACATGTCCTTGTTTCTTGCTAAGCCAACTCACTAGTCTTTCTCCTAAAAAGAAAGCTCCTCCACTTGTGCTTTTTCTATCATTAATGTTGCCTGCCCAATCAGCATCAGTATAAACTTTTAAATCAAAATCTTTTCCTTTCTGATATACTAAGCCATAATCCTCTGCGCCTTTCAAGTATCTAAAAATTCTTTTGATTGTCGTCATGTGTGTTTCCTTAGGATCTGCAAAGAATCTTGCAACAATACCTACTACATGTGCTATGTCTGGTCTGTTGTGAACAACATATTGTAGCTTGCCAATCATGGATCAGTAAAGTTACTCATCAACAGATGCAGATTCATCATTCTTTGACAATTTACAGTTGGTAGTCATAGGAGTACTTACTGGTTTTGAATCCTCCATTCCAAATTTCTTCAAGATTTCCTTTATGTACTTGGATTGTGTAATGAAAATCTCATTTTTCATTTGCAGTATCTATAAACCTATAAAATACTTTATCTCACCGATTAATGACATCTCAAATTCTTTGCTCATTTCATTTCCAAAGTTCTTGCATAAAGAGTCATTTCCATAAAAAATAATATCATCAACAAATATGGCTGAGATCAGTATTCCATTTTCATCATTCTTCATGTACATGTTGTTGTTCTCACTTGTCCTTATAAAACCAATCTTAATCAAATAAGAGTGCAATATTTCATACCATGCTCTTGGTGCTTGTTTCAAACCATATAAAGCTTTGTTCAATTTACATACCTGATCTTTATTATTGTCTTCAATAAATCCTCTAGGTTGTTCAATGAAAACTTCTTCTTCTAATATTCCATTCAGAAATGCAGATTTGACATCCATTTGATATACCTTGAAATTTTTGAAAGCAGCATAGGCCAATAATGTTCTTACTCCTTCAAGTCTAGGAACGGGTGCAAAAGTTTCACCATAATCAATTCCTTCTTTTTGAGCATAACCTTTGCAAACTACTCTTGCTTTGTTCCAAATGACCTCTCCTTTTTCATTTAGCTTGTTTATGAAAATCCACTTTGTACCGATTACATTTTTGTCCTTCGGTCTTAGGATTAGTGTCCATGTGTCATTCTTCTTGATTTGATCAATCTCTTCTGTCATAGCATTTATCCAATCTTCACTGTTAAATGCCTCTTTCACTATTCTCAGTTCAAATTCAGATATCAAACATGTGTTCTGTCTCAGTTTTTTTCTTGTCATCACTGGATCATCCTTATCTCCTATAATCTGACTTGGTGCATGATCTCCTGACATACTTGGCTAATACAGGCTCAGTAGGCTCTGTATGATCTTCTTCATCACTCGGTAACTAGATATTTTCTTCAACAGTCTTCTCGATAGGACTTCTCTGTTGAACATAGACAAATTCATCATAGTCTTCTGGTTCCTTGGAATTTCCTTCATCATTTCTTTCTGCAAATTCATCAATTTTCACATTTGCACTTTCTACTATTTTGTTAGATGATTTGATCAGACATTTAAATGCTTTGCTTCTAGAAGAATAACCTAGAAACGTTCCTTCTTCACTTTTCTAATCAAATTTGCCATTTCTATCATCTTTATGAACATAACATCTACTTGCAAAGATTTTAAAATAACTTACATTAGGTTTCTTATCATACCAAATTTCATATGGTGTCTTCAAAGTACCTTTCTTTAATTGAACTCGGTTCAAGGTGTAAACTGATGTGCTTATTGCTTCTCTCCAAAATGTTTGTGGCACCTTCTTTTCAATCATCAGTGTTCTAGCACAATCCATGATAGATCTATTTCTTCTCTCAGCTATTCCATTCTGCTGTGGAGTTCTTGGTGCAGAGACTTGTCTTTTAATACCATGATCATTGCAAAATAAGTTGAACTCATCAGATGTGAACTCTCCTCCTCTATCTGATCTAAGACATTTCAGTTGTCTTCTTGTTTCATTTTCAACTCTTGCCTTGTACCATTTAAACATTTGAAAAGCTTCTGATTTTTCTTTTAAAAACATGACTGACATCATCCTTGAATAGTCATCCACAAATAATATGAAATATTTATCACCATAATAACTTTGAACTTTCATAGGACCACAAAGATCAGTGTGCACTAGATCTAAAATTCCCTTAGAAGTGTAAGACTTACTTGTAAAGCTTGATCTTGTCATCTTACCCATCTGGCATCCTCGGCACATAGCATTCTCAGGTTTTTCAAGACTCGGTAGACCTCTTACTCTATGCTTCTTACTTATTTTGATCAGATTATCAAAATTGACATGACAAAACCTTTTATGCCATAACCAGATATCATCAATCTTTGCATACAAACACTTATTCCGAGTTGAGTCAAGGTGAAATGTGTTACCTTTTGTTTGTGTCCTAGTAGCAGCTAACTTTCCATTCTTGTCATGAACTTTGACAATTCCCTTCTGAAATTCTATTTGGTAACTTGTGTTGTTTAGATGTGCTACACTCAACAAATTGTATTTCAAACCTTCAACCCAATAAACATCATTGCATCTTGCATTATCAAGAAGTGTTATAGATCCTTTACCTCTCATCGGACATGGTGCATCATTACCAAATCTAACATAGTCTCCATCATAATCTTCTAACATAACAAACTTGTGTTTATCTTCTGTCATATGATGTGAGCTACCACTATCTATAATCCAAGAATCATTAGTGTTTATGTGAGATATTAGTGCTTTTTCTTCATACCTTTCTTCATCTGATCCATATTTGATAGCCACATAAACTACTTCCTCTAATCTGTATCATCTGATTTATCATCATTGGATTCCTCATCAGCTATTAGGCATGTCTTTCTATCTCTTCTTTTGAAGTCTCGGTGTCCTCTATGATAGTTATCTTTCTGTCTGTCATCTCGGTAATCTCTCTTTTCAGTAGAATCTTTATCAGGACAGTTAGAAGCCATATGTTCTATTTTATCACAATTGAAACATTTCAAAGATAGTTTTCCTTTATACTTACCTTTGCCTCTCGGTAACCTTTTGGCTAATAGTGCTTCAAACTATTCTTTCTTTCTGATTTCCTCATACAGTTTGTGTACTACCTCCATGTTCTTACGAAATCTTTCACTTGCTCCACTATGATCTCCTTCAGAGTACTTATACTTTCTTTCATTGAAATCATTAGATTCATCAAGATAAAAAGAACTAAATGCAGGTTCAACTTTATTTACTGAAGATCCACTGTTATCAAAATTACTTAACTCAAATGCATGTAGCTTACCAATAGTAGCATCTAAAGAAACTAGCATATTAGGTACAAACCTCAATTCATTGATTGCAGAGACTCGGATTGCATAAGTTGGTAGAAGGGTTCTTAACAAGTTACTTGTTATATCCTTTTCTTCAATAGTTCCACCTGCTCCTTTGAATTGATTGACAATCTCCTTTAGTCTTGTACTGTACCAAGTTATGTTCTCACCTTCATTCATCCTCATAGATTCAAGTTGTCCTCTTATACTATCTACTTTTTCTCTTTGAACATGTTCATCTCCTCCATATACTGATATGAGCTTATCCCACATTGCTTTTGCATCATTGCAGCCTTCTAGATCATTAAACTCTGAATTGGTCAATGCAGATGTTATTTCAATCATTGCTTGAATATGTTCTTGCTTTGCCTTTATCTCTTCCATAGTCAATGGATAGGTGCTCGGTGTGACAAAATCATTCTCCAGATAGTATACAACATATTCTCCAACTCCTGATAGATGTAGCTTCATCCTTTTCTGCCATGTAGAGAAACTTGACTTATTCAGCTTCGGTGCATCCCTCTTATACATCTTGGATCTTTAACTCAAGTGCCTTTAAACTTTCCTTCTGGAGTCCAAAGCTCTGATACCAATTGATAGTTCTGATACTTAATATAAGTACAGATCCAATGACCAACAAGATGAGAGGGGGGGGAGTGAATCATACGAACTTAACCAAAACTGTCAAACATGTAAACTCAAAAGCATATAAACATCATAAACCTCATAACACCAGATTTAACATGGAAACCCAAATAGGGAAAAACCACTGTGGGATTTCAGACCCACTAAGAAATATACTCTTCTAGAGTATGCTCGGTTAAAAGCAAATCCTATTAAAGATTATAAACACATTGCTATATGTGACCCAGTTAAGGGATTTCCCTCAGATCTGTTAGGATCTTCACTTTGTTAGAAGTGACGTTGTTAAAGGATTTCAAACACTCAATCAAAATGTCACCTTGCTAGAGGGTTTTACAAATATGACTGTTAAGTCCACTCGGTTAAGAGATTTTCTGTCACTTTCACAAAATAACAGTAATAAAATCTATCTGCAACTTCACATCTAAAATGCTAAAGAAGATTCCTATTTGTTCAATACAATCTAGACATAGAACTAATCTTGTCTATCTACTGGGCTTCTATACTCTGTTATTCAAACAGGTCTTCAAGCTTCTGTGCTCGGTATCACTATGTAGCATCCCTGTGCATACACTTGCTTGCATACATTGTTTATCAACAGTTTCCTATTTATAAACAATTAGGTAACGGCTTAATCTCCTTGATCACATTTCCCATGATCAATCATAGCCATCAGATCTTCAATCTTGTCCAGGTTCAATGCATCTTTCGATCTAAAAATGTTTTACCCCGCCTTGGAACTTGCATATTAGTCTTGGAACTTGTGTCAGGGTATTGCGGTTCAATCTGAGCTGTAGATCTTCATGCCGACTTTTCATTGCCTTAGATTCGTTAACAAACTTCATTCATGGCTCACCAATCATTGATCAGTTCCAGCTCATCAGCTTCCTTCATTAAATACCGCATGTAAACATTTAATGCATTCTGTTATAGCTCGGTTACAACTCGGTAACAACTTGGTGAATACTAAACTTCACTCGGTAGACATTCTGCCTTCATTAACCGATAGCGATAACCTTAGGGTTTACCGACTAGGTTCCTTAGGGTTTACCGACTAGGTTCTTTGCTTGATAACATAGTATAGTATTAACCTTTACATTTTACAACATATGTATGATGTTTAAAACAATCTAAAACATCATTATCTCATCATTGTCTGACTCGGTACTAGTTGCCCATTGAATACCTTATTCATCATATTCTTTCCTGTGTCTTTTACCGACATCTTTATAATCTTCATATCATACTTCTCAAGATATGGCTATAAAAATTAATTTGGAATTCATCAAATCAATATAAACATTAGACTAACTCAATCACAAAAACTAGATTGCAATGATAAGAAATCCTAAAAACATTCAATAGAGATATTGAAAATAAGACATTCAAACCAAATGCAAACCATTACAAACGCGAGTATCTCCTCCATAATTCTCCATTGTCCTTCTTTCTCCTTCAAATTACTTTGTTTGTGGATCTCACCTACAAATGCAAAGGCATAGTATGAAAGCAAGCAAGACAAGATGAAATGGCAACGTAAGGATACTAGAAGCGTGATTGATTCTCTGAAAATGTGATTAATTCAAAAATGTGATTAGTTGATCTATCGACAAAGGAACTCATCCAATTTATAGACAAATTGGAGAGAGGACAAGATTAGCATGAAATTGATATTAGAGGCAATTGATTTCAAAAATGGCAAAATTGAGTTGAAGGAAGAAGGTTATGACACCTTCTATGTCATGAATTATGACATATTGCCAATGCAAAGGTTAGAGGACTAAAAGCCTATGACATCTTGCTATGCCAATAGTATGACGCATGAGAAATTCATGCTTCCACCGAAGCACAAAAATAGGGAGAGACTAGAGAGGATTTGATTAGGTGGAAAATGAATTTGGCAAATTAGAAATGAGGTGGAAATTTAGGTGAATTAATTAATAATTTTTCATTCATTAATTAATTCAAAAAAAGAGGGGGAATTAATTAGCCAATTAAATAAATATTTAATTGTGACAAGAAGACTTAGGATAAATAAACAAATTATTTAACCTAGAGGGAAAATGACAATCAAGATTAAATGAATAAATCATAAAATCCTAGAAGATGAATTAGAAATGCAAGGACGACAATTAGGTCTTGACAAAAGATAATTGATGTAGGGTCGATTATGATCATGATTCTGATTGACAAAGGACCAATGCTGATAAATGATTTGAAATTGGTTGACAAAAATCAATGACAAATTGACCAAATTGACATGATTGAAAAGGACAAGGATCGATGACGAATCGATCGCAATATGACAAGATTGACAAGGACAAAGATCGACCAAAATCATGACTGAAGATTGCTATCAACAAGACCTAATTTGAAAGCGATAAAAATGAGGAATGTAGAAGAAGGACTCGATGCTCACAAATGATAAAGACCAAGTGCACAACATAGAAGAAATGTTAATGTGACGCAAGAACCCTAAAGAAAGGCAATGCGCAAGTGTTAAAGTATGACTCCGCAAGCATTGACCATTTTTAGATGTCTACAATGGCAACATCATACTGAATTAGAAAATCAATTTCTTGACATCAATGACAAAATAATAATATCAAGACAGTAAACATATTTAATTAGTTATATCCATAATCATCAACAACCTTCTCAATATCCTTATTGAAATGCCAACAATCTTTCATTGTCTGTTATAAAGCTATATTGCCAACAGAAGAGGTGTACACAGAGCAACCAGATGGATTTCAATTGACTGATCAAGGAGATATGGTTTGCCAATTGAAGAAAGCTTTGTATGGACTGAATAAATCCCCAAGAGCATGGTATGCTAGATTGGATAAGTAACTGCTAAAGCTAGGATTTAACAAAGGTATTGCTGATAGTAATCTGTACTTCAAAATTGATCATGATAACGTTCTAATTGTTGAAGTTTTTATTGATGATATTATATTTGGAGGGAATGATAGTTTGTGCAAAGAGTTTTCTAATCAAATGCATAATGAATTTGAAATGTCTATGATTGGTGAGATGAATTTTTTTTTGGGTTTACAAATCACACAGTTAGAAAAAGGAATCTTTATATTTCAGTCCAAGTATGTAAAAGAGTTGTTGAAGATGTTTGGTTTGGAAGATTCATAGCCAGTTGGAACTCCTATTGTGACCGGATGCAATTTCATTAAATATGGTGATTCCCCTAAAGCAAATCAGACTAGATATAGATCTATGATTAGTGGATTGCTCTATTTGACTCAGAACAGAATTGATATTGTAGCATCCTAAAATTGCGACACTTGCAATTTCGACTGCATTTCGGTCTTCACGATGGCGACGCAACACGCAACCTGAATGGAGACCCTGAAACTTGCTCACGACACTGAAAACTGCATTTTTCAAGCACCCTGGCCTGAACCTCCTTGCACCCTGCTGTCTCGGGAGGTGGGACCAGAGCGCCCAGTGCCCTGGTCCCTGGGTCCTAATTTGGGCCTGGTCTCCTAAGGGGCTTGGGTCTTTTTGTTTGCAATTTGGAAATTAACTTTCCCTAGTCGGCTTAAGGTCGGGAAAATCAGTCTATCAGCCCTAAATAACAAGTATATAAACTACATTTTTCTCTCTCATTGGGCATGAAGAGGATATGTGTACAAAAGCTTGGAAATTATACTCAAGCATTCAAGCATTCAAGCATTCAAGCATTCCTTCAAGCAATTGATCATTTCAAGTCTCCATTCAAGGCTAAGTGTTGCATTCAAGACAAGGATTCAACCATTGAAGAGGAGATCACATACTACATGCTACAACATACAACATACAACATCTAAACCTTTGCACATAAGGATATAAACATCCTTAGAACAAGGTATTAGTACTTGTTTTACATACATTTACATTTACAGCTCTTGCTCATTTCTTGGTTAATTCCAAAACCGGGGTTTGACCTAAAGGCAAACCCCTAATCCCTAACCCCCCAATCGTCTTCGCTTTTCTGTGTGTAGGTTGCAGGTACGCGACTGAAATTGAAGATCTGGAATCCTTGTGCAGAGACGAACAGATCCCCCTTCGTTTCACGGATTTGCAGGACAGCGCCGTATCGACATTTTACTGCTAATTCCAGGTCTGCAGCTTCATCCTATAACCCGAACTCAGTTTATAAGCGAATCTTTATGACTTTCTATGTATGCTTAGCTTAATTTCCTTAACAACATTCTTTACAAAAGAGGGTAGCCTTGCTTTCCTAACCCTTGAAATTCATTTAGCATCCAATCTTGCATTGTGTGGGATTGGATCTTATGAGTTTCAACCCCTCTTTTGAATGTAAAGTCTCTCCCCTAAGTGAAAAACCATCGAATCCTAGCGAACCTCCCTTCTCTCTCTCCGGAGTCCGAAGAGGGGAGAACAACTAGGGTTCGATCGCGATTTTTCTGCTTTACATTTTGGTGAACCCGACGTGAACATCCTTTCTGATTTTTCATGCTTAGATCTGAAAAAATTGATTACATTTCCATGTTTGATCTTTTGCAAAATTTTAGAGGTGATTGCATAAAAACCCTAAATTTTCTTTTTAGTAATTGAACTTGCGAAATGTCTAAATGTTAATGCCTGTTTCAGATCTGCCCTTCTATTACAAATTTTCAATTCATATTTGTGCTTTAATTCTAAAAATTAAGTGGTTAAATGTCAAAACCCTAATTTTTGAAACCCTCTTAATTCAACCTTTGTCCGACAATTTGACCAATCAAAACATCTCCAAATCAGCTGTAACTTTGGATTCTGCAATAAAATCACAATATCCTTCATCCCCGAAAATTTGGAAAAAAGTTGCGAGGACCGTGTTGCACTCCGAGCGCCATCGTCCCCGACATTTTTTCCAAAATTTCGGGAGCGAGATCTTGCTGTATTTTCCTGCTAAAATCCAGAATTTTGGCTGATTTTGTCAATTATAACACTTTCAAAATTACAGTCAAAGTTGGTCTTGCGATTGCTTGGTCTAAGGCTTCTAATCATTCAAAAATCATTGAAATTAAAATTTTGTGTCAAAATTGCGTTTTTATTATCATAAATCTGAAAAGTGTGTTATCATTCATTAAAAATTTCAGTGCTTTATTCAAATTCTTGCATTTTGTGACTTTTGAAATTAAGTGCTTAATTACAACAACTTTGATTTCCGCTTTCAAAATTGAATTTTGCGTGAAATTGAGTCAATTTTCAAATTTCAAAATTTGCATTGCTCTTGACATTCCCTCTAAAATCATAAAATTCAAAATTTCAGTTTCCCTCTCTTTTTCAAAATTCAAATTTTGCATTTTTTCGACAATCTTGATAGGGTTCAATTTTGAATTTGCAACTTTAATTTGGCCTATCTACAGATCGTAAAATCACTCAATTTTTTCAGATTAGCTCTAAAATCATCATACCTTTCATCCTTGCAAATTTCGAAAAAAGTTGCAGGGACCGTGTTGCACTCCGGGCGCCATGGTCTCGGACTTTTTTTTTCGAAATTTCGGGAGACTGTTGTGACTGCATTTAACAGCTTAAATCCAGAAGATTGGCTGCTTTTACTGAAAGTTGCTACCTCTAAATTCAAAATCTTCTCTCTCTTTCTAGTGCATGAGTTTTACAACAATAAGCCCTACTTACACTATTCCCGTTAGACGAAGCCGTAGAATTAAGTCTTTCTGAGGTTTAACTACTGAGGAGATGGAACCTAATTTGAATAGCCTTTTTAACGAGGACATGGGTAATTCCTCTAATCCTCCTAATGATGAAGAAGCTCTCCATGAGGTTTCTGTAGAACAACTTTCGAAATTGGATAACCAATTTGATGATTTTCACCAATGGATGTCTCATGAATACCCTGATAGTCAAGCTCTTCCTTTAATTGAGGGTCTAAAACGTATGCTTCAAAGTGATAAGAATGGAATTGATATTTTGCCTGGTATTTCACACATTGTGAATTCGAATGTGATGCCTATGAAAAGTTGTGCTGAAAATTTGGGTTATACACAACCTCCTACACAAGTCAATCATTCTATTCCTTTGATGACTCCTATTGCTAGTATACCTACCTTTACATCAAACATCATGGCTACTTCTATACAAGACATTTCTCCTGTGATTACTAGTCATGGGGGCAACCCTTCTTCTTCAATTAACCCTCTTCCTTCATTCAATCCGATTTCTTCATTCACTCCTTCAATGAGTGTTCCTATTACATCTCCACAAATGAACATGACGTAAGGGGGCAATTCATTTAACCATTCCATTCCTCCTTGTAGTATTCCTCCTATCCAATCATCTCCTATGACTAATTATCATAGAGTCCCACCACCTTACTCTTTGCCTTCTTTCAATAACATAACACCTCCATCTCAATCTAACACATCCAATATGAATTCTTCGACTGAAGCGACCATTAACAATCTAGCACAAACTGTCTCTTCTTTACAGCAACAAATTGCCTCTATGAATCAATCTAAGTTCAGTGTGCCCACATTTGACGTTGCGAGCCCACTTTCTCTTGACATTGTTCGAGCTATTCCTCCTAAACATGTTGAAATCCCGCATTTGGAGCTTTATAATGGTAAAGGGGATCCTCTAACACATGTTAAGACTTTTCAAACAATTTGTACTGATTTTGCTTATGACCAAAGGTTGCTTGCAAAACTATTCACTAGAACATTAAGAGACAAAGCCCTACAATGGTATTGCTCGTTGCCTTCTTATTCTATTACTTCTTTCGAACAACTTGCAAATGCTTTCATTCAACAATTTCAAAACAATATAAGTCCTAAAGTTACTTTGATTGATTTAATGCATTGTAAACAAGGTGTTAAAGAAAAAGTGACTGATTTCATTGGTAGATATAAGCATTTGTATGCTCAAATTTCTTTTCCAGTGCCTGACAATGATATTCAAAGAATCTTTATTTCTAATTTACAAAAAGATATTCGAGACAAACTTCTGTTTTCTGAGTTTACTTCTTTCCAACAGTTGTGTGCAACTCTTCACAATTATAAACTGACTGTGAGTCAAATGGAACAATCACATCCTATGGCTCCGAGTGATAAGGGTGATAGCAGTCAACAACCATTTGGGAAGTTCAAACCGAACAGAGATTCCATCAAATTCAATGAAAACATCATCAACAACAATGTGAATGCAGCATCAGGTGTGCCTCCTATTTCTAAATTTTTCAAGAGAGAAAGAAAGTATACTCCTTTGAATGAATCATTGCATAGTATTATGAATAAGTTATTGGAACAAAATGTGCTTACTCTTCCTCCTATAAGACAAATTGATCCTGCAAAGATTACTTCACCTTATTTTGATAACAAAGCTTTTTGTCAATTTCATCGTCAGCCTGGGCATGATACTGAAAAATGTTTTTCTTTAAAGGGTAAAATTCAAGATTTGATTGATAATAATACTATCTCTGTTTCTGGAGTGAATGATAAAGGGAACACATCTGTAGCTCCTCCTAACCAAAATCTTCAGATTTTCACTGATCCATTGCCTTCTCATACCTCTAATGCAATTGAGGCTAATGATTCCTCTCTCTCATCTGATGGTCTTGTGTCTATGACTCCGAATGTGATTAACTTTGTAGAGCAGCAAGAAAACCCTAAAGAACCTTCCATCACATTTGATTCTAGCGAAACCATTAGGGCACCTGATGGTCCTTTATACATAGTTGCAAAAGTCAAGAATACACCTTGTCGTGGAGTGCTTATTGATCCTTTGTGCATGATTAATGTTATTACTGAAGAATTTCTTTTTACTTTGCAATTGAATCAAGTGATCTATGACAAAACAGATGTGATTGTGAAATTATTTGATGCATTTTCTTCTCCCGCAATTGGTTCTATTACATTGCCTATTGAAGTCCATAACAAATCTCTTGATGTGAACTTTGCTATTATTCCATCTTCCGAACAATTTCGTGTGAAGCTTGGCTATCCTTGGCTATCTTCCATGAAAGCTATTGCTTCTCCTATTCATAAGTGTTTGAAATTTCCCCATAATGGTGAAGTTGTTACTATCAATCATAGTCTCTTTAAACCAGCTGAAAGAACTTCTAGTGTTCCTATAGATTACTTTTGGCCTAAACAATTCCAATCTCTTCCTCCGCGAAGTGATCATCTTTTCAAATCTTATCAAAAGTGGAAAACAGATATGATCTTATCTCTAAGTGAACCTAGAACACCTAAACTTGACATTCCTATCATTCTTGAGAAGGAAGTTCTTCCTTTGAAAGATAAAACTAATGTCTTTCCTCAAGAAGATTCCCAACCCATCCCTATGGATGTGACTATGTCTATACCTAATAAACTTCCTAAGAGTAGACCTATACCTCCTCGTCATGATGGACTTGGTCTTCTCCCTAAACCAAATATTCTTCCCTTATATGGAGCAGTTCCTCCTCCTTATTTTTATAGAGAGAAGACACCTTCTTCTTCTCCTATTATCCAGCCTAAGAGACCACAACCTAAACACCCAAGTGCTAAGGATGAGAACATTCCTCCTCCTCAGTCTTCGCAACTTCCTACTAAGACTAGACGAAATCGTTCTGCACGTGAACGCCGGCGAAAGCGTCGTCTTAGAGCTCAAACTTTGCAATCTCCAAAAACACCTTCAACAAGCATTATTCCATTTTCTCCTCAGCCGGATATTGAGCCTAACTCTCCTAAACATAAGATGCATGATGGTCTTGATCCTGTGCGAGTTAAAGATCCTATTTTTATAAATCTTGATGATGATATAGATGAAAATGTTATTCATGATGAAAATGTTACTCCTTTTGCTTCTGATAGTGAATATGAACTTGTTGATGTCGATAACCATTTATCTAATGAATTTTCTAAATCACTTATCCTAGCTCCTAGACAAGAACAATGTGGCTCGGAACAGGAACATAGCCCTTGTTTGGATCTTGTGATAGCTCCATCTGCTGTGTTGGATGTTCCTCCTCTAGCGTGTTCCCTGCCTTCCCGAAACATTGATCAACAAGATCGGGGGGTAGATGACGTGCTAGACTAGTTACATTAGCATAGCAGATTCTCTCCTCCTCTCTTGTGTTACTTCTTCTATATGTTATTCTCATTCTTCTATTTGTTGTCCTTAGTGTTGTCTACTTGAGGACGATGCAAAGCATTGAGATCTCTTGATCTCTCTCATGTTGACTCAAAAAGACACATGTGTTCCCTTCTTCTAGGTGACCTTCCTTGATTGGGGAATGAAGAACAATTATGCATACATACATATGATATATATACATGAATAATCATACAGCATACTAAACCCGAGGAAAGTGAAGTCACCTTGTGCTTTATGTTTTGTGTCTATTATCCTTGGGTTTATCTCACACTTGGGGGCTAAATCCTTGCGATAACGTGCTCCTTTCTCATTTCTTATGTGTATCACTACTTTAAAACAATCACCCCCGGTGAGGCGTGTGCGATCTCTTTAACGTAGGGGGGCATACATCCCGTTCATATCTTTTCAAGATACTTGAAAATTTCTTGGCAAATTTAGCCTTGCCTTGAAAATTTTTGATATCTTTCTTGCATGACTCATAGTGAGGGAACCTTACTACTGACAGTCATGGTTCTTCCTCGTGATCTTCCCTTTTACTTTGTCAATCGAAGTTGTAAGATCCTTATTCCACGGGGGGCTTGGTGTATCTTGCCTCCTTGACGTGGTGAAAGTCTTTCAATATTGTTTCCTTGTACTTTATCGGAAGTATGAGCATACATACTCCCGCTAAAGTGGGGGCTAAATGTAGCATCCTAAAATTGCGACACTTGCAATTTCAACTGCATTTCGGTCTTCACGATGGCGACGCAACACGCAACCTGAATGGAGACCCTGAAACTTGCTCACGACACTGAAAACTGCATTTTTCAAGCACCCTGGCCTGAACCTCCTTGCACCCTGTTGTCTCGGGAGGTGGGACCAGAGCGCCCAGCGCCCTGGTCCCTGGGTCCTATTTTGGGCCCGGTCTCCTAAGGGGCTCGGGTCTTTTTGTTTGCAATTTGGAAATTAACTTTCCCTAGTCGGCCTAAGGTCGGGAAAATCAGTCTATCAGCCCTAAATAACAAGTATATAAACTACATTTTTCTCTCTCATTGGGCATGAAGAGGATATGTGTACAAAAGCGTGGAAATTATACTCAAGCTTTCAAGCATTCAAGCATTCAAGCATTCCTTCAAGCAATTGATCATTTCAAGTCTCCATTCAAGGCTAAGTGTTGCATTCAAGACAAGGATTCAACCATTGAAGAGGAGATCACATACTACATGCTACAACATACAACATACAACATCTAAACCTTCGCACATAAGGATATAAACATCCTTAGAACAAGGTATTAGTACTTGTTTTACATACATTTACATTTACAGCTCTTGCTCATTTCTTGGTTAATTCCAAAACCAGGGTTTGACCTAAAGGCAAACCCCTAATCCCTAACCCCCCAATCGTCTTCACTTTTCTGTGTGTAGGTTGCAAGTACGCGGCTGAAATTGAAGATCTGGAATCCTTGTGCAGAGACGAACAGATCCCCCTTCGTTTTGCGGATTTTTCGGAGGACCGTGGCGCCGGGCGCCATCGTCCCGACAACTTTTGCTCAAATTTGCAGGACAGCGCCGTATCGACATTTTACTGCTAATTCTAGGTCCGCAGCTTCATCCTATAACTCGAACTCAGTTTTTAAGCGAATCTTTATGACTTTCTATGTATGCTTAGCTTAATTTCCTTAACAACATATTTTACAAAAGAGGGTAGCCTTGCTTTCCTAACCCTTGAAATTCATTTAGCATCCAATCTTGCATTGCGTGGGATTGGATCTTATGAGTTTCAACCCCTCTTTTGAATGTAAAGTCTCTCCCCTAAGTGAAAAACCATCGAATCCTAGCGAACCTCCCTTCTCTCTCTTCGGAGTCCGAAGAGGGGAGAACAACTAGGGTTCGATCGCGATTTTTCCGCTTTACAGATATCATGAATGTTGTTTGTCTTGTTGCTAGATTTCAAGATAATCCTAGGGAATCTCATGTTGTAGCTATCAAAAGAATTTTTAAATATTTGAAGGGAACAGTTGATTTTGGTCTGTGCTATCCTAAAGATGATGATTTTACTTTGAGTGCTTTTTTGATGTTGATTAGGCAGGAGATGTGGATGACAAGAAGAGTACTAGTGGTGGTACATTTTTCTTGGGAAAAAGATTGGTTCCATGGCTGAGCAAAAAACATAACTCTAATTCTCTATCTATTGCTGAGGTAAAGTATATAGCCGTAGCAAACAATCATACTCATGTGGTATGGATGAAACATATGTTAAAAGATATCAGAGTAGTGTATGATGAGCCTATTGCTATCTACTATGACAATTCAAGTGCAATTAACATTTCTAAGAATCTGGTGTTGCATTCAAAGACTAAACATATATCAATCAAGTTTCACTTTTTGAGAGATAAGGTAAATGAGAAGGAAGTCAAATTGGAATATGTGCCTACAAAGGAACAACTTGCATACATTTTCACGAAGCCTTTGCCTAAGGATACTTTTGATTATCTCAGAGGGAAGTTAGGGGTGATTTCCCCTCCTGATCAGAACTAAGATGCATTGGTATGCATCAGTCTGGTGCATTTCACAGTCATATCTTGTGATCTGGATTGATGATTGGTGGCTGCTACTCAGGGGGAGTAGTTAGTAAGTTAGTTTTGTAAACCAGTTTTGTGGTCCGATTGCAAATATGTGCCTTTTCTATTGATGCCAAAGGGGGAGAGAGTCATGTGAAAAACTATAATGAGATGAAAAAGATAAAGAGTAGTGTGCAAGGTCTAAGGGGGAGCTGTTGATTTACTCTGTCATTGATTGTGTTTTCACATCATATGTTGCCACCAAAGGGGGAGATTGTTGGAAGTATGCTGCAAATATGTACTTAAGAGATATTTGAGAGATGTGTTGTCATTGATGTCAATATATTTCTTTGTCTGTGACAATGATGCAGTGAAGTTCAATGAGTTAATTGTTTAGCGTAGTAAGCATGATGAAGATCAGATTTTGTGGATTAAAGGGTCAATAGAGGATTGTATATGGTTGATTCAGTGAAAGTTTCAAAGGTCCGTATGAAGATTTGATTGAGCTATGGGTATCTGTGTTGAGGCTGGTTTTTTAGCTGTTCAGTGGTGACATAGTGACAATATTTTGATTTGCATTGCTCCACATTGTAATATCTTGATTTGCAGATTTGGAGATATGTTTGGGATATTGGTGTGTATCCTCAATTCAAGTGGTTCATGGTTTGGAGGTTCGCAAGTGTTTTTCAAGGTTGACAGTCATTGCAGTTAGTGTTCCTGAGGTTCGATATGAAGATGCTGGTGATTCTAGTAATTTGTGTTGGTGTGGATGTTGCTATGGTAATTGATGATGCTTTTAGATGTTTCTGGATTGTGTGTCTTTTTTGTTGGTGGTCCACTTTGATCATTGAGCTTGTGATTAATGTTTTTCTCTGGTGCATTATTTTTCTTCATGTTCTTGGTTGATCGTATGCTTGTAGTGTGTTGCGGATGATCGAGGTGTAATTCCTAGAGGTGTAACATGTTCAAGGTGAAAGATTTGGGTCCATGCTATGTCTTGACTAACATTGTTTGGTCCACATGTTATATTGTGTTGAGTGTGATTATATTTTTGAAATTAGGTGATTAGTGTTGAGCCGACCTTGTTGATTTCTCTAGGTTGATGTCATGTATAAATAATTGTAAAATCTTTGTAATTGAGTGGATACGTATGTATGTGCGCTAAATGTATACATATTTTGAAGGCAGAGAAGAAGTGTGAAGAGGAAAGTTGTTTTGTGCTTCAATGGGACTGAACCAGGCATTAAGGAGATGTTATTTCTTAGCTCATGATTTCTGGATGCAATTTGAGATTGCTTGTATAGGCAATAAACCTTTTTGTTTTGAGCAGTGAGCTCTAAGTAGTGTGCCTAAATGCATGTGCATTCCCCATTGTTAATACTTCTAATAGAGTATACATATTTTGTGTGTTAATCCTCACTGTGGTTTTCCCTTGACCAGGTTTTTCGTGTAAAAAATATTGGTGTTATGTGTGTTCATGATGTGTCATTGGTTTATGATTTCATGTTAATTATCAGATCTGAGAATAAGTTTAAGTTGTGTGAGTTTTTGAGACAATTGATTCACCCCACCTCTCAATTGTCTGCCCTATTTCATCAAAAGAGTCATCTCGACAAGAAAATCCAAATGTAATTGATCTGGAATATGCTTTGAGAGAAGAAGCAATGAAAGAAGTTGAAGCCCCATCACCAAATTTTGAAGATGAAAAGGATAAAGAGGAAAATTAAAGAAGAGGATCTCCCTCAACATAATCAATAATAAGAAGAAGTGTGACCAGTCTCCATTATGTTAAATTAGTTGCAATAGTTTACCATGTACTCAAGATGACTGAGGTGCTCAAGTGGCAACCAACTGACTTAAATGGAGGCTCATTAAATTATCAACCAGGAACATATCTCAAAGATGGCACTTACACTATATGTGTAGTAAAGGGTTATAGTTCCTATCGTTGCATGAAGGAAATACATTACGTAATGAAAATTGAATTGAGGCAATAAGAACTAATTGACTAGTAGTAGCTGTGACTGATTATGTAGCAACACAGTAGTGGCTGTGGGTGCAAAAATCCTACTTAAACTAAACAACTATGTAGCTAAATATGGTTGCAACCAAGTTAACCAACTAAACTAACTTTATCATTATCAAAATTGAAATAACAACAACTATGAATGAATGTGGGTTATTCTTCTTATGCATGTAAATGGACAACTGCAAATAAAAGGGAGAGCCCCACATTACCTCAAGTGGCTCGCTTGAGTAATGTAATTCTCTTACAAGATTACAATACTACTTTTGAAACATTCAACAATTCCTCATCATATTGCGAATGTAGAATAACGCCAAATTAGTGTATAAAATATAAATCAAGATATTTTATTCATTCTCATGATATCTAGTAATGACTAAGTATAGAATAAACTAGAAACTAACAAAATTATTCTTCCTCGTACTCATCAACCAACTATTTACATAAGGCAACAGATCTCTATTTAAGCAGTAAGGAGGAAGTTAAATATTAACTATCCTTCAATAACTTCTAACTACTTATCACTCATGTACACGACTTATTGAACAAAAGGAATGAAACTGACTATGGGATTTTGCTATAGAAGGACCTCCTTTATTAAACAATTACAACAGATTATAAATGAATTCTTCCCATCACTTTGGAAGTGATGGAAATTATAAATGAATTCTTCCCATCACTTTGGAAGTGATGACACATAAAGATAGACTAATTAAAACAACACATGTAATGGGATGGAAGGCAGAGTCTGCAAAGACTCTTCTTCTTCTTCTTGGCTCTATTCTACTCCTATTTGTCCACGTGCATGCATATTGAATTCCCTTCCTTGGACCAAGGATGACTGGTGCAACAAAATTCTCCTTTTCTTCCTTCAAGTTTGTGCTCCTATGCCACATTAGTACTAGAGAATAATAACACATACAAAAACCATTATTCACAATCATTTAGTGCCAAGCATTCATCAAATACATTGCATATGTATACTATTATGCCATACGTATATATATTATTATTAATAGTAATTTCAATCTTTTAAATATATAAAGTATAAAGAAGTCTTAATTGTATCTTACAAGTGGTATAAATTGAAGACATCATACTATAAAACCTAGGACATTAGCCAGACTCACCATACCCCCCCAACTTTATCATTTACTTGTCCTAAAGTAACTCAACTCCTAACTATTGCTTCTTAAGACATTGAGACTAAAATCAATTGTTTGAGTCATTCTTGATTTCTTGTGGAGGTAGAATCCCCTCCGTCTATAAATATATTCCCAACAGTCCTTTTCTGCATCCACACTTATCATATGCTAACTAGTCTAATGAGGGATTGGATGTAGAAGCAATGGAGGATAAACTACAGAGGAAACCATTCAATCTCACACAATTATAGTGGAATGAAGTGATATAGGGAGTGTGGCTCTCTATGTTTCAATTTTGGAGTTAATTCACTCTATTGTTGCTACATGTGTCCCAAAGTTTGTTCCTTCACTATATTTCTCATGAACACTTGGAGCTTCTAATAACTTTCCCTTATGATATCATGAACTTTGACATAAACACCAAGCCTTTGGATTATATCCATCCATTCATCTGCAATGATAGTGGGATCCTCACACTCAGGCCTTAGGCTCAAGGGATGTGTCTTTTCTTTTTCTTGATATTGTTGAATAAATTCTTCCCTTTCTTTCTCATTCCTGAGGTATGAGGTGAGTTCCCTTAGCAATAAATCTCCCATATAGTATAAAGGATTCCATGTTGATTCATAAGGGACATGTAAATTATGCAAGTAAAACTCACATAATTGATCTTACAGATTAGTGTTAACTCTAGAGTAAGCTTGCAAAAAATATTGAGAATCCACAATTGATATGCAATGATCATTCAACAGCTAAGTAATTTGGAAACAAATTTTTTTTTTCTTCGTAAATACAAAGTATAAAGTCTAGTAGGAGGCCTACAACTCTTTAATTGATTAGCTAACTCAACCAAATGTACCAACTGATTGGTTAATTTATTTATCTGAGTGTCCTTATTTATGTCAACTTCATATCAATGCTGAAGTTTTATCCTTTCTTCAATCTATTGTGCATTATGCTCTACATGTTTTATTGTTGTTTCCATAGTTCATAGCCAAGTATCACTATACTTACTGGTGCAAGTGTATTCTTTTTACTGGCAGTGGTGCATTCCCTTCTCTGTGATTCAATAATGGCCAAATTAGCCAAATACTTCAGTCCAGTACCATCTGTCTGCAATTTCCCTTCCAATTCGAGAACTTACTCCTTCAAATAAAGCTCCCTTGCTTTAGACTCATTTAGTTATTATTCCAAGAATTTGATTTTCTCAAGAGCCGCATTCAATTCTACCCTTTCCTTGCTTTCAATAACATGTTCAATACCAATAGAAATGTTAGGCCCTTCTTCTTCCCCACCAATGTCAACATTTTGTTCTATCAAAAGTAAAATCACATCTTGATGTATAGGGTTGATTGGCCTCTTACGAAATTTCCTAGCAATATAAGGATCCTTTTCCTTGGCGTCCTTATCAGAACCATCTGGATGACACAATTGAAAATTTTGGCAATAAACATATAAGTGTACTCCTCTAATTGAACCATTTCCACCTTTGTTGCTTGTTCTATTGAGGGATTTTTCTTCTAAAGGCGAGTAGACTGCCTTTGAGAGCTTTTCTCAACCTTAGCACCTTCAACCTTTTTCTATGGTCGAGGATGTTTCTTAATTTTTGAAGGCCTGCATTCTTTTGTTGTTTCCTTCTTTATTCCCAAGTCCTATGTTTCTTCTTCTATCTACTTTCCCTTCCTCTCTGAGGATGTCTTCTAAGATTGCCTCACTCCTTTTTGTCTTTTTTTCAAGCGTTCTTCCTTGGTTTGTGCAATTCATTTCTTCTTTTTCCTGGGGGTGGAAGAAGAGGTAGGTTGTTTCCTTTTCTTTGTATAGGTTTCCTATTTTGGTGGTGAGGATTTTGTTCCTTGTGATGTTGCACGTGCTTCCTGCATTGTTGCAGGTGGGTTGTCTGGTTCATTTTTATTAACATTTCCTTGTTCTAAAATTATTTGTGGCTCAATATTAGGGTCATCAAAAGAAGAATTGTTTACATACCCAATTACAACCCCAAAGGGTCCTCCAATTAGGGTTTTAGTCTCTACCCTAGTGTCTTGTTGTTCTTCCTCTTCTACAAGTTCTAGAACATTTCTTAACAGTCTATTATAAATATTATTATATTCTCTGAATTCCTCCCATGCCACATTAGGAAATTGAGATGACAAAATTCTTTTTATCAACATCACTACCAAACAAGGATGTGATAAAGATGTGTTTTTCCTCTTTTCCTTATATTTCACCCACATAACAGTAAGCATATGATGCAAATAATTCAAAAAATTCACCAATTTGTTATGTCTTAAATGGATTAACAATTTAAAATGTACAATATACAACACAAAATGTCTACCATCACAAGTGAAATATCATATGATAGGAAGCACAAATTTTTCCATAATTTAGGAAGAGACAAATGTGTCATACCTTGTCAAGTGGACTTAAAAACTTCATTTGGAAATGCAAATTCAGCCCTTGCTGACCTGGGATCAGGGGAATCTAGAAATTTTTCCCCTATTCTTGGATAAACCACTCACTTCTGCAATTGCAACTTCAAAAGCATCAACTCTTAACCCCTTAACCATGGCTTCATCATTTATTAATGTAGCGACAAATTCTTTTGACATTTCTTCATTGTACTCTATAAGGTGTAGACAATAATGAATCCACCTTACTGCTGAAACAACATAAGAGAATCCGTATCCTAGACTGGTAGAGTACCATCCATTGGCTCCCACCAAATAGGATCACCTCCCATTGTTTCCTTTAACTAGAAACAACAGTTACACCCAAAAAACTGCAGAATATTTATAGAGAAAATCACAAGAATTCTTGTCCTATTGCACCAATTGCTAAAACTTTCATCCACTTCCACTTCTCAAGACTATTCTTCAGGACTGAAAATGACTGCAACTTCAACTAATTTTGGGAAATTTTGGAATTGGCTTTCCGAAAATGACTCCATGACTTATTCTACAAAGAAGTGTACATGAAACTAATACTTAGGTTCTACTCTAATGGATGATAACTCGTGTGCCCAGTCATATCACTTGTTGCATTAACAAGCCATACCAAACATTAATAGCGATCATTTTTTTTGGAATGACAGTAGGACAAGGTGTGAATAATAATGACATAACAGTGATAACTATGACATAACAATCAAATCAAATATTACTCCAATCACCCCCCCCCCCCCCCCCCCAACTCTAACTCGCATGTGTCCTCCATGCAAAGAATTATAAGTAATATACAATGATGGCGTAATGAATTAAATATTGAATGTACAAAATGAAATGCTTTTAAATACACTAAATAAAGTGAATATTTGGTTGATGCGATGCATACCTATAATATTGCCAATACACATGCAAATGGATGTGCAATTATGGTGCATGTGAATGATGTGAGAGAAGGCGATAATTTTGAGTTTTGAATGAAAAAACAATGAGATGGTGGATGCAACTATAATGGTTTCATGCAAGGTTGGTTGCATGACAAGAAGATGTGTTATCTGCAAAAATGAATCAGGTCCCATTGTAAAATAAGATCAAGTCCCATGACAAAATAGAATAATACCCGCTATCATCCTATTGCAACCAAAACACACAAAAGGTGAATTGAAAGAAATGGGTGCAATGTGTGCATGTGCGATGGAGAAATTTTATGCAGAGGGATTGGCTATGGGTGAACTACATGGTTCATCAATAGGTGGAGAATGATCCTTTGTTATTGATGGGATGGATGGTGTGGAAGATGATGCATGATGCGAGGCAGATGGAAATGGTGGAGTGGTAGGTGATGGAAAATACAATTGGGTAGGTGAATCAGGTGTTGTAAATTGTTGGTGAAGAGCCTGTATGAATTCTGCTTTGTCTAAAGGCTTCTTGTATAACTTAAATCTCTATCCATTGCCCATCAATTTGAACTTAACAGGGTCAATGGTGATTAGTTGAACAACATCATTAGGGTAAACTTTCTGGATTTCAAAAGGTCCAATACAACATGTCTATAATTTATCCTTCATATCCTTGTATCATGAGTCAAATAATAAGGCCCAATCACCCTCATTGAATTCCTTTATTTTTATACACTGATTATGCCACTTTATGCATTGTTTCTATACCGATTCAGTATGTTGTAATGTTGCTAACCTGATCTCATCCAATACATTGAGTTGGTGCAATCTATATTGTTGCACTTGATCAAGATGCATGCCAAGTTCCACAACTGATCTTAAAGTTTTATGTTCAAATTCAATAGGAATAATTATTTTGTACCATAAACCAAATCATAGGGTGTGAACACTATAGTTGATTTATAGGTAATCTGATATGCCCATATTGCTTATGAGAGTCTGGCTGCCCAATCTCTCCTATGTAATTGCAATGTATTTGTTTGAATTGCTTCCAACTCCCTATTAGTAACCTCTGCCTAACCATTTTCCTGCAAGTGATATGGAGTGGTCTTCCTAAGACGTATTTCATATTCTTTAATCAATTTGGCAATCAGATCAGAGGTGAATTGTGGCCCTTGGTATGTAATTAATTGTCTAGGTACCACATATCTGCAAAACATTTCCTCATACAAAAATTGTGCTACTTTGACATCTCTAGCATTTCGAAGAGCTTTCACTTCAACCTATTTAGTTAAGTATTCATTACAAATCACTATGTATAACTTACCATTGATGTTGGCTTAATAGGTCCAATAAAATCCAAGTCTCATTTACCAAATGGTGCTAGTGAGATATGCAGATGTAGGGGCATCTCATCACTCCTTGTAGGTCTACCCATCCTTTGAAAATAATCATATCGCCTAGTATATTGAACTACATTCTTATGTATAGTGGGCCAATAATAGCCTGATTAAGTATCTTTATAACAATCCTCTTAGCATCAAAATGTCCACCATATGGATCATCATGACAAACCCTAAGTATGTCATATGTTTCATTCTCTCTTAGGCATGCCATTATATTATCAGGACTAGTGTGGAAAAAGTATCTAGCTATCTAGGAGTAGGAAAAACTACACTGTACTAGTTATCTTTCTTCACGGGAGAGAAATGTAGGGGTTTTCTTCCTGCCACCAAATAGTTGGCAATATATTCATACTAGGGTGAGTATATTGATAAGGAAAATAGGTGCTCATTAGGGAATGAGTCATATGCCACTCCCTGGTCTTTTGAACTATTATAGAGTCTTGAAAGAAAATCTTCAACAATATTAGATTTCCCTGGTTTATCTATAGTTACATTAAACTCCTGGAGTAAAAGCAACCACCTTACAAGTCAACCAGAAACCACTAGTTTATTCATCAGATATCGAATGACTGCATGATCAATATGGATGAAAATAGAGTAATTTGTAATGTTATGGTTGAACTTATTGATTTCATGGATAATGACAAGAATTTTTTTCTCTATTACTATATAGTTAGCTTTAGTGCCTAGAAGGATTTTACTAGCATAATAAATGACATATTAAAGACTACCTTCCTTCTGTCCCAAGACCACACCTATTGCAAAATCAGATGCATCAGTGTGAATGTGGAAAGGTAGATTCCAATTAGGTCCTCTTAATCCTGGTGCTTGAGTAAGGGTAGACTCGAGTGCATCAAATGTTATCTGACAATTAGGTGTCCAATCAAATTCTGACTCTTTTATAAGCATAGCATACAATGGTGAAGCTATCTTGCTGAAATCTTTGATAAAATGCTTGTAGTAGCCCGCATGACTAAGAAAGCTTCTGACATCCTTCTAATTTTGTGGAACTGGCAACTTTGAGATTATAGAGATTTGGGTTGGGTCAACTTGAATTCCTTTGGCAGAGATAAAGTATCCCAATACAACTCCTTCCATCATCATAAAAGACTTCTCATGGCTAAGAGAAAGTGTTACTACTTATCAAATTACCATTAGTTTTTATATTCAAAGTCATACTATATATTCTAGTCAATTAGCATTACCGAATCATGCAGTCGGTATGAACAGTCTAGTCAGTTACAGAAGAAAGTAGTCACAGAACGTAGTATTCACCGAGTTGTTTATCGAGTATCTTTTTATGGCTACCAAGCAGTAAAGTTAACACACCGAGTTGATATTCACCAAGTGAAACGTGTTACCAGATACATTGAACCTGGACATGCACATGAAAATGTGTTACAAGATCGAGGCACATCTAATCATTATTACATTGGAAATTGCACTAGAAGATTGTATATGATTGCGAGGTCAATCCAACCAATGAAATATTTTGTTTAGTTATTCATTCAAGGAATCTTGTTTGTAAGATCGAAGCAATGAATTAGATCACCATTTTAAGAGATCTATTTATACAGCATGAGAAGAGAATGAAGTGTATGTGCATATATGTATGAAGGAAGACTGTTACAGAGACACAGAGGTCACCGAGAAGATTTTCAAAGAACAGAGTAAACAGAGGGGTTTACCGAGTTACTATATGGGTTACTGAGGTATGCTATAAGCAAGGTAATCTTATTCTGAGCACATAGAATCTGCTATAACATTTCAGATGTAAAGTTGTAGATATTTGTAATGATTTTATTGTAATATTGTGAGATTGAAAGAGAAACCTTTAACAGGGTAAAAGACTCTAACCAAGTCTATAAATTGTAAAGCCTCTAACTAGGTGCAACATTCAGATTAATGTTGTAAAATCCTTTAGCAAGGTAGATCTAACAGATCTTGTTACTCCTAACAGGGTAAGCTATTAGAAATAGCTAAATGTAGCTCTAACCGAGCAATCTTTATTGTTGCAGTAGTGAAGTTGTGGGTGCCATCCCCACCGCAGTTTTTCTCTCTAACCAAGAGTTTCTGCGTAACCAAAATATATGAGTTATGGAGTGAATCATGTATGATTGTTATCTGTTTATTTTAACTTTATTTTATGTTACTGCACTATTCTGTTTATGCATAACAGTAAGGTTATTACAGAAGAAAGGTTTTGGAGTACTGATTCCCCTCTCAGTACATTAGCTTTCCATATTGGGCCTAACAATTGGTATCAGAGCTCGAATTTTGGAAAAGGGTTTAGCTACCTAAAGAGAAAGATCTTATCAATGGAAGGCTATAAACAATCTTGGAGGATTGTGTATCTACAAGAAGAGCTGGATCATGCAAATCAAGTGATTGCAGACATGCAAAGGCAAATGCAAAAATCTCTAAAAGTAAGAAGAAGATTATCTGATGACTTGCAGGATTCTCAAGAGTTAGTGGAACAAATTGAAACATCATCTAAGAACAGTATATCTGAAGAGACTGAAGAAATGATTGGAATGTTGAAAGAAAAGAAAAAAGCATTGGCTGATCAACGAAAAGCAATGAAAAGAGAACATGAACATTTCAGTACATAGATGACTAAAAATCTAGATGCATTGAGGACAACTAAGGATAAAGCAAGAGATCTACAAAGAGAGAAACAACAACTTGAAGTCTTAGTATCTGATAAGAATGATGAAATCATAAGGTTAATTGGTATTCAACAAAATATGACAGATCAACTAGGTTATGCACATCATGAAGCAATTCTAAAGAATGATGAAAATCAAGCATTGAAACTTGAAGTATCAAGGTTGACTGATGAACTTGAAATAGAGAAGAAATCCAAAGAAACATTGAAGAAGAGTTATGAAGCATCAAAGATGTTGGATGAGCAACTGAATACAAGAAGACCCAACAAAGATGTAGGACTCAGTTACAAAGGAAAAGACTGTACCGAGAAAGGAATTCATACTACCGAGAGAGGAGAATCATCAAAGCAAGCTGGAAACAAGATTAACATCAAAAGGAAGAAGCCTATTTGCTACTACTGTGGAAATCTAGGTCATACTACCAACATATGCCAGATTAGAAAAGGTAAGCAATCGAATATCACTAAGTCCAATGGATATTGTTACAATTGCAATAAATATGGTCACACATCTAATCAATGTAGGACAAAGTCTGTTAACAACTACCAGAAGGCAAAATTCAAAGGATTTTGTAGAAACTGCAATAGATATGGACATAGTACTGAGAAGTGCTAGTCTAAGCAAAAGAACTACATGCGGTATACACACTGAGCAGACACTAAAGGTTACTGAACTCACACAGATCCTTACCGACAATATGCAACAGTACCATGGGATTACAATACAAGGATATGGTGCAAATGTTGTGGAAGATATGGACATATTAGTGCCAACTGTTTTATAAGGTTTGGAATGAACAACCGAAGATCATGGAGAAATCCTGGTATGGCATGTTTTCATTGTCACAAAGCTGGACATTTAGCTGGAGATTGCAGAGATCAACCTAGAAGAGACACTAAAGAGATAAAAGAAAAAATTAAGATGATTTGGAAAAAGAAGGAAATCATGTCAGATGAAGAAAGCACCTTACCTACCAAGTTAGGTGCACCTATTCCAAATTAATCAGAAAAGGTATGAAGGGACTACATTCTCTAAAGGTTAAATCATAACAGTTCCTATTCTATTATGTACAAAATTCAAAATCTGCATAGTTAAGATGCAATTAGTAAGTTTGAAATTCTATCAAAGTACTTTACAGGAAACCTGTCAAGTCGGTGTATACAGGAAGCCTGTCAAGTCGGTTAATGAAGGAAATTTGGTTACTCGGTTAAAACAAAAAAAAAGAGTAAATCGGTCAAAGGTGAACTGAGTGCATTTAATGTTTTGACCTAACTTGCACGGAGCTCGATAAGGTATTTTTGAGTACTTAAAGGTATTTTCGCAGTTATTTTTATTCACCAAATTTTCAAGAGAGCAGAGCAGAGCGAATCAAGGCAATCAAACCTCATTCAGAGCAAATTTCAAGGTATTTACATCAAATCTCATCACACTGTTAAGCTGGTTATCGATCTTGTCAAATTGTTATTATCTATCGAGTGTGAAGTGTTAGTCATTCGTAAACCATCAAACCCTAAGGTTAGTTTGCAAAGTTTTACCTGAAATCTACAATGGCACCCAAGATCCAAGATCCCGTAGTTGTCAAGAATGTGGAGAAGCCCTCGTTGAAGTACTCTTTGACTCCTAAAGTCACCTCTGAATCGGATGACAAAACTGCATTTTCACTCATCCCGGATCGAGTCTTGTTAGTCGAAGATGTTAGATTCTTCACCAAATGCCGTGTTGAAGAACTCGGTCATGTTGAGATTAGTGACACATATGATGAACTTTGTACCGATGGCAAAATGGATAGCAAATTTGAGCTTATCAAAATCAAGGGATTAACTGAAGCCCTAGCTTATCCTCATGTGTTCAAACCCCAGTGGGTTTAGGTTGTCTTGAGCAGAGTACATGATGATTTTATGTGGATAGAGGATCAACCATTCAAAATCACTAAGGAAATCATTCATGTGATCAACGGGTATCCTATCTATGATCATGCATGAGCACAGAAAATGATATCACAGAAGGAGCTAATCAGTCTAACTAGAGTAGAATCTGATTACCGAGGACTGAAATTGAACAATGTCACAGATGCAGAACTTAAGTTTGCAATTAGAGTAATTGGTTATTGTTTCTTCCAATCTGCAAGGGAAAACAGTGTACCATGTGCCGCAATTGACTTGGCCTATAAAATAGTGAAAAAGGGAATGAAAGTAGATTTATGTGAAGTGCTATTGAAGAACTTGTTTGAGAACCTGAACACAATAAGGAAGCCGAAGAAGAACAACTCGGAAAATACACCGAAGTTTGGTTCACTTCTTGTATGCATGTTTTTCTACTTTGAGAAGTTCTTTCCCTCAGTCGGTAAAGTAGTTTGGGAGGTACACTGACCTATCACCCATCAAATCAATGATTTTATCAAGAAACTGAGAGATAATTTTAATAATATCATGGATGACTATTTCAGCAAATTTCAAGAGAAGATGCACAACAGGTACCGGATTCCACCACAGCTGGTAGAGAAATATAAGGATAATATATTTTTTGAGGTAGACACCGATTATTGTTATATGAATGCTGTTGAACCAAGGACTCAATCTTTGCCACCAATGGGTTATGAGATTGACTATGATATAACACAACAACAAATTGATGCCTATCTATCATTGCCAAGGCATGCTACCGAACTAAGATATGGAACATATGAAGAGGTGAAGGAAAAAGTAAAAATGAGCATTGTAGTACCTAAAGCTACAAGAAAAGCTACAAAAATGATAAAGGTTTTATCTGAGAAATTAAGAGAAGAATCCTCCTCTACACCTGTCAAAGGCACTCTTGCCATTACCGAAGAGGAATCAGAAGCTCAAGAGGCAGCAATAACATTAAGTACCAAGTTGCCTAAGGGTAAAGTTTTGAAAAGAAAGAAACATGACATTTCAAAGGCCCTACCAACTCCACCAACAAAGAGACCCAACACTAGAGCATCAGCTGCATCACCGAGTAAGAAACAAAAGAGTGTTACTGTACCACAGGTAACCAAGACCTATAAGAAATCTACTCGGAGACTCATTTTGGCAAAAGAGTCTAGTGATACAGAATTTGATGATGCAAACAAATTTCAGATTGTAAAAAGCAAGAAGGTAAATATTCATAGTGTTGAAATTTTTTGTGCCAATCTGAAAGAATATGGTGCATTTGTAGGATTTAGATATGTTAAGTATGAGACTAGGAATAATGATGAGAAGCGACAAATTGAAGAAGTTGTCATCTGCACACTTCTAAAGTTTCGGCTAGCTCCATTAGAACTAGTAAAGTCACTTCCGAGTGAATTATACTTACATATTGATAACAGATGGAAATATGCAATGGACTTAGAGAGACAAATAAGAGAAAGAAGTCTAGTCCATCTATTCCCTAATATATCTATAGCAGAAATTAAGGAGCACTTGACAACATACAATTCTAAATTTCTTGTCAAACAAAGAGCCTTAAAATTGATGAATGGGCTATACATTGATGTGGAAAATGAGACAAAAGCCAAGTGGTAGGAAATCTTCAAACTAAAGGATGTTGGTGAACAATCTCAAGTTGAAATTGTTGATGTCACCGAGAAAGATCCTGATGTCACCGAGCAAGGTCCTGATGCTACCAAGCAAGACCCGGCTGACACTATTCAAATTGATGAAGATGTCATGGATGAAGAAGCACCAGAGCAGGAAATGATTCAAGGCACTACCTATGCAAAACTTGTATCTAGTGAATCTGTCTTAGAACAAGTTCAGCCTTATCCGTCAGTCAAGCCACCTGTCTCTACTGAAGCTCCTAAGGATATAGAAAAAGGCACTGAAGGTAACAAGTCTGAAGCAGCAGAAGATACAACTAAAGATCAGACGTCTCAAGCACCGTCAAGCACTGCAAATTTTACAGCTGAGACCCCTAGTACTGAGACACCCAAAGACACCACAACGGCTACAGGAACTGACCAAAGTGTTGCATCTATCGAGCAACCTACTGAGGGTCAGCAAGCCTCACAAGCACTTGTCTTAGTACAACCAATCAAAGGAAAAGAGAAGAAGGTGAGAAAGCATAGTTTCAAAGTTTATTTAACTAAACTGATAGTGTTGCCCAATGTGGATATCTCAAAATTAAAAGGGCAAGCACTTATTGATTTCGGTGAACTTTGCAAAGCAAAGGCCGAACAGGAAAAACAATTGGCCATTCAAAAGAAGAATAAAGTACTACAGAAGGTAAAGACACTACTAACCGATATGCTACCTTCAGCAACAGTGTCGACCGATGCAACCATCCACATTCAACTGGATGAACTCCTTACTCAAATAGAAACATCTGGAGTTGATGCATCTGAGTACTTAAGCAAGCTAAAAGATAAAGAGTTTACAACAAAGATGATTGAAGAGGTACAAAAAGCTCTAGCTATAGGAAAAGTAAAGCTTGTCAAATTCATTGCTGAGTTGTCCCCTCAACTCAAGCATATTCTTTATTTATTTCAGAAACTTTGTACATTTTCCTTATTCATTAAAGATATCAAGAATAAAACTGATGCAATTGAGAAAGAGATCACCGATCTATCAACTAAGTTGACCATCGAGCCTAATTAAGTTCAAAATTTTTATACCAAGCTTCAACAACTCATGGCTCAACAGTTAGAACTCTGGAATGAAGAGCATAAGATCAGGATGGATATAATGACCCTTCAGACATTATTCCTTCCTCATCTCTCATCAGTATAGGAACAGATCAACAAAGCTACACGCCTATCAACTACACAAGAGGGAAGCACTCTTGATGGCTTAATATCACTATTAGCTGATATTCAAGCACAAAATTCATTAATGGATAGTGTAAAGGATTCACTCTCAATCGCCCTCACCGACGCCCGAAATAAGTATAAATCTATTTTTGATCAGTTACTGCCCCTGGATGGAAATTAAGTTTTTGATGTTTGTCAAAAAGGGGGAGTAATACTATAATACTACATAGGGGGAGTAATACCAGACAAAGGGGGAGTAATACTATATTTGGAGAGAGACACAATTTTGGTAACATAGTTTTGAGCATTGTATACAAGGGGAGTATACCAAGCAGAATATATAGAGCATGCAGATTAGAGCACACAAGCACAGAACAAAATCGAGCATGCAAAATTTGAAGTTATATACAGAATAATGATAAGGGGAGTATATCTACATATACTATTTCATTGACTATTGTATATATTGTCAAGTGTAGTCATTTTGCAATGTATATAGATTTTTGAGTTATGACTTTGAAAGTAGTTTTTGTCAAACATCTCAACTAATGTCAAAAGGGGAGATTGTTACTACTTATCAAATTGCCATTAGTTTTTATATTCAAAGTCATACTATATATTCTAGTCGGTTAGCATTACCGAATCATGCAGTCGGTATGAACAGTCTAGCTGGTTACAGAAGAAAGTAGTCACAGAATGCAGTATTCACCGAGTATCTTTTTATGGCTACCGAGAAGTAAAGTTAACACACCAAGTTGATATTCACTGAGTGAAACGTGTTACCAGATACATTGAACCTAGACATGCACATGAAAACGTGTTACGAGATCGAGGCACATCTAACCGTTATTACATTGGAAATTGCACTAGAAGATTGTGTATGATTGCGAGGTCAATCCAACCAATGAAATATTTTGTTTAGTTATTCATTCGAGGAATCTTGTTTGTAAGATTGAAGCAATGAATTAGATCACCATTTTAAGAGATCTATTTATATAGCATGAGAAGAGAATGAAGTGTATGTGCATATATGTATGAAGGAAGACTGTTACAGAGACACAAAGGTCACCAAGAAGATTTTCAGAGAACAGTCAAAGAACAGAGTAAACAGAAGGGTTTACCGAGTTACTATATGGGTTACCGAGGTATGCTATAAGCAAGGTAATATTATTCTAAGCACATAGAATCTGCTATAACATTTCAGATGTAAAGTTGCAGATATTTGTAATGATTTTATTGTAATATTGTGAGATTGAAAGAGAAACCTTTAACAGGGTAAAAGACTCTAACCAAGTCTATAAATTGTAAAGCCTCTAACTAGGTGCAACATTCAGATTAATGTTGTAAAATCCTTTAGCAAGGTAGATCTAATAGATCTTGTTACTCCTAACATGGTAAGCTATCAGAAATAGCTAAATGTAGCTCTAACCGAGCAATCTTTATTATTGCAGTAGTGAAGTTGTGGGTGCCATCCCCACCGCAGTTTTTCTCTCTAACCAAGAGTTTCTGTGTAACCAAAATATATGAGTTATGGAGTGAATCATGTATGATTGTTCTCTGTTTGTTTTAACTTTATTTTATGTTACTGCACTATTCTGTTTATGCATAATAGTAAGGTTATTACAGAAGAAAGGTTTTGGAGTACTGATTCACCCCTCCCCTCTCAGTACATTAGCTTTCCATATTGGGCCTAAAATAAAGATTATGATTGATACATCTTTGTAAGACCTTTTCTAAATTACCCAATGCTTCATCATAGGTATTACAATAAGTTGTGAAATAATCCATGTAGATTTCCATTTTGTCATGTGCAAAATTAGAGAATATGCTTAGAACAACTCTTTGAAAAGTGGTTAATGCATTCTTTAGGCCAAACAAAAGAATTGAATAAGCATACATGCCCCATGGACATGTAAATGTGGTCTTATCTTCATCTTCGGGTACAATTTTTATCTGATTATACCCACTGAGTCCATCAAGAAAAGAAAAGTGTTTCTTATCAGCCAATGAATCGAGAACTTGATCAATGAAGGGAAGTGAAAAATGATCCTTGCGTGTAGCACATTTGATTCCCTATAGTCAACACATACTTGCAATTTACCACCTTTCTTAGGTACGATAACCATAGGTGAAATCCACTCACTATCCGAGATAGGATAAATGAATCTACATTCAGAAGTTTTTGCAATTTAGCTTTCACTATTTCTCGAAGTATTGGATTCATGTGCCTTTGTGGTTGTCTAACTAGTCTACATCCTTCATTAATGAAAATTTTGTGTATATAGAGATTTAGATTAATGCCCTTCATGTCCTAATAGTCCCATGCAAATGTTGAACTGTGGGTTTGCAATATTTATAGCAACTAAGCGCTTTGTTGTGTTGTCAACTCATTACTGATGTTAAGTGTTCTACCTGGACTAATTTCCACAGGAATAGAAACATATGAGACAAAAGAAAGATCAAGACCAACAATGTTCATGCTACAATCATTAGGTAACACATTTTCTATCATAGATGTTTTGGTAGAATCCTCATTTTGGGCACAGCTATGAACTGCACAAGCTAGACATGACAAAAATTCTTCTTTTTTATTATCTAATCCATACGAGTTTTGAATAATCTTAGCAAGAAAAAAAATCCTCATCCCATGTTTCCATCATTGGAATTCTATCTATCAACATGAGATTATGAAGTGAGCATTGCTCATCTTCTTCCATGCTAAGCCACATTGCTTGTTTTGAGTCCATAGTACATTAAACTGGGGGGTATAAAATTAAATGTTTTGTCTTATCCCTAGTGGATATGGTTATGCTTCTAGATTTGCAACCAATGAATGCATCAAATGTGGCCAACCATGGCCTTCCTAGGATCAATGGGTATCCACCCAAGTGAACTTTAGGCTGTAGTATCATGAAGTTGGCAGCATAATCACAAGAATCTATGGTTATTATCAAGTATTCGATCATTCCTTCTAGCATGGCAGTGGACCTATCTACTAATTATAGGACATTTGGGGTAGGTCTAATGTTGTTCCCCTACATGTCATCCATTGTTTGATCAGTCATGACATTGATGGCTGCTCCTAGGTCTATTGAGGCATTCTTGATAAGAGTTCCCTTTATACTAATGTCAACAACAAGACTTCTTGGATCTGAATATTTTGGAACTACAATATTTCCTAACATAATTTCAACTAATTATCTAATAACATGAACTATTTTATGGTTCTATCTCTTCCTACCAGGCTTCCTGAGACACAATTCCCTAATGACTTTAGTGTATATCGAAACATCCTTGATAGCTTGTAGTAGAGGTATTTTTACATGTGTATCTTTAAGATATCCTAAGGGATCAAATTTAGTTGTAGTTGGCTGAATGGCTAACCTCTTAGGAAAAGGTGGATCTTTACAAAGGGTTTCCTCTGGTAGTTGAGTCTTGCCAAAAACTTCTTGAGTAGAAACTACTGTATTATCAGATACTTCAGTGATTTGTGGCAGAGTAGGACAAGTGAGAGTATTTCTTGAATGTAAATGCACATCACTCACTTCTAATGTTGAAGGAGTCATCAGTGAGGAGGGACCCTAATGAGATCAATCCAGACCGGTCAGCAAGAGTAAACACAACGGAAACACAAAGATATGATGGAGGTAATGCAGAACAAATTGTTTTATTGCATGAAATTTGATTACATCCAACTGGTAACAACTGAGTTACAACATACCGGCTCAAATGCCTAGTAGAATAGGTCACAATCGAGACCTTGAATCTTAAGATCTATCTTCTACGCACAGTCTAGCTACTTGATTCTCTAATTCATTGCATTCTAATGCATAATTATAAATATATAAATTGATCCAAAAGATCTAGTCAGCCCAAAAGGGATGAAAACCCAAAGAACAAGACCTAAAATGTAAAATAACAAGGTCAGCCTCCGCCAAGAGGTTCCTCCGGAAAATCCAAAGGATGAAATGTAGATCATGGGAAAAGGTCGGCCACATGCCAAGGAACATCATAATAAACGCCCAAGGCTCTGCAAGATTCGGATGGGGTTTCGATAGATCACTAGAATAGGTCCAAGCAACTGGTAACAAAGGAACAACCAATAACAGGAAACTGTCATGGATGTAACACCTAAAAATGGTCTAAAGATAATTAATTAAATAAGCAATTATTTAATTAATTCCCTTCCCCAATTTAATTTAATTCATCAACAATTTGATTAAATCTCTATTTCATCTACTTATTAATAAATCTAAGGATTTATTTAATAGGTTCATTTCATAATCCCCTTTAATTAATTAATTCAAATTAATTAATTCTCCCCATCAAATTCATCATCAAATTCATTTCTTCTAAATCCCATAATTAATTAAAACAAATCAATTTATGAGTTGTTGAGATTAATTAGCCTTTTCCTATTATTTGAATTTTTAAATTCAAATTCTCCTAACTTCTAACCACCTAACCTAACCCCTTCTAAACCTAACTCATTCCATCTAAACCTCGGGTTTAATTAACCATCCTAGCTTGCACATCCTAACCACCATGTCCCCTTACCTTGAACACCTTTGCCTCTCATAAGCAAAGCTTTGTGACACTTGTCATTAAATGTTCCTTTTCATCCAACCTCTTCTAGAAGCCTCTTGACACTTGTCACCATAGAGATGATAGATGTTCCCTTTAATCCAACCTCTTTGCCAACCTCCTCCAATTTAACCATTGATATCTTCAGACTTAATCTTGACCGTTGATTCCTGCCACCTCACCCCTGGCCTTGGAAAATCCTATAAATAGACCCCATTTTGGAGCAATAATCATCCCATCTTATTTGCATTCAAGCATTGTTACTATAGGCATATAGCTTCTAGTTTATCATTTTTAGCAATGTTATCATGTTCAATTTTAGCTTAATTACATCTTCCTTCTAGCTTATTTTCTAGAATAATCATGAAATCATGTATCTTAAATCATTATCTCATCTAGCTTATGCATCTTCATCATTTAAATCCTCCATTTAAGTATAGTCAAGTCACTGGAATTTGCATAACCAGATCTGAGAGCAAAATTCATACTCGCATTTACTAGGAGGTAATAGATCGATTAGCTATGGTTTTATCTCTCATCGATTAATTTTGTAACCATTGCTTGTAATGATTTATTGAGTGTTTTGTGTTGCAGCTGCAGGTATAATAGGTATACACTTCACAGACACGACATTTTGGCGCCCACCGTGGGGCCAAAATTATCATTTTTGGCCTCTCAAGCTTCATCAACATTCATCTCTATCGGGTCTGAATCAGAATGTCGTACGAACTCATTTTTGGCTTATTACGACATACTTTGTGAGCTGGAACAACAAGAGATCCTGTATCGTACGAGCCTTTAGGAAATTTTTTTAATGTCGTACTATCTCTCATCTTGATTCGTATGAGCTCTCATCCTAACTTGTATGGTCTCAGAAAGATACTCGCACGAGTGGGTAAGGTGTGTCATACGACATTCTACTTCTGTGGTTTTTTAAATTGACTGCATGTTAAGGGTTTGATGTTTTAATTAATTACCACTAATGCTAAATTTGTTCTATTTATGAGATTTTTGGTAGCCTAACAAGTTTTGCAGGATGGTGTCAAAGATACGCTTGTCAAAGACTAAATTCAAAAAATAATCAATGACTACTAACGGATTTATTTTGCAAATTGCCTAAGAAAATTTGACTAAACTTTGTGTATTCCTTAAAGTTTTCTAGGCACACTTCAATTTTGCTAAAGGAAATGAACTATCATGTCTTATGTGATTTTGATGATAGGCGAGTATTCTCTCACCTTTCTTAGGTGATCATAAAGCTAGACTCATCTTCTAATTTTATTAGTGCATATCTTTAGCAAGCCTGCCCTCCCGAGGAGCTTAAAAAATCTTAAAGCCATTAAGGCCGATGTGAGGGGAACGACCTAAGTGAGAACAGCTAATGCCAAGTAATCCAACCCACTATAAAATAAACGTGATTTGATGAAAATCAAGTCAACGGCAGTGCTCAGGAATAGCTCTCCTCCGTACCTTCGGGTATATCAAACCTTGGTTTTCAAGGCTGGGAGACTTCTTAATTGAGTTTATACCCTGACATGCCGAACGGATCCCTTACTAGTTTCGGTTAAAATAGAATCTACTCGATTCACCTTCGAAAGGGTGATAATCTTTGTGCAAGAGAGATAGTAACTCTCCCAATACACTTGCCATATCGTGCCCCCATTAGCATTTGGAGTCGGATAATACAGTGTTGAGAATCCATTGCGTGATGCTTAGCGGCCATATTTTGATTAGCTATTTGGTGTATACCTAAGTCAGCAAGCAAAGGTTTTCTCTCCTCAGCCAACTTCCTTAGGATTTAGCATGCTTGGAGTCATTTATCACATCATGTGTTTGCTGTGTATTCATCCCTAAATTGAAAAATCAGACATCTAAAACTGGAAAACATAAGCAAAACACCAAAATTCACTAATCAAATTCAGCAAAAACAAACATATTTTTCATTGTCCTATTATCTGTTGTACGAGATATCTGTTTTGTCATACGGTTCATAAAGTTTTGTTGTACGAGTCTCTACTCTTTCAAAGGAAATTTCTGATTTGTCATCTAGTCTTGTATCTTTTGTTGTATGGTTCATGAAATATTGTCATACGAGTCTTTATTTTTATCAGTCTAGAGCTGCCACTTTACATGACTTTTTCAGGTCTATCATTGTTAGGTCCCAGAGACAACTGAGGGGGGGGGGGTGAATCAGTTGTCAAAATAAATTCAAACCAAAAACCAATTAACCAACTTAATGCTTAATACCGGTAAACCAATTAAGTATGCCGGTAGACAGTGTTAACATTAAATTGCTATATCAGTAAGGATTAATGCATGAAACATAAACATAAAGTCATCCACAACACATAACACCAATATTTGTACGTGGAAACCCTGCAAGGGGAAAAACCATGGTGGGAAACCTTACCCACAATCAGATGATACTACTACAGATAGTAAGTGTACATAAATGGGGTCTGCACATACAGAAAGACCAACAGCCTAGAGCTCACTGATCAAACACAAAATTGGAGTCACACTGACTACAGTTGGATGGTTAAATCCAATAAGAATGTACTACACAAAATAGCATCTTCATATGCTGGATTCAGTACCGGTGTAATGCTGATATGCTTATACAAAAACCTAGCTTTACCTTCAAATGATGTCTTCGTGTATACCTCTGCTTAATCTCGCATATACCTTCACTCAATTCTTTTTCGCATTCCACACTTGATCTTACAAATAAGATCTTACATTTATACCATAACCTAAGACCAATTTTAGTAGGTCGTCTCTACAAGATGTTACAATAAACATTTTACATACAATATAATATCCGATGTAATAACCGATTAAACATGTCGGCTTAATGCTTTTACATCAATAATAAATCATCTCCATAGCGTGCCATGCTGATCTAGAAAAGATAAACCTGCCAGTGTAACCCTAGATAACCCTGGACCTATTTGCCGGTAAAAGAAAATATGCAAATATGAATATACCAATTATCAATTCTTCAAAACAAAGTTTCCACACGATGTCTTCAACATTATCAAGTGTCTTCCATATCATTCCAGGTACCGGTGAACATTATATCCTGCCGGTGAACCATATACCAGTAACTGTGCAATAGTTGCTTGCTGGTGAATGTTGCTGGATCTCGAAAGTGCTTGTTTTCAATAGGTGTTGACATCAATGACAAAACCATACCAAAATACCAACAATCTCCCCCTTTGGCATTGATGGCAACACAAGATGGAAAAACCGTCAAAGTGCCAAAACAGAAATGCCAAATACCAAAAACCAACAATCTCTCCCCCTGGAAGCAACATGTGTTTATCCAAAGATTTATTTTCAATACCAATCTCTCCTCAAAAGATAATGTGTTTTTCCATAGATATCTCTCCCCCTTTGACATCAAATGCCAAAGTTACAAAAATTAAGTTCATACAAAATACCAATCAATTCAATATACCGACTACTCCCCCTGTGAAGTAGCTTCCTCATCAAAGACCAGAGTAAAAGATTTGTCTGTCAATTCTGCCGGTTGATGACAATCATCAATTGTCTAAGTCTCTACCAGTGGTGGTATGACTCCAAGTTGATCTCTGAGATATTCAAAAGTCTCCTTAGGCAAAGGTTTTGTGAAAATATCTGCAAGCTGTTCTTTAGTATTCACATAAACCAGTTTTATCTCTTTTTCTTCAACTTTTTCCCTTAGAAAATTTAGTTTGATAGAAACATGTTTTTGTTTAGAATGTAATACCGGATTCTTAGATATATCAATTGCTGCAGTGTTATCACAATATATAGTAATGTGTTCCTTGCATTTTACCTTTATGTCTTTCAACATTTGCTTAAGCTATAGTATCTGTGTACAGTTAGTTGCTGCTGCACCATATTCTGATTCTGTTGTTGATAAAGATGTACAACTCTGTTTCTTACTCAACCAAGAAACTAATCTCTTTCCAAGAAAGAATGCTCCTCCAGTGGTGCTTTTTCTATCATCCATATCTCCTGCCCAATTTGCATCTGTGTATGCACATAGGTCAAAGTTTTCATCTCTAGGATACCATAATCCAAGATTTGCTATGCCTTGTAAGTACCAGAAAATCATTTTTACTGTTGATTCATGATTTTCCCTAGGATTAATTTGAAATCTAGAAACAATACATACTGCATTCATAATATCAGGCTTGGTTTGTGTCAAATACAATAAACCTCCTATCATAGATTTGTATCTAGTTGGATTAATAGGTTTAGATTCATCCCTTTGAGATAATTTGTCATTTGTAATCATAGGTTTGCTTACCAGTTTAGAGTTCTCCATCCCAAATTTCTTTAGTAATTCTTTCAAGTACTTGGATTGACTAAAAAATATACTTTTATCAGTATGTGAAATTTGCAATCCTAAAAAGAAGTTTATTTCTCCAATCATAGACATTTCAAATTCTTGCTGCATTTTAATAGAAAATTCCTTACATAATCCATCTTCTCCTCCAAAGATTATATCATCAACAAATACTTCAATAATCAAGATGTCATCATTAGTTATCTTGTAATATAAATTGCTATCTGCATTTCCTTTAGTAAAACCAATCTTTAAAAGATACTTATCCAACCTTGCATACCAAGCTCTTGGGGCTTGTTTTAATCCATACAGAGCTTTTCTTAACCTGCAAACCATATCATTGTCATTTGTCAAGGAAAATCCATCAAGTTGTTCAATATATACTTCCTCTTCAAGATCTCCATTAAAAAATGCACATTTAATATCCATTTGATAAACTTTGTAGTCCTTGTGAGCTACAAAAGCCAAGAATAATCTGACTGCCTCAATTCTAGCTACTGGTGGAAAGGTTTCATTTTAATCAACTCCTTCTTTCTGAGAATATCCCTTACACACTAGTCTTGCTTTATTTCTGACAACCTTACCATCTTCATTAAGTTTGTTTCTAAATACCCATTTGGTTCCAATTACATTTTTATCTTTAGGCCGGGGAACTAATGTCCAAGAATTATTTTTCTCAATTTGTCCTAATTTTTCTTCCATAGCTTTAATCCAAAATTTATCTTCACTTGCCCCATTGATGGATGATGGTTCAATTTGATAAATAAGACACACCTCTTCATTTGCTAATCTTCCTCTTGTCATAACTCCTTTAAACTTGTTTCCAATTATCTGATCTTCAGAATGATTCAATCTTACATATCGGGGTGTCTTAGTTTGCTGTTGTTCTTCAATTACTATGGAATCCTCTGATGATATCGGGGTAACTGGATCTTCATTCTGTACCGGTGGATTTAGTGTAGGTTCATTTGTCACAATTTCTGTTGCTGGTTTAGAGTCTATATACCTTGAAGTTCCTCTTAATTATTCATCTATCTTTACATTTGTACTCTCAACAATTTTCTGCAATCTCTTATTAAAACATCTATATGCCTTGCTCTTAGATGAATAACCAAGAAATATTCTTTCATCACTTCTAGGATCAAATTTGCCAATATACTCATCTCTTCTATTATAACATTCACTTCCAAAAATTCTGAAATACTTAAGAGTAGGAGTATTACCAAACCATAGTTCATGAGGGGTCTTACTGGTTTCACCTTTGATGTGAACTTTGTTGAATGTATAGATAGCAGTGCTAACTACCTCTCTCCAATATATATGTGGTAGATTTGCTTTTGATAACATACTTCTTGTTGCATCCAAGATAGTTCTATTTTTCCTTTCAACAACTCCATTCTGCTGTGGTGTCCGAGGTGCTAATAACTATCTTCTGATTCTATTCACTTCACAGAATGTATTAAAGTCCTTAGATGTGAATTCTCCTTCTTGATCTGATCTTAAACATTTGATTTTCTTACCGGTTTCATTCTCAACCATTGCTTTGAACAGTTTGAACTTCCCAAGTGCTTTTGATTTTTCTCTGAGAAAAGTAACCCAACACATTCTAGAATAATCATCAATAATTAGCATGAAATATCTATCACCTTGTAAGCTTTTAGTTCTAGCTGGACCACATAAATCAGTGTGAATTAAATCAAGAGCATTATTGGATTTTTCTGGAATACTTTTGAAACTAGCTCTAACTTGTTTTCCAAATTGACATTCCTTACAAATTGTATTATAAGGTTTCACAATTTTAGGCAGATCTTTAACTGCCTTAGAAGTACTGATTTTTACCATGCAATCAAAGTTTACATGACATAGTCTCTTATGCCATAACCAACTTTCATCTACATGTGCAATTAAGCATGCCTTTTCACTGTTATTCAAATGAAAGATATTACCTCTAGTCTGATTACCGGTTGCAATTTCCAAACCAGTTCTATTCATGATTTTGCATTTTCCATTTTTAAATTGTAACTGAAATCCTTTCTCAACTAATTGACCAACACTTAAAAGATTATGCTTTAATCCTTCAACATAGTAGACATTGTCAGTGTTATGCTTACCATCAAGATATATTGAACCCTTACCTTTGATTGAACAGGCTTTGTCATCTCCAAATCTTACTAAACCTCCATTGTATTCTTGAAAGTTCAAGAATTTACCTTTGTCTCTTGTCATATGATGTGAGCATCCTAAGTCAATGATCCATTCATCATTTACTTCAACTTTAGCTGCTAGGGCTTGTTCTACTGGTTGAGTAGTAGGTGCCGGTTGATCTTCTATTATAGCAACAAAAACCCATCCATTGTCTGCTGGATCCTCATCAGAATCATCAGTCACACCTTCATCAACAATGTAACAAGATTTGTCTTTATTCTTCTTAAACTTGTATCTCTGATATCTAGGATTAGGCTTGTATGTCCTTCTAGCTTCTTCTCTTAGTCTAGCATGTCTATCAGGGCATCTCGAAGCCATACAACCAATCTTATTGCAGTTAAAATATTTAAAGGGTGCTTTACCTTCATACTTACTTCCAACTGGACCTTTTAGCATTTTTCTTGCAAATAGTGCTTCAAGTTCTTCAAGCTCTTCATTCTCCTTCCCGGTTTCTTCAAGTTCTCTTGCATAAAAGGCTTTCCAGTCTGATTTGTCAAATAATGGAGTAGATGATGTTGATTCTTTAAAGGCCAAATCAGTTTTTATAGTGGCAACAGGACCAAATTCCTCAATTTCAAAGGCTGAAAGTTTTCCAATCAATGTATCCCTAGTTATTGATGTATTAGGCATTGTTCTCAACTCATTTATAGCAGTAACCTTCATTTTATATACCAGTGGCAATCCTCTTAAGATTTTTGAAATAATTTCATCCTCACTTAAGGTTCCTCCACAACATTTAATACCCAAAACAATTTCATTTACTCTTTCCATAAAAGCAGAAATCCTTTCATCTTCTTCCATTTTCAGATCTTAATACCTGACTTAGAAGCTTTCAAGTTTTGCAATCTTGATTGTGGAATCTCCTTCATTTAGTGTTTCCAAATGATCCCAAATAGCTTTAGCAGTAGACCTATCTGATAGTCCCATGATTTGTTGATTTGATAATGCGCTCAAAAGTGCTTCTCTTGCTTTGCAATCATTCTCTTCGTCTTTAGCTAAGGTAGTTGGAGCAGTCTGACCAACTACAACAGTAGTATAACCATTCTTTGTAACTTCTGAGATGTCTTTACCGATGCAATTCAGATGTGTCTCCATCCTGATCTTCCGTATCCCATAGTTGGTTCCATCAAGTTTAGGACTGTCCTTCCTAAAGTAATTAGTAGACATTGGATCTCCTCAAGTTGTTAAACTTCTACAAAAGAGGACTAAGCTCTGATACCAATTGTTAGGTCCTGGAGACAACTGAGAGGGGGGGGGGGTGAATCAATTGTCAAAATAAATTCAAACCAAAAACCAATTAACCAACTTAATGCTTAATACCGGTAAACCAATTAAGTATGCCGGTAGACAGTGTTAACAGTAAATTGATATACCAGTAAGGATTAATGCATGAAACATAAACATAAAGTCATCCACAACACATAACACCAATATTTGTACGTGGAAAAACCATGGTGGGGAACCTTACCCACAATCAGATGATACTACTGCAGATAGTAAGTGTACATAAATGGGGTATGCACATGCAGAAAGGCCAACAACCTAGAGCTCACCGCTCAAACACAAATTTGGAGTCACACTGACTACAGTTGGATGGTTAAATCCAATAAGAATGTACTGCACAAAATAACATCTTCATATGCTGAATTCAGTACCGGTGTAATGTTGATATGCTTATATAAAAACCTAGCTTCACCTTCAAATGATGTCTTCGTGTATACCTCTACTTAATCTTGCATATACCTTCACTCAATTCTTTTTCACATTCCACACTTGATCTTACAAATAAGATCTTACATTTATACCATAACCTAAGACCAATTTTAGTAGGTCGGCTCTATAAGATATTACAATAAACATTTTACATACAATATAATATCCAATGCAATAACCAATTAAACATGTCGTCTTAATGCATTTACATCATTAATAAATCATCTCCATAGCGTGCCATGCTAATCTAGAAAAGATAAACCTGCTGGTGTAACCCTAGATAACCCTGAACCTATTTGCCGGTAAAAGCAAATATGCAAATATGAATATACCAATGATCAATTCTTCAAAACAAAGTGTCCACATGATGTCTTCGACATTATCAAGTGTCTTCCATATCATTCCAGGTACCGGTGAACATTATATTCTGCCGGTGAACCATATACCAGTAACTGTGCAATAGTTACTTGCTTGCCGGTGAATGTTGCTGGATCTCCAAAGTTCTTGTTTTCAGTAGGTGTTGACATCAATGAAAAAACCATACCAAACTACCAACAATCATTTCTGCTTGGTGAATTTGAAGTATTCATAAACATCTGTTATTTGTTGCTTTGTGCTTGGATTATCTCCTTTGTTGGCTTGGTCAAGTTATCATCCATCAAAATAAAACTTTAGAAGATAAATACCTTAATATTTTCAAAGTGCTCACCCCCAACAAGTTCAAGATCTAAACATCTCAAAGTGCAATATCACCCTCTTTGGTAAACTGATCACTCAAACATAGTTACTCATCAGGATCAATCATCCTTTATCACAAAACTAAAAAGTTTGGTTAGGACAATCTTGTCCCACATTGTAGGATATATCATTCCTACTGGATTTGGTTTTTATCAAATCATCATCATTGCACTCCTAAACCGAAGATCGAAAAACTTGCAAACTTTTAAACACTTGAATCATCTTTTCGTGTCATATCATTCTAGCGTATTTACCTTGACAATTGATCACTTACCCAAAACAACTTTTGGACAATCAAATTCTAGCACAACATCTAACACATGTGTATGCCCGTTCTAACTAGAGCTCAGAGACGAAGAATCGCAGAGACTGAAATCGAAACATTGGAAACAAATATAATCATGGAACATGAAGATGAAATACAAGTTGAAGGAGAAATAATAGAACAAAATATCAGAGACATCAAAAAGGATCCTCAATTTGATAAATTTATGTAGAAATTGTTGGAGGAAAAAAAAGAAAAAAATTTCCTAATGTTAGCCAAATCTGGTGCTACACTTCCCCAAGATTTTGATGTAAACAAATTGACATAAAAGAAAAATGATCCTCCTCCTAATAACGAACAATATGAGGATATCTTTGGTCTCAAAATGAATGACATGTCAATCCCTAATAACACTATAACCAATGAAGAAACTTACATACCCAAAAGAGATGAAGTAGAAATTCTGAATAACATTCAATCTAATGAGGATACAAGAAGGGGTAGAGATGAAACAAGAAGAGATCCATATCCTCCTAGAATACAAAATCATGGTTATGCAAGAACAAATTATGTTGATAATCCTATCACAAATCTCACACAACAACTACAAGCAATGCAAACACAAATTCAAGATATGCAAAGAGGAAATGTTAGACGATACTCACTTCGAGAAATCTATCCTTATCCATTCAACGAAAACCTAAACATGATACCATTTCCTATAGGTTTTGAAACTCCTAGATACGAAAAATATGATGGAAGCACTGACCCTCAAGACCATATATGAGAATTTTGCACAATGAGTATGGAGTTTGCACACGAGGATACCTACTTAATGAGATTATTTCCGAAAAGCTTAATTGGACTAGCTATGGAATGGTTCTCCAAACTTCCACTTGGAATCAGATCATTTTCAGAGTTGGTGGATAAGTTTGTTTCACAATACTCTTACAATATACAATATGAAGTAACAATGTTAGACCTATGTAATGCCAAACAAAAGAGTGGAGAACCTTTCATGACATTTTTACAATGATGGAGATGGTTAGCTTCGTGATATCCTCGTACAGTGCCAAAATACAAAAAAAGAACATATTCATCAATAACTTAAATGATCAAATGAGGTATTACTTAAAAATGCAGGGAAATCAAAGTTTCGAAAAAATGGTCAATAATGGAATCAGAATGGAGGAAGCCATGATGAAGAAAGGTGAATTGAAAATATACAAAGGAGTCCATCCTCCTAATAACAACAATGCTAATAACAACAACCACAATAATAAACCAAAGTTTTGGAATAGAAATCAAAATGTCGTCAATAATGGAATAGTGGATAACAACAATGTGAAACCAAAGCAACCGATTTTAAATTTATCCACTCACTCAGCAGCGGCTCAACAAAACAATAATCACCAAAAAGCAACTATCAAAAATTTCTTTCGAAGACAATTTACAAACATTGGTGAACCCCTTGGATCAGCACTAAAGACACTTCTCACAAACAAATTGATCACTTTACCAGAAGAAAGGAACTACGAACCTCAAATAAAACCACCTTGGCGGAATGATAATCATTATTGAGATTTCCATTGAAACAAGGGACATCACACAGATAGTTGTTAGAAGTTGAAACATATCATACGATATATGATTGATAATGGAGTAATAACAGTGGATGGACATACAACAAATGAATCTCATACAACTTTTAAAACTCTGCTTCCAAACTATGAGAAAGGTGAATCATCAACAAAAATTAATGGCAAGGATAAAGCGAAGGTAAACTACACCCATACATATGATAATGTGGTAAATGTGATTGCAGTTAAAGAAAAACAAAATCAAGAGCATGCTCATGCTATCACAAGAAGCAAAGCCAAAGTTTTTTTGCTGGGTCCTATGTCAAACACATCATCCACTACCAAACAATACAACCTAGTGGATTAATTGCAGAAAACACCCGCACAAATATACATCTTAGAATTGTTAAAGGTTTCACCTACACACAAAGAAATTCTAGAAAAAGCATTAATCGATACAATAGTATCCAAAGATCTTGATATCGATCAATTCCAAACCATGGTGGGACACCTCACAACCCCTCATTTCTTATCATTCACTAAAGAAGATGACATGTCCTTACAACATCCCCAGAATGCTCCTTTGCATATTGAAGTCCTCATTCACAAAACATGCGTTAAACATGTTCTAATAGATGGTGGAGCTGGCCTAAATATTTGTTCATTGAGTCTTGTTCATTCCTTAGGATATTCAAAAGATGCAGTTGATGTCTGGAAAAGGATCACCATAAAAGCCTATGATGAAGAAGAACGTTCCTCCAAGGGAATTGTGATACTACCCATTAGAGTGGGACCTTTGCAGAAGGACACAACATGCCAAGTTCTAGACTTGGACTTATCATTAAATGTACTCTTGTTAAGACCCTGGATACATGACTTGCAAGTTGTCCCATCAACATATCATCAGTGTGTAAAATTCCCCTACAGTGGGCAAGAAATCACAATATCTGCAGATTCAAATCCATTTCAATACTGCAACAATCTAAAAATGACCCAAGAAGTCATTGATCCACATAATAGGGAGGTATCATCTTCGAGCACACAATCCAAAGAACAATCATTTGCTTCAATTCTATCAAGTATGGAAAAACAAATGCAACTAAGAGATAGAGGGAATAAAGAATATTCAATATCACAATTACCACTTTCTCCTAAATCCTTTGGAAAACCATCAAACTCTAAACAATGACCAATTGTGAAACATCTTCCGATATTTGATGGAGCATTTGTTAGTGCTGGAACCTTATCAGAGGATACATAAGACAAAGATGTGCTACAGTGGCTATACAAGGATGAAGAATTTCAACAAAAGATCAACAATGTCAGAATACCTATAGAAAAGTATGGAAAAGGATTTAACATTCTCAGAAGAATGGGATATACCGGAACAGGTCCTATAGGAAAAAGAAAAGAAGTAATCTCAGAACCTATTCAACCTTACACTCAGTAGACCACTAGCAAAATAGGCTTAGGTTATGGACAAGTCACTCTATTGGAACACACATCTTTTAGTCAACAACAAGAGGAATATGAAAACAAACAAGAACAACTGGAAATTGAAAGAGAAGAAACATTAGCTAAGCAACAAACACAAGCAAGCATGAAATGGGAAAAGAAACAAGCTTCCAATCAACAAGAGAAACAAACTAAAAGCAACTCTCAAGAAATATTAAATCTCAATCAAAACAAGAAAGAAGCTAATATAAATCCAGGAGAACTTATAGCAAAGTTGACAAAACTCAATCTCAGTCCTGAAGAAGTTGAATATGTAAGAAGAAAAGATATAGCCAGAAAAGCAGAAGAAATGCTATATGACCAAATCTGTAGATTGCAAGCTACAAGTGATACTGATTCTAATTAATGGGAATGGGATTCCTATCACTCTGAGGAATCAATTGAAGAAAATTGCTTTGAAGGATATGTAGGTGTAATGCCCCGCCAGGAACCCTAAAGGATTGCAACACTACAAGGCAACTAAAAGGAGAAATAATTTTTTAAAAAAAAGATTAAGTGAATTAATCGTAACTTTGCACAAATAATAACATAAGCGGAAGACTATCATTGACATCCTAAAGGGTTACCAATGAAGATTACTTCTAATTAAAACTACATCACAATATTAATCCAATTATCCATCTAAATTAGGGAAAGCCAATTACGATTAAATAACTCAAATTCATAAATTGATTTCCAAAAGATAGATTTAAAGAGTTACAACATATATACTTCCAATGATTCATTTATACATAAGATGAAAGATAATTGAAACAACATATATCCCATGAACTTAAATTACAACATTTCATAAATTACATGGCTTCCATAGAACAATAATGTACAAAGGTTACAAAGTTGCTGATACAATGACCACACGGGCCTCAAAGGTACAATATCAAGAACATGAGTTGTTACACGAAGCAAGAACCAAGATACACTGGTGAAGCCAATCCTCGCATGAAGGTAGGAACAAGATATCCGATGGGAAGTGGCACTACCACTTGACCATGTGATCCCATAATGGAACCACCCCACCGTGCTAGGAGATAGTAGAAGACCCTCAAGCAAGCAAGATAAGTACAACAGTTCACATGACTCCGCAGTACACAAGTGACTCAACTCACAAAACACTAGCGACCCTAAAGAGAGAGTGTCATCATATGGCTTAAGATGGTTACCCTAGGTAGGTCTCCATAGGTCCCGACCCCCATCTTGGGTTATCCTGGTAACCTCTCCTGAACCCCCGGCTCCATCTAAGCATCATGCGGACCCTACCAACCTTTCATGAGGATAAGGTGGTAGGTTTGCCATTCCAGGCCTTCCCAAACACCTTGAGCCTATACAAGCACTCAACCGTGTGTGGGGTACATTATCTTAATTAATTTAATAGCTACCCACCCCCTAATCAAATTATTAGGTTATCACTTAATAGATGACTTTCGAGGGGTTATCTTGCCATCCACTTCGGGTGCGGCCCCCGCCCGAAAGCCACTCTCTCTACTAGGACAGTAACTGGATAAGACTCTGTATGAGAACTCTATGGTGGGGCTGACAACCATATTTAATCCAGACCTAACACAGGTGAAGGACTCACAGTCACAACCCAGGGTTGACCATTAGGAACATAACACATAATGACTCACATCCTTAAGGTTTAAACATCGACACCTGACTAAGGGGTAAACATCAATGACATAATGACAATTTTAACAATATTGCAACGACATTTAAACAACTAGACTGCAAATAGTAAAAACACAAGATCCTACACAAGCAATCTTTTTTTTAAGCAGTCAACAACATAAAATACTTGCAATAAGGATTTCTGGAATTAAAGAAATCACAGCTATTTAACATAAAGAAATGATGAAGTCACATGTCTAATAAGGTTGAATTGGAACCACATTTACGATTTTAAACCCCCAACCAATTGATGATGATAAAATTACAATTTACCCAAATCGACTATAACCAAGTCAACATTTAAATCAAATTAAACAGATATATATATAAACTAATATAAAATAATTCCAATATGATACATATTCATCGAATATAATATCATATGATTATATTACATTACTTGTATAACGAAAATTAATATTAAATTTATCCAATTTCTCTTTTATTCCAAAAGTTAATAATAACTTCCATATCATTTTTATATATTTTTCCAAATACAAAAAAAAAATAGATCTAATCCCTAAAAGAAATACTATTAATTAACATTAATACCATCATTACTAACAATAACTTTAGTATTATTATTTAATATTAAATAATAACGATATTATTATTATTCTTTAAATAACAATACATTATTATTTATTATTAAAAAAATAACTTTATTTATTATATTTTAACAACTCTATACTATTATTGTTTTTTTTTAAACTAAAAAAAAATATATTAAAAAAAAACTTTAAACAAAATTCACGTGGGGCCCAAGGCTCCCACGACAGCAAGTGCTGCTAACCCCAAGTATGAGGAAGCAACGCTTGCTGCATCCTCAGACTTGGGGAAGCAGCGCTACTGCTAACCCCAAGATGGGGAAGCAGCAAGTGCTGCAGGGAGAGGGTGCGTGGGCTGGGTTGAGCCCAGCTCCCCGCCACCGCCCCCAATCCCCAAACTAATATTTTTTTTTTTTCCAATAAAATTAAATTTTGTTTTTTTATAAAACTTCTGGGACAAGAAAGGATACCAAACTGAGATACAGAGATGAAAATCTCTGTTAAAAAGAAAATAACAAACAATTCTCCAGACAATTTTTTTTTTTTAACAAACATTTTAAGCAAATAGATATATTAAATAAGTCACTGGTAATAAAATTTTTACCAGCAGTTAAAACTTCTGTGACAAAATAGAGGCAAGAAAAATTCACCCAAATCAACCCAATTCATTCCTAAAATCAAATTGAATGGGAACGAGCTTGATCTCTATTTCCCAATTGATTTTCTTTGCCCAATCAAGAATGGACAAGAGAAATTTAACTCATAATTATATTTTTTTTAAACTGGGAATTACCAGGAAGAAACTATTTGGGTAAAAGCTTGGCAAAATTTTGTCAGCATAACTCTACTAAAACACAAAAAAAACAATATCTCAAACTACAAATAGCAAAAGCCATGAATTTCTTGCACAAGCAAAAATGAAGGACATAAATTAAATTATGAAATTACTTGGAGAGTTTAAGTTTGAAATTTGATAACCAAAACGATGGGATTCTTCTTTAACAATCTCATGGCAAGCAAAGACTCAACACCCAATACTCATAAACCAAACTTTTAACAATAAACAGAGAATTGGAAGAAAGCATGGATTTTTAAAAATAGACAAGAAGGATTCAACCAACCTTTGGAGTTCCCAAGAAGAAGTTGTGTGTTTCAGCAGAATTCCAAGCTAATTCAAAACCCAAATCCTCCTTTCAAGAAATTTTTTCAGAATTTATTTTTTTTTCCTGGAAAAATTTCTTGAAAGGAGGATTTGGGTTTTGAATTAGTTTGAAATTATGCTCAAACACACAACTTCTTCTTGGGAACTCCAAAGGTTGGTTGAATCCTTCTTGTCTATTTTTAAAAATCCATGCTTTCTTCCAATTCTCTGTTTATTGTTAAATGTTTGGTTTATGAGTATTGGGTGTTGAGTCTTTGCTTGCCATGAGATTGTTGAAGAAGAATCCCATCATTTTGGTTATCAAATTTCAAACTCAAACTCTCCAAGTAATTTCATAATTTAATTTATGTCCTTCATTTTTGCTTGTGCAAGAAATTCATGGCTTTTGCTGTTTGTAGTTTGAGATATTGTTTTTTTTGTGTTTTAGTAGAGTTATGCTGGCAAAATTTTGCCAAGCTTTTACCCAAATAGTTTCTTTCTGGTAATTCCCAGTTTAAAAAAAATATAATTATGAGTTAAATTTCTCTTGTCCATTCTTGTTTGGGCAAAGAAAATCAATTGGGGAATAGAGATCAAGCTTGTTCCCATTCAATTTGATTTTAGGAATGAATTGGGTTGATTTGGGTGAATTTTTTTTGCCTCTGTTTTGTCACAGAAGTTTTAACTGCTGGTAAAATTTTTATTATCAGTGACTTATTTAATATATCTATTTGCTTAAAATGTTTGTTAAAAAAAAAAATTTGTCTGGAGAATTGTTTGTTATTTTCTTTTTAACAGAGATTTTCATCTCTGTATCTCAGTTTGGCATCCTTTCTTGTCCCAGAAGTTTTATAAAAAAACGAAATTTAATTTTATTGGAAAAAAAAAATTATAAAAAAAAATATTAGTTTGGGGATTGGGGGCGGTGGCGGGGCGCTGGGCTCAACCCAGCCCACGCACCCTCTCCCTACAACACTTGCTGCTTCCCCATCTTGGGGTTAGCAACAGCGCTGCTTCCCCAAGTCTGAGGATGCAGCAAGCGCTGCTTCCTCATACTTGGGGTTAGCAGCACTTGCTGCCGTGGGAGCCTTGGGCCCCACGTGAATTTTGTTTAAAGTTTTTTTTTAATATATATTTTTTTAGTTTAAAAAAAAACAAAAAAAAACAATAATACTATATAGTTGTTAAAATATAATAAATAAAGTTATTTTTTTAATAATAAATAATAATGTATTATTATTTAAAGAATAATAATAATATCGTTATTATTTAATATTAAATAATAATACTAAAGTTATTGTTAGTAATAATGGTATTAATGTTAATTAATAGTATTTCTTTTAGGGATTAGATCTATTTTTTTTTTGTATTTGGAAAAATATATAAAAATGATATGAAAGTTATTATTAACTTTTGGAATAAAGGAGAAATTGGATAAATTTAATATTAATTTTCGTTATACAAGTAATGTAATATAATCATATGATATTATATTTGATGAATATGTATCATATTGGAATTATTTTATATTAGTTTATATATATCTGTTTAATTTGATTTAAATGTTGACTTGGTTATAGTCGATTTGGGTAAATTGTAATTTTATCATCATCAACTGGTTGGGGGTTTAAAATCGTAAATGTGGTTCCAATTCAACCTTATTAGACATGTGACTTCATCATTTCTTTATATTAAATAGATGCGATTTCTTTAATTCCAGAAATCCTTATTGCAAGTATTTTATGTTGTTGACTGCTTAAAAGAAAGATTGCTTGTGTAGGATCTTGTGTTTTTACTATTTGCAGTCTAGTTGTTTAAATGTCATTGCAATATTGTTAAAATTGTCATTATGTCGTTGATGTTTACCCCTTAGTCAGGTGTCGATGTTTAAACCTTGAGGATGTGAGCCATTATGTGTTATGTTCCTAATGATCAACCCTGGGTTGTGACTGTGAGTCCTTCACCTGTGTTAGGTCTGGATTAAATATGGTTGTCAGCCCCACCATAGAGTTCTCATACAGAGTCTTATCCAGTTAGTGTCCTAGTAGAGAGAGTGGCTTTCGGGCAGGGGCTGCACCCGAAGTGGATGGCAGGATAACCCCTTGAAAATCGGCTATTAAGTGATAACCTAATAATTTGATTAGGGGGTGGGTAGCTATTAAATTAATTAAGATAATGTACCTCACACACGGTTGAGTGCTTGTATAGGCTCAAGGTGTTTGGGAAGGCCTGGAATGGCAAACCTACCACCTTGTCCTCACAAAAGGTTGGTAGGGTCTGCATGATGCTTAGATGGAGCTGGGGGTTCAGGAGAGGTTACCAGGATAACCCAAGATGGGGGCCGGGACCTATGGAGACCTACCTAGGGTAACCATCTTAAGCCATGTGATGACACTCTCTCTTTAGGGTCGCTAGTGTTTTGTGAGTTGAGTCACTTGTGTACTGCGGAGTCATGTGAATTGTTGTACTTATCTTGCTTGCTTGAGGGTCTTCTGCTATCTCCTAGCACGGTGGGGTGGTTCCATTATGGGATCACATGGTCGGGTGGTAGTGCCACTTCCCATCGGATATCTTGTTCCTACCTTCATGCGAGGATTGGCTTCGTCGGTGTATCTTGGTTCTTGCTTCGTGTAACAACTCATGTTCTTGATATTGTACCTTTGAGGCCCGTGTGGTCATTGTATCAGCAACTTTGTAACCTTTGTACTTTATTGTTCTATGGAAGCCATGTAATTTATGAAATGTTATAATTTAAGTTCATGGGATATATGTTGTTTCAATTATCTTTCATCTTATGTATAAATGAATCATTGGAAGTATATATGTTGTAACTCTTTAAATCTATCTTTTGGAAATCAATTTATGAATTTGAGTTATTTAATCGTAATTGGCTTTCCCTAATTTAGATGGATAATTGGATTAATATTGTGATGTAGTTTTAATTAGAAGTAATCTTCGTTGGTAACCCTTTAGGATGTCAATGATAGTCTTCCGCTTATGTTATTATTTGTGCAAAGTTATGATTAATTCACTTAATCTTTTAAAAAATAAATTATTTCTCCTTTTAGTTGCCTTGTAGTGTTGCAATCCTTTAGGGTTCTTGGCAGGGCATTACAGTAGGAGTCGATGTAGTTCACATGTATGCAGGACAAACATCAGGAACTAGCCTACTTGAATCATAATCACATTCGGTTGACTTGGACTTAACCGAGGATGATCAAGAATTTCTTATGCGAGGTCATTCTGACGAGAGTACTGTTCTAGACATCAACATACATATTGAAAACTTTAATACATCCATCACGACCCTTGAAACCCTCGAAGCATCCATGCCTGAAGATCCCCTACCTCTAATCCACCCTAAGCTTATTGATTGGGAAAATGAAGGACATACCGCCAATGATACCTTTCCAAATGACCATGCTACATCTGTATATCTTAACACAATTGAACCTGTAACAACTCTCACTAGGAATTTTAGCAATGCATCTTCCAATCAAGTGGGTGCCAAATCTCCTAGTCGCAAAAGTGAAACTAAAGAAAACAATATCAGGTCTAATGCTGAAAACCATTTATTGGCAACATTAGATCTGGAAAAGGTAAAAATAAAAGATGAATCTAACGGTGAAAACCTCCTTGAGGCGCCAGAAGAGGGGAGATTTGACACTTTACCTGAGCACTATCAAGAAAGGTCATCTATTTTGATCGAACCAATAGAGGCAGTTAACATTGGCACAATAGAGCAACCAAAGATTCTTCATTTAACAACTTCTCTATCAGAAGAAGAAATGCAACAATATGTAGAATTCTTCAAACGACGACAAATCAATTTTGCCTGGTCATATGCAGACATGTTAGGGTTAGATCCATAGCTTATTATGCATCACTTAAATGTTAGTCCACGAACCAAACCAGTAAAATAGAAGTTAAGGAAAATGCATCCGCATATTGCTCTCCTAGTCAAAGCAGAACTAAAGAAATTATTAGATGTAGGATTCATCAGACCTATAGCATATCCTCAATGGGTATCCAACATCATTCCTATTTTAAAACCAGATAAAACCATCATAATATGCAAGGACTTCAGAGATCTTAATAATGCATATCCAAAAGATGACTTTCCTTTGCCTAACATCGACATCATTGTAGATTTAACTGCTGGACAGGCCATGTTTTCTTTAATGGATGGTTTCTCTAGATACAATTAGATCAAAATAGCACCCAAATATTAAGAAAAGACAACTTTCACATGCCCATGGGGTACCTTCTCCTAGAACGTCATGCCTTTTGGATTAAAGAACACAGGTGCTACATATCAAAGAGCTATGACAACTATATTTCATGACATGATGCATACATTCATGGAAGACTATATGGATGACATCTTGACTAAATCATATAACATATAAGAACATATAGAGATACTGGAAAAGATCTTTGACAGGTTAGAATAATACAAGCTAAGGCTAAACCCTAAGAAATGTGCCTTTGGTATCACTTCAGGAAAGCTATTGGGATACATTGTTTTAGCTAGAGGTATCAAAGTGGATCCAACTAAGGTTAAAGCAAACATGGAAGTGACATCTCCCAAGAATATCAATCAACTCAGATCACTCCAAGGAAGACTCCAGTCAATCAGAAGATTTGTTTCTCAACTAGCAGATAAATGCCAACCATTTACTCATCTATTGCACAAAAATGTTCATTTCAAGTGGGACCATCAATGCGAGGACGCATTCAACAAGATGACGTATTATCTCATACAACCACCTGTACTAATGTCACCAATTCCAGGAAAACCATTGTTACTCTATGTATCAACCACTGAAGCATCATTAGGAGTTTTGCTTGCACAACAGGATAATGAAGGAAAATAATGAGCTATCTACTACATCAGCAGAACACTAGTAGGATATGAGATCGACTATTCACCAACAGAAAAAGCATGCTCGACAGCAGTTTTTGCTTCTGAAAAATTACGACACTATCTACTATCTCACTCCATCAAGTTAATAGCTAAAATTGATCCTCTGAAATATTTACTCAACAAAGCAACATTAACAAGACGACTAGCAAAATAGATCATGATTCTGAGCGAGTTTGATATTGAGTATGTAGACAAAAAAGCTATCAAAGGACAAGTTATTGCAGATCAACTAGCAGAGGCACCCCTTCAAGCTGATCATCCTTTACACATTGAATTTCCTGATGCTGATATCCTAACAGTCACAACAAAAACATGGCAATTATACTTTGATGGTTCATATACACAACACGGATCAGGAGCAGGCATTCTATTCATCACACCCCAAGGTCATACAATCCAAAAGCATACAAATTAAGCTTTCCATGCACTAATAACACCACATAGTATGAAGCTTTGGTTACAGGTATAAAAATGGCTATAGAATGGAACATAACACAACTTCAAGTCTTTGGAGACTCTTAGCTCGTTATTGATTAAATTAATGACGATTATCAAACAAAGGACGGAAAGCTAATGCCTTACAAAAAGATGGTTGATGATATCAAGAAATACTCTGTATAAATAACTTTCCAACAGATTCCAAGAAATGACAACAAATCAGCAGATGCCATGGCTACACTTGCTTCTCTCCTTCAGACACAGGAAAATCAACAACGTTATGAATTCCTGTTGGAAGAGTTGTTTTACCCTGCTCATAATTGTCCTGGTTCCCAAACCATCTGTCAACTTATTGGACATGATTCCTCCTGCTATGGCCAAACTTACAAATACCTGAAAGATAATACCTTACCTCCCGATTTATCGAAGACCCAAAAGAGAAACTTTATTCGCCAATCCTCCCATTTTACTCTCGTCGCGGATACCCTGTTTAAACAAGGTCTAGATGGTACTCTTTTAAGATGTCTTGAATAAGAAGAATTTGAGAAGGCCTTACATGAAGTCCATAACAACATTTGTGGCACTCATTCAAATGGTCTTACCCTTTTGAAAAAACTTATACGCTTGGGCTATTATTGGCTGACTATGGAACGAGATTCTTTTTCAGATAGCTAGAACATGCAAACAATGTCAGATCCATGGGAATTTGATCCATGCACCAACACAAGAACTTCACACTTTAGCAACATCTTGGCCTTTTTGCCAATGGGGTCTTGATCTAGTAGGAAAGATAAATCCTTCTTCATCTAATGGTCGCAAATTCATCCTTGTAGCTACAAAATATTTCACAAAATGGATTGAGGCAGTACCTCTCATAAATATCACAAGAAAACAAATTGCTACATTTATCTTGAACTATATCATCTGTCGCTATAGAATAACAATGACCATTATCATTGATAATGGGCGACAGTTCAAGAATCAAGATGTACAAGAGCTATGTGAGAAGTTCAAAATCCAGCATAGATTCTCCACACCCTATTATCCACAAGGGAATGGGCAAGTAGAATCATCTAACAAAACTATTCTAAAAATCCTCAAAAAGACAGTGAACGATACTGGAAGAGATTGGCATATCCAATTGAACCTTTCTCTATGGGCTTACCATACCAGTATCCGCACCATACCAGTATCCGCACACCAATAGGTGCCACACGTTTCTCTCTTGTATATGGATCAGAAACCATATTGCCAATAGAAGTAGAGATACCTTCTCTACGAGTATCATTAAAAGGTCTCATCCCAAATGAAGAACAACGAGTATCTAGATTACAAGAGTTAGAAATGATCCATGAACGAAGACAAAATGCCTTTGATCATTTAAAGTTATATCAACAAAGAATGTGCCGAAGTTATAATCATAGGGTCAAACCATGAATCTTTCGAGTGGGGGAACTAATACTAAAGGAAAATCCACGCAACCAAGCAGATCGAAAAAAGAAAGGAAGGTTTGAACAAAACTAATTAGGTCCATTTGTGATCACAACAATATTTGGATTAGGAGCATATCAACTATCAACATAGGATGAAGATTAGCTCGAGGAACCCATCAATAGCATACATCTTAAGAAGTTCTATGTATGTAAACAACAGAAAAAATCCAAAAACAATAAAAAATTAGAAAAAATCCAAAAACAGTGAAAAAGTAGAAAAAATCCAAAAAAGTGAAAAAGCAGAAAATCCAAAATTCAAATATGAGAAAAAGTGCAATAAAAACAGATGGTGAAAACCTGGCAAATAGGTGCTATCTGTCGTTTAGCTCTTACATCTATTAGTTCCTGCATTTTCCGCTTGCATTCATTTTCCATCAGCGCTGTTCATATCCATCATGAAGCTTTGTACATATGCAGACATCACAACTACTCTCTCACCATGGTTTGGATGATTGGGTATATCATAACGAATTTGTTTCTAGGCTTGGGGCAAAATCCTACACTTAGCAGGGGGCAAAACTTTGGATCAATTCTGAGCTTAATCAAATGAGTAGAACAAATGGTTAGACAACTCTTATCAAGCGAAAACTGAGACATATCCAACATTGAACACAAGATCAAACTATCAATTATCAAGCTATCACAAAGTTAGTATAAGCACATAACACATTTTTTAGTGGATAATATCTTTTGGATAATGATTTTAATATGATTGTTCAACTTTTCTATATTGTTTTTTGCTATTAGGATTTTTGAGTGACTCCAGGATGTCTTTGACTAGAGGAACAAGGAAGAAACCTGATATTTTTCTTGTCTGTTGTCTGAACATTGATTATTAATATGTGCAAATTTGTCTCGGGACATTATCATCAGAGCATCATTGAAGACATTTTCGATTTGCATATTGAAATGATTAATATTGCCTGTTTTATGCTAGCAACACTTAGTTCATCTTGGTTCAATTATACCTCGATGCTTGTGCTAACTTTCCATATCAAAATCCAGGAAAGCAATGCTCACGTCATCATTGTTTAATTATACCATCGATGTTTGTACTCACTTCCCACATTTCAAAAGCTCAATGATGACAAAAACACAATAATCCAATGACTGGTCCGCTCGTAGCATTTTCATTTTCATTTTCATTTTAGCTTGCATTTCATTCTTGCATGGGATCCTGCATGCTCCTTTTATCCAAGGTTAAATCTATCACAAGAATCATCAAGGTATCATCACAAGTGTATACACAATCAGACTAATGACTCATATCTCTACAGATATTGATGACCCAACGAAAATCTTATGCTATCCTCTCAACAGAATCAACATCAGCAAATCTAAATCATCCTGCAACCTAATACCAACGAATCTGTCAGTTCTTTATCTAATAAATCTTATCAATTTTGTTAATTGATTACATCTGATCTATCTGATTATGTCTTATATAGGATGTATCCTTCCGAAAACCAGACATTCAGATCTAGTCTTATACAGGATGTATCCTTCCTGAAACCAGACGCTTTTGATCAAGTCTTATATAGGATATATCGTTCCTGAAACCAGACGCTTCTGATCAACTTTGTCTTATACATTATGTATCCTTCCTAAAACTAGACTAAATCTCAATCAATCTTATTATATCAAATCAAGCTTTATCAATCAATCAGAATTGTATCATCAAGATCAAAGAAATCGCATTTTCATCAATCAACATTGCAGAAATCAAATCAATTCTAATCGAGACATCAATCTCGCAAATCTCAATTCATCTCCCGAGGGGGAATTATCGTATCACAATTTATCAATCAAGAGATGGGGCATCCCATCAAACCAATATCATCATCAAAATGAGATTATTCTTTGAATCAATGCATCATCACACCTCGCTTCAAAGAGGGGCAAAATGTATACACCTAAAAATGGTCTGAAGATAATTAATTAAATAAGAAATTATTTAATTAATCCCCCTCCCCAATTTAATTGAATTCATCAACAATTTGATTAAATCTCCCTTTCATCTACTTATTAATAAATCTAAGGATTTATTTAATAGGTTCATTTCATAATCCCCTTTAATTAATTAATTCCCCCCATCAAATTCCTCATCAAATTCATTTCTTCTAAATCCCATAATTAATTAAAACAAATCAATTTATGAGTTGTTGAGATTAATTAGCCTTTTCCTATTATTTGAATTTTTAAATTCAAATTCTCCTATCTTTTAACCACCTAACCTAACCCCTTCTAAACCTAACTCATTCCATCTAAACCTCGGGTTTAATTAACCATCCTAGCTTGCACATCCTAACCACCATGTCCCCTTTCCTTGAACACTTTGCCATCTCATAAGAAAAGCTTTATAACACTTGTCACTAAATGTTTCCTTTCATCCAACCTCTTCTAGAAGCCTCTCGACACTTGTCACCATAGAGATGACAGATGTTCCCTTTAATCCAACCTCTTTGCCAACCTCCTCCAATTTAACCATTGATATCTTCAAACTTAATCTTGACCGTTGATTCCTGCCACCTCACCCTTGGCCTTGGAAAATCCTATAAATAGACCCCATTTTGGAGCAATAATCATCCCATCTCATTTTCATTCAAGCATTGTTACTATAGGCATCTAGCTTCTAGTTTATCATTTTTAGCAATGTTATCATGTTCAATTTTAGCTTAATTGCATCTTCCTTCTAGTTTATTTTCTAGAATAATCATGAAATCATGTAGCTTAAATCATTCTCTCATCTAGCTTATGCATCTTCATCATTTAAATCCTCCATTTAAGTGTAGTCAAGTCACTGGAATCTGCATAACTAGATCTAAGAGCAAAATTCATACTCACATTTACTAGGAGGCAATAGATCGATTAGTTATGGTTTTATCTCTCGTTGATTAATTTTGTAACCATTGCTTGTAATGATTTATTGAGTGTTTTGTGTTGCAGCTGCAGGTATACTAGGTACACACTTCATAGGCACGACAATGGAAACCGGTAGTGATATCATATTGAAAAATAATCCAAATGTGACGCGGTTTGAAAGAAAGAAAGATGATCAAGTCTTCAAGTAGAATCCAACTCCACAGGATCCAGTGAGCCAAAACTAGGACACATAGAAAGGAAAACTAAAATTGCAAACATAAAAACAAAATAGAAAGGAAAATGTTTTTGGTTGATGCAAGATTTCTATGAATCGGGGATGCTCCTACATCAAATGTATAAGTTGGGTATTTCACTGGATCACTTGAATAAGCTTTCTAAGGAGGATTATTATTAGTATTAGGAGCTGGCTGAGTAGGTAATTGGGGTGGTCTAGGTGCAACAGATGTAGGTGGAGTATGGTTAGGAATTATAGCTTATTATTGCAGGTATGCATTAGGAAGTAAAACAGGTTGTTGAGATGGTGGTTGTGGGTAATTAATAGCAGGTTTCTATCATTGTTTATTCTCGTGCTATGTTTGAGACCATGTATTTTGAGGACTTTGCCACTAATTAAAATTGACATTTTCATTTTGAGGAGGCCAATTATTTTTTTGAGGCATCCAATTTGATGAGTTACCTTCCCATGGTTGATTTTGCATTGTACTCCAAGGTTGAGAATTCCAATTTACAACATTCTACTGAATTCCAAGAAATGAAGGATTAAAAGATAATGGGTCCACCAACATAACTTGTCTTGGATGCCATGGCTTGCATTGGGCTATGTATAATACTTGTCCATCATCATCTTCTACTGCATGGAAGTTTGGATGGACCATCTTTTCTTTTGAGATTACAACAAGGTTTTTACATCTACATTTGGACTGTTTATGTCTATAATGAGGGAAATATTCCACAAGTGCAACATTCTCTATACATTCCTTAGTACTGGATATTCAAGTACTTCTTTCATCTTTGCAGGATCAACTGCATTTCCCTTAGCTAAAATCACATGACCCAAATATTATTCAATTTTCTTCTAAAAGAATGTACATTTGGAGAGTTTCCCATACAACTTATGCTCTCTTAATCGTTGTAGAACAATTACCAGATGTTGGAGATGTTCCTCCTCATTATTGGAACATATGAAAATATCATCCAATAAGACCAACACAAATTTATCTAAGAAATATTTGACTGCATTATTCATCAGTTTCATAAATGCTACAAGTGCATTCGTTAGTCCAAAAGGTAGGATTGTGAACTCATAATGACCATACCTAGTTCTGAAGTTCGTTTTGAAAATGTCCTCATCCTCAATCCTTAACTGATGATATCCTGATCATAAATCAATTTTTGAGAGCACCGCTGCTCCTAGCATTTGATCAAATAGAGCATCAATTCATGGTAGCGGGTACTTGTTTTTTTATCGTTGCTTTATTGAGCAAACGATAATCAATGCACAAATGTAGTGTACCATCTTTCTTCTTCACAAAGATTACTAGTGCTCCCTAGGGTGAAATAGTGGGTTTGATCAATCCTTTAGACAAAATTTCCTCTAATTGAGTTTTCAACTCCATCAACTTTGTTGTGGTAATCCTATATGGTATTTTTGATATTGGTTTTGATCCTAGAATGATCTTGCTTCCTTTTAAGATGGAAAGTGTCTATTTGAGTTGCAAGCTGACCTATTATATCTTCCTTCATGTTGGATAGTAGGTTTATTATTTCTATCCTTGAGACACTTGTGGTTGTCTTAGGAAGTAACCTAGAACCTCTATCCTTCCTTAAAGTGGACCTTGAATAATTTCTTGCCAGCCTGCACATATTATCAAAATTCACTTGAGTGATGTCACCTCCACCCATGATATTAAGTGCATCAACACACTCATCATTCACACCCCTAAGAAATACAAGTTTCAAGAATATGGGGTGAGTCTATTCTAGTTAGACTTATTGAGACAAAACTGAAATCTATCTATGTAATCTTCTAAGGTCTCTTCCTCCCTTTAAGACATCCTAAATATGTCTTCTTTCCCTGTGTCTCCACCCCTACAATAATCTTTCTACTTCTATATGAATCTCTCTTTGATACATGCCCAAGTAGTGATAGTATTACTTCCTAGCCCCATGAACCATCTCAGTGCTGAATCTTTCAAGGTGGTTGGAAATAGCTTTAGATGGTGAGCATCAATTACATAATCATAGCTTCTACAAAGAACATCGAACTCAAGCAGAAATGTATCAAGATCTTTGGTGACCAAGCCATAAAAATTAGGAAGGGAATTAGGAGGTATATTCTTCAATTATGTACCCCTCTCTTGGTTAGAAATTGGGAATGCAAAGGTGACTAGTATGTCAATATTTTCTACAACAACATCAACATCGCCCATGGTTGGTACTTCTTCTTGTAGACGAGTAGGCTCTGCTTGATTGGTATTTGGAGATGTTGAATCTGTATGAGCACTAGATGGATATTTTGATATCTCCATTGTAATTGTAGACTTTTATGCTTCCTCTATTAAAGTAGATGATTCTCCTACATGACTGCTATAGGGAAGAAACCTTACTCTAGCGCCCCTTCTCTGGTGCATGCAATAGAAATACCAATCTTGTAGTTTTCTTTCTTACACTTGTTTGATTTTAAATTCAAAGACCTAATAACTAATGCTAAATGTAGGAGTTTAAATAAAACAATTGTCCAAATCAATCCTAAACTTGTAAAACCTTAACCTTAGCACCATCCCTAACAATGGTGCCAAAAATGACCGGTCTCCATCACGAATATAGAATAACACTAAAGTAGTTACAAAAAATCTAAATTAAGATATTTTATTCATTCTCATGATATCTGGTAATGACTAAGTACAAAATAAACTAGAAACTGACAAAACAATTCTTCCTCTTACTCATCAACCAATTGTTTACATAAGACAACAAATCTCTATTTAAGCACTAAGGAGGAAGTTAAACATTAACTATCCTTCATTAACTTCTAGCTACCTATCACTCATATAGGTGACTTATTCAATAGAAGGAACACAATTGACTACGAGAGTTTTCTACAAAAGGAACTCCTTTATTAAATGGCTACAACAAATCATAAATAAATTCTTCCCATCACTTTAGAAGTGATGATACATAAAGATAGATTAATTCAAACAACACATATAATGGGATGGAAGGCAAAGTCCGCAAAGACTAATATTCTTATTCTTCTTCTTCTTCTTCTTCTTCTTGGCTCTATTCTATTCTTGGTTGTCCACATGCATGCGCATTGAATTCCCTTCCTTGGACCAAGGATGAATGGTGCAACAAAATTCTCCCTTTCTTCATTGAAGTTCGTGCTCCTATGCCACGTTAGTACTAGAGAGTAATAAAACACACAAAAACCATTATTCACAATCATTTAGTGCCAATCATTCATCAAACGCATAGTATGTGTAAACCATTATGCCCTATGTATATATATTATAATTAACAGTAGTTTCAGTCCTTTTAAATATATAAAGTATAAATAAGTCTTAACCATAGCCTGAAAGTGGTATAAACCAAAGACATCATACTATAAAATCTAGGACATTAGATAGATTCATTAAAGTGTATAGAGAATATAATGAAGGAAATGCAACAACTAGGAAAGTTGATAAAGAAAATATTAAAGAAGAAGAAGCACTACACACAATGAGTGGTGAAGAAGAGACATATAAAGATCATCAAGAAGGAGAAGTCCCAAAAGATCAACATGAAGAAAAGGTATCAAATGGTCATCAAGAAGAAGAAATCAATCAAGAACATTAAGAAGATGAGGAAGAGCACGATCATGAGGAGAAAAATCATAAATCAAAAGAACAGATGCCTCAAACTCATATGAATCAACGATAGCATGAAGCATAAGGATTTAGAGAACAAGGTGAGCCTGAAGAAAAAAATGAAGAAGCTTTAGAAACACCAAATACCTCACTTGGTGTGACATGTGGGAAACTTACTATTTGGTTAACCCCAAAAATATAGAAGAGGAAAAGGAGATATTAGGAGGTGAAAGAAGAATATTTTTTTGTGTTAGAATAAGTATTCAAGACAACTAAATCTAGGAAGAATAAAGAAAGGAAAATATTTCTGATAACCAACAATGTACAAGGTACTTAAAGAGCACAAATCAGTCCCTGTTGTGGATAAGCCTAAAAGGGAAATTCAATTAGGAGACTACCAAATGCAAGCGATTGATAGAAGGTGAGAAAAATTCGCTATGACAAGTAGTGCTAACCATATTTAGCAGGATGCAGAAGGACGAAACCACAAAGGAAGAATATAGAGCTCAAATTTAAGAATTGAAGAAACACATCAACCACCATGTAGGAACCATGGACTCTACTACCTCTTCTACTAGTTTACAAGATGCATTAGCTCTGGATGTGCTAGATTTCAAGATGGAGATGGCTTCTTAGCAACTACATTAGAATGGAAGCAAGATATTGAGGCTTTATGAGACAAAACTGTAAACAAAATCATCAAACTTTATCATTCCATAATTGATTAGTTAAACATTTTTCACAAGATGCTAATAGGTGAGGATGGACAAACAAGCATAGTGGAGAGTATTCTCATGTTGAAGGATTATCTTCTCATACTTGGTATAATCAAGGACACAAATGACAATAAGTTGCTTTAGGTTGTAATGTTAGATCAATCAAATAGAGGTACACTAAGGGAATGGATAAAAACCATCAAGATGGTGATTACTGTTGACAAGAAGTCAAAGGATAAGATATTTGACTACTATGAAGCTGCAAGTACATTATTGTAGAGTGGAAGAATTTATAATATCTCTCTCATGCACATTTTGGGAGTCAAAGGTTAAAATGAATGACTCATGTTATTATACATGAATTTAAAGACAATTTGCATAAGGAATATAACAAGGATATCATTGATCGCACGATGCTAATCAAAGGGGAGTTGAAGAATATGCAAGCAATGCTTCCTCATTTCAAGGATATGAAGAATAAATTAAGAAAATTTGGAGAAACTCAAGAATCAAGTTTAAGTATACAAAGACCCCAAACTCAAAGGAGTTAAATGCAATTGTCAGAGCATTCAATTGAGCATTTCTAAAAGTCGTAGCACACATGTAGTTAATAATGAGTTGTAGATTTTGAAGTTTTAAGAAATTTTTATAAGTGTTAAACACATTTAGTTATTTTATAGTCCCATGTTTCGAAGATTGTAGCAAGTTGGAGGAAAATTTAGCATCATTCCTAGTGGATTTAACTCTTCTCACATTCCAATTCCAACTTAGCATCAAACAAAAATATTTTGGTGTGCTACTAGAGCCACATGGACCATGTTTTGACCTCCAAAAATTGCACAAAACTTTTGCACACAATAACTTCCCTTTGGGCCACACTTTGTAGTTTTGAGTTGTAAATTGAGCCACCCATCTCTTGCATGAGATGTGGCATAAGTTAGTTCTAGTTGGAAATACATTTAGTGTAGTTCCATTCCAATTTTATTTTAATTTAAGCAATAAGACTTCTATTTATCATACCTAGAAACCCTAGCTACAAGTTGGCATTTTTCAGACATAAAATCTATTTAAACTCATTCATTCTACATTGCAGAGGGTTGGAAAACTCTTATGGTGATATTATAGACAAATGTATTATAATTTCTATGTGATATTTTGTTAAAAATTCTGAATTTTGAGTTTAACAAAATTAAAAACATTTGTGATTTGTGGTTGCCTAAAGAATTCGATATTGATAGTTTCTCGTTTATTTTACTCAATCTAATAACTTGTTTGAAGTCTCACTTCAAGTGTGCTCAATAAGATTTTGTCTCACATGTGTGCATGGGCATGACCTTGTGATTTTTGATGAAATCTAAAAATTATAAGTGTTTTATGAGTTTCCTTTTATGATCACATTGTTTATGTATTAATTGTGATATTTTTAGTTTGTTCATAATAAGTATATGAGATTCAATCTAACCTTCTACTATAGCAAATCAAATGTGTTGATTATTATTTCCTAATTAGAGTAGATTTATTTCATTTTATCTCTCATAACACCCTATCTCTTTTGTTATTTATTTCACAATCTATGCTACAATAGGTCATTAGATTAGAAAGTATTTTATTTTCATATTTTTTATTCTTGACATTATATCATTGAAAATACAAAAAAAATCCATCCCCTGAGAGAAAAAATACTAAATTCCAAATGATAGCTAAAATTTGAGGATTACTACCAAATGCTCTTGAACAAACAACTACATGATCCAAATGAACTATTTCACATGGCTATAACTTGGCCTAAAGGAACATTGGAGTGAATTCTAAATTTTCAAGAGAGGAGATCTATCCTTAGAATCCCTCCCATTGGTTGTGTTAACACGATGGTCAATAGTATCTGATTGAATAAAATGGGGCCCCAAATCAAAAGCATGAACCATGCTAGAATGATCAACCATTCAATGTAGTCATAAGCTTTGGAAAATTCTATTTTTATAAAAAGTTTTTGATGAGAAGGCCTACCCCATTCCATACCTTCCCAAACGACAATAATATTATCTAGGATATATCTAGATTTGATGAATCCTATTTTTTCAAACTTCATAATTTGAGGAAGAAGATGGCGCACCTTCAAGGCTCAAGATTTGGCAGTTATCTTGTCAGAAACATTAAGAAAAGTGATGGGCCACTAGTTGCAAGTATCATTTAGGTCTCTAGTTTTTTATATGAATTTTATATTTCCTTTATTAATTAATTTCCTAACACATTGGAGTCATAGGATTCAAGATAAACTTTATGTAGATGCTCATAAACACATTCCTAGAGAACCTTATAAGATTCACAAGGGAATCCATCAAACTTAGGAGCCTTGTCATTGGTCGTAGTGTGGACAAGTTTTTAAGTTCATCAACGGGGAGAAATTGATCTCAAAAGGCTTGTTGTGAGGAATAAAGCCAATGGGAAGAACCTAGAGGCATTCTTGAAGGGTCTATTCTTTTTCAGGAGAAGCTTTGTGTTCAACAAATACTTGTTCCTAATGATTGACAAAGGCTTGAAAAATGGACACAAGCTCCATGATGATATTTTTCCCATCCCCAACCTACTTGATATCATAGGAAGTATGAAGATATCTCAGAGTTGAATTAAACATTTTAGAGGCTCAATCTCCAACTTTAGGCCAATGATTTGAGCTCCTTTGGCAGAGTGATTATCAATAATTTTCTTCTAGTGTTAAAGGTCTACCACATTGACCTTCAAAGCAAGGGAGAAGGGGTCAACCTCTAGAGTAGTTGTGTTAGGTTGTGATGCTTCAATTTTGTGGCCTCATATGCACATCACTAAAAAATTTCCTATTGGCACCCATAGATATGTAGAAAGTGGCGTGTTCACTTGATGATCCCATTCCACCAAGAAATCCATCTAGTTGGTTGAGTGGGTTGGGTTTCAAGATAATAATTTTTTTATAGCACAAATATTTTTAAAGGTGGCATTTTTCATAGCATAACTTTTTGAACCAAGAAAGATAAAATTGTAAATTCCTAAACATTGATTGGTAACACCAATTTCTAGTGCATAATTTTTTATTTTTTCTATTGTATATTTTATTTATATTATTAATTTTTATGCGAGATTGATTATAATATATATATATATATATATATATATATATATATATATATATATATATATATATATATATATATATATATATTTAAGAGTGCATATTTTTTTTGTATATATCCAAATTATATTTTTTTTATCGAAACAAGGACATAAATACCTAGCGTGCATATATTTTAAAAAAAAGATATCTATTTTTTTCACCTGTTCCAAATAGAGATCTCAATGTTCAATGAAAAGTCTATATTCATTAGAAAATAAAAAAAATATAACAATCACAATTACACTATTTGGAAAGCTTACTTTGAAGATTATGATCTTGCCAAATGTCCTAGATCATATTAAATTCATTTGTTGGTTCAACCTAAGGTTCGAAATAGAAAAATTAAGGAAAATCTAAGGGCCAAGGTGGAAAGGCCTATCTACGTACCTTTAAATGAAGGTATCCAATACATTTGTTCAAAGGTGCCTTCAAATGAAGGTTCTTTTCATTACAAAAAATATTTAAAAACTAAAACATTTTGAAATACCTTTGAAGGAAGGTCTACCTTTGTACAAAGATGATTATGTACTTGTCTTTGAATGCAGGTACCTTTAGGTGTTATATATATATTTTTTCTCCTCAACCATATAAATTTATAATATCCAATGAGGGGGACACATTATCAAATATAAGTCTACTCCATTACAAGACATATTATTATGCATGGAATACAATAGTTCTTAGATAGAGAATTATCCTTATATTCTTCACAAGGTTTATAATCATGAAGTGTAACAACATCATGAAAAGGGAAGAAAAGTCTAAAACCATGTTTATATCCATTGCACAAGGGATATCAATAACATAAGGTAAAGCCTTACTGCAAACAACTCATGGTCATCACTATCACAAACCATCAAAGTGACATAATCAATATGAAGCTCATAGATAAGTGAAATGAGTCAATCTAAAAGAACAAGATAAACACTAACCAAATCTATAAAGGAGAAAAAAATATATACATGACAAAAAAACACCTCCCTAGAAAACACATCATCAAATCCATAAAGAAAAAAAACATGAATGCATTGAGGATAGAATAATCATAAGCCACAAAATATAGGAACATATCATAATTAAAAATGTATGCATGTAGAGACCTATGAAGATCCATGTGATGATGGATAATCCAAGGAGATATAGTTGGGATTAATAAGATATGGTCTAATATGTGCATAAGCACTTTATAATTAAAATGTGATGGGTAAACATAAACAACTATGGACTTGAACCCTAAGTATATCTTGTATAAAAGAATGTAATTAAAAATAATAAATCTAAATAAATATATTTAGTATGAAGGATACAATCCAAGATCAAAATCTTACGTCATTTAAGAATGTTAGTTTCACATAAACATAAAGGTAAAAAAATCACCGAAGTAAAATATGTAGATTAATTAAATAAATTATCAACCTAAAAAAGGAGCATTAGGGTTGATACTAAATAGTTCAAATAAATTTTGAACTTATGTTTCAAACTAAATGAATAAAATGATATTAGGCAATTAAAATGAATGTTAAATTAATTACTATAATTAAATACATCAAATTTAAGGGTAATTAGTGGTTTTTAATGAAGATCACATAGCATAGATGTCAGGAACCCTCTTTCCATAGTGTAAAAAAAATAGACTTATCAAATGACCATCACTTATTTAGAAACTTCATTTTTCACTACCCTAGTTTTGGAAGTGATCACATGTATAAAACTGAAATTATTTCTAGAACTAAACTTGTTGATAATTGATCTGGTAGAATTATGATAATTGAAACTTATTCACCTTTATGTATACACTTTGGATCTAATAAAGAGTAGATGGTGTTTAGAAGCTACACTTTGGATGTAAGTTTTTTAAATTATGAGGACAATTTTCTCTTTAGTCAAACCCTTGGATGGACCAACTCAATGCTGATCAATCAAAGTTGATAGCAAGTATGTGTGAATTATGAGCTTAGGTTGATGCAATATTCATGTAATATGATTTTTTTGTCTTGCTACTCTCTATATTGTACTTGGGATTTATTTTAAATATGGCTCATCCTTAAATATATCACCCTCGCATGAAATTTCAAAATAACTCACACTTTAGTTGGCTCACAACAATTGGTGAAAAATGAGAGAAGGTCGCCTAATTTAAAATTTGAAATTAAAGTTCAGTTTTAAGGAGTTTTAACATCATATTTATTATGGTGTCCTAATGAGTCATATGGTGTTTTAAGGTGTTTTAACATCATATTTATTATGGTGTCCTAATGAGTCATATGGTGTTTTAACATCATATTTAAATTGTAACATCATATTTATTATATGATGTCCTAATGAGTCATGTGATGTTTTAAGGAGTCATATGGTGTCCTGAAGACCCTCAAAATTGCAATTTACTAAAACATATAAAATTTTTGGAAAAATTAGATTTCAATATTTTCCCAATTTAATCCTAATTAGATCCCTTACGACACCATATGACCCCTTAAGACCCCATATGAAACCGACCATATGGTGTCCTAACACATGTGTGGCTCCTTAGGACCCCATATGACCCTTGACGACACCATATAACCCCTTAAGACCTCATATGGTGTTGTTAGGCGTCATATGGGGTCTTAAGGGGTCATATGGTGTCGTTAAGGGTCATATGGGGTCATAAAGAGCCACACATGTGTCAGAACACCATATGACCCCTTTGACACCATATGACCCCTTAGGACATCATATTATCCTAAGGGGTCATGGTGTCCTTAGGGGTCATATTGTGTCGTTAGGGTTCATATGGGGTCCTAAGGGGCCACACATTTGTTAGAACACCATATGACCCCTTAGGACACCATATGACTCACTAGGACATCATATAATAAATTTAATTGGTGAAATTAAATTTTGTAGCAGTGAATTGAATTAATTCTAATGTTACAAACTTGAAGCAAAACATTAAATAATAGATTTAGAAATAGGAATTAATTTAAAAAAATAAATGATGATAATATTTGGTTAAGTAAATGTGATTTACGTACATATAAAATACATCATCATATATATTAATTGCATTAAAAACTTAACTGCAATAAACTCAAAACATTGAAAAAAAAAAACATTACATATAATTTTCACCATGAAAAATCTTAATGGCAACTTTTTTACATTGTAAAACTAGTGAAAACCTTGTCAACATAAAATTTCCTAAGTAGTGAGCACTATCCCTATTGAGAGCTCAAAGAAAATTGTTGTTATACTTTATAAATATAATAGTTAGGTCGGAAAGATTAAAGTGGGTGTTAATAGTACTTTCTGTTAGACTAGTACTATTGCAATCATTTTCTATTAACTATTCATTAAAAAAAATTGTTTGGACCAACTAGAATGTATTGTTTTTAATATTTTATTATAGAATTGACTTTCTATATAGTGTAAATGCATATTTCTTAAGTTTTTAAATTGACAAAAATAATTTGTGAATATGTGATTGGTCAAAATAATTAAGCCCTTATAAGCCCAATTTACAGATCCATTACCAATATGCAATTTTTTAAGCAATTTTTGTGACAAATTTTGAACCAATTTTCTTGCCACTTTCTATTATTATTAGTAACTTGTCGTAGACAATATTATTGCATTCATTGAAGCATTAAGTGATTATTAATAAATTGATTTTGCACCAATTAGAAGATTTTATTTATTGAATTTTTTTCTAAAATTAAATTTGATAAAGTTAAGGTATTAGATTTTTCAATTTTAAAATTTATTTATCTTCAATCTCATTGGCTAAAATTAGTTGTGTTATAGGAGTGGATTTATTGGGTTTTCAACTATGAGAAATCTATTTGACATTTTTATAAGATATTTTTTTATGTGTTAACTATCCTCCATACATGAATATTAATATAATTTTTGGTAAATACCATTGCAATTATTTTAATTTGTTTGTCTATTTTTCATGTGAATTAAGAGTTTATGATGGCAAGCCTCACTGGTCACTTAACCAAATTCACCCTTTAGACACAATTCAAACAACCTTTCTTATTGCAGGCAACAGTTTGAACAAGAAACAAATAATAGATTTATTTTAACCCAAATTAAGAACAAAGAATTGTTCAGTAGTTTTGTACACATTCAGAGAGATGGGAAGAATTAGAAATCCAAAACTCCACTATTGATTTATGATAGGGATTGACAAATGTCCACTATTATGTTTTATCAATTACAAAGGTTCTCAATCATTACATTGCCAACATTCAACAATCATCTTCCATACTGCATAGAATCTTCAAAGAATTCATTCCTTCAACCAATGTCTCATCTACAATAGCTTTTGTGGTCACAAATTCACTGTCCAACCATTCCTCCAACTATCACCCACCCTCATATAGTTTCTCATTCGCTTGGTTTTCCAACGGTCAGCTAACCAATGACCAACCGACTTGCAACCCGTCGGATCCTCCTTAGAACTGTTGACTCCCATTCCAAACAACTTCCTAACTGGCAACGTAAACCAAAACGACAAGTAACATTGTCGGGTTTGGAGAGAATAATAACCAAACCCGGTTAAAGCCCCCTTTCAAAACAATTCCTGTCACTTGGGCGACATGAGATAAGAAATTCCCTTACTTTTTGTTTTTCAAAGCAACAAAAGTAACCGAAGACTTGAGATATGCTTCAACATAACATAAAGAACACCCACTACAAACAAGAAAACAAAAATCAACCAAAAACCAAAATTTCACAACAAAAATATAACCAAAAATTGCAAGAGCATGATGCCCCTGCAACATTTTATCTCTAATAATTAAATACTTACAAATGCAATTCATTATATGATTATTAACTAAGATTATATTAGACATAATAACTAAGAATTCTATTTATGATATTTTAATTTTATATTGTACTTTATATTTTATATTTCATGTATATAAAAATAAAATTTTATAATATGTATAGAGTTTTATAATATAAATAAATAATTTAAGTGTATAACTAATTAATTTTTTTAGTTTAATATGCCATAAGTTTAGATATTAGTGAGAAGAAAACACATGAAAAAAATTATATGATATTTATTTAAATTTTAGTGATAATTTAAATATATTACACATTTGATTATATGTAACAATTATTTTATATTTTCATAATATTTATATTGTATTATATTATAATTATTGATTCTATCTTATTAATGTAAGGTACACAACCCTTAAATATAGCATGAAATTTAATAATAACTCAATTTCTCATTCATTTGGGAAATGACCATCATCAATGTATATGAATAACATATTACATCTAACCTGTAAAAGTGACTAGTCAAGTATATACAACACGTGAAATATGATATACAAATAATGTCACTTAGGCTTTCATGCCCATCTAGTCACTCGATTACAATAAGAATACAAATCACTAGAGTCTTTTGACACCACTAACTTAACGATCCACAAATCCATGAGACAAGAACATGGTTCAAGCATTTTTTCACCCAACCACAAAGCTTATGCTTCTCCAAAATTCTTCCAACTTAAAGAATATTCAACTTTGCATGAGAAGCCTAGCAACCTAGAAAATGAGAGGAAGGATGGAATCTGTTGCAACCCGATATATCTACATGCATTTCTAGTATGAACATGCAATGTCCTACTATCAAGATATGGTAGATAAAATAAAGTAATAAATAAAAATTCATCTATTTCAATGAAACACATGAATTTTTCCAAAGCACTTTAAATTTTATATTGGTTGGTAGATCTTGAAAAGAAGATCTACTCTCTTTGCTAGCCCATATTTAGCACCCATCCTGAAAGGTAAAGCCAAAATCACACATAGAAATAAAACTACTTTCCTTAATCTAAATATTTAAAACATAACATGCAAAAAGACAAGATGATTATAATTTCTAACTCATATTTATCTATCATGCGTGTTCATAACTAACATATATTTATTTATGGTGGATTCTATCTCTCTCACACCTATCTATCTATCTATCTATCTATCTATCTATCTATCTATCTATATACATATATAACTATTTATGTTGATACATAACTATTTATGATCTACATATATATAGCTATTTATCAAATTTAACATGTATCATGTATGATAACTAATTATGATGACACTTATACAAAGACATTCATTAATAACAACAATGATAATGCCAAGAAAAAGAAATAGACTTCCTTAAAAGATGCACATGGATTTTAGTAATTTTAACTAAGCATGCAAGGAAAAAAATCAATCAAGACCAACAAACTATTGATATGCAAATTTTTCCAACTAAGTCCATCATATAATCTATCAAGATGGGCCAATTCTATATTTTGACATAGTGTTTTAAGGAGTTGGGTCAGGGCAATCCCATATTGGGTTACACTTTTTGGCCAAACTTGACACTGAAATTGTCATTTTGCACCAAATCTTCACTTTCTAACACTTATATCAACTTAACCATTAAGGATTTGAAGATAAAGCAAACTAGTGAATTGTGAGATTTTTCATGTAGATTATGTATACCTAAAAGATGGTTAAGGTCAATTAAGAGCAAAATAACAAGTATACCAATGCAACATTATATGTAAAGGATTTAATAAACAAAATAAGTTAAATAATCAATCCCCCCAAGACGTCCTGTTGTTCTCTATCTCATAGGATTCCTCAAGTCATGGTTGCTCTTAGATCATTGAGAAACTGACCTTTAGAATGACAACTCCAAGAACAAGTGATATGTGATGAAAATGATCAATATGCAAAGCATGTAAAACCTATAAGATGATAACAAATCTTGCTAAGATGAAGATTATGCTATGATAATGAAACTAAACATACTATGATATTGATATTATGCTATGCTAACATGCTATACTAACATGATATATGCTATGCTAACATGCTATATTAACATGATATATGCTATCCTAATGATAAAAATGATCCTAAATGTTTAAACTTGTTATTGAAACAAAGAGAGGCAAAATTTGGATTCTAAGATTAAGACTAGGGGTTTTTGATAGATAATAACCTGGATAAATAAAACTTGGATCGTGATAATGAGGGAATGAGGCTTATTTGTAGAAGAAATGGAAAATTGGATAGTTAAGATCGATTTATCTTAACAAGGGCTAGGATTGAATGATCCTTAATCCATGTGACACTTTAAAACCAATCCCATTTTGACAAGTGTCAATATGAGAGGGCTTGAGAGGAGAGGGAAGAGGCTTTTAATGCTTGAGAAGACATGAGGGTTACCTTAGGGGGTTTGGTTGGGGTTGAGTTAGTGGATAATCCTTTTATCCAAGTAATAAAAGAATGTGAAAGGGTTAAAGGATAACCATGGTCAAAGAAATGAATGCTTGAAGAGACCCATGAGTTAAATGGATGGTTAAGTTAGAGAGAAAGTCTCTAACCAAGGGTTACAAGTGGGTTAACCGTTAATGGTTTGAGAAGATTTTGGAGGTTAACTTGCATAAGGGATAAAACCTTTAATGGTTTATGAAGACTTTGCATGTTTTTGAGAAGTGACCACTTCTTAAGGATTGTGCAAATGTTTAGGAAAGGGTTTAGGCTAATTAGAAGGGCTTAGAAGAATCTAGAAGGAGGGTTAGGCATGCAAGTGGGAGGGATTTTTAGGATTTTAATTGTAATAAAATTATTTTATTTCAATTATTGATTGCAACTTGCATTTCGATAGATTTTTAAATAAATATTGATATATTTAAATGGGTGAAGGGTATCTAATTAAATGTGAATTTAATCAAATAAATATGATTTATTTAATTAAAAGCTTGAATTTGACTAGGTGAATTAAACCAAATAAATTGAATAATCTATTTAATTAATAGAAGAAGGGGGGAAATTAATTAAATATTAATTTAATTACTAGTTAGAAAATGAATGATAGATAAATTAAATGCGATTTTAATTAATAGCTAGATGATGGATGATAATTGAATAAATATAAAATTCATTTAATTGTGTCGACATAAATAGGCATCTACAGATATATATATATATATATATATATATATATATATATATATATATATATATATATATATAGAGAGAGAGAGAGAGAGAGAGAGAGAGAGAGAGAGAGAGAGAGAGAGAGAGAGAGAGAGATTTTAATAACTTAATATTTATAGTAATTAACATTTTTTAAAATTGACATTTACCTTGACATTTAATAGCTAGATGGATGATAATTAAACAAATATAAAATTCATTTAATTGGGTGGACAGAAATAAGTGTTTATATATATATAGAAATGAATTGTCCATATTTGTACAAAACTTTTAATAACTTAATATTTACAGTAATTAACATTTTTTAAAATTGACATTTACCGTGTAGTGCATAACATTTTTTATAGCAAGAATATAATCCTAATTTTTAAAATAAAGATTTGTCACAACAATATCTAGTGGATGGATATTTTTTCATAATTTTATGTTGTGCATATATATTTTTTAGTTAATTTTTGAAGTTAGAGGAATTGTAATTTGGATAGAGTTGTATTCCATAATGGATAACTTTTTTCTATGTGTTTAAATTAACTTCTTTTTGTGTTAAAATGAGGATATCAATACCTAGAGAAATGACTTTTTATAATATTTTTTTCACTATTTTTCAAATTTTCTACATGTGTGAAACATAGTCCTTAATGCTTGATGAAAAAGCCATATTTAAAAGATATAAAAAATAAATATATTATTAAATATATTAAAAATTATATTTTCTGGAAAGCTTATAATAAGGACTATATATTTATAAAACAAAACTTCTGAATGAATTTATTTGAACCCCCAAAAGCTAATGTAAAAGTGGTTTTTTGTCAGTATTTTGATAAGTGCGAAGGAGACTCCATTAGAAGTATAATTTAAGAGTAGAGAGGTTCTATTCTAGGGATTTTGATCTAAGAGGATTTGACCTAACTCTCTTAAATTAATTATTTGAAATGGGACTTCTCAAGACTTATTTAATCATTATATTTTCTAAAAATTGTATGAATTTAACAAAAAATAAATGTAAATCAATATTGTGGGATAACAATCATGCCATGAGACACTTAATTGGAAAATCCTCTAGATCATAAAATGACATTAGAAAGTAACCACAACTAGGCACACAAGTTCATGTTAAATACACAACATTCAAGAAATGCATTAAGGATTTGCTAAGAGGACATCAAAGGACTAGACCCAAAATGCAACTTTACTATTATTTTCCTCACATGTATGCTATGAATTTGGGGGCAACATACTATGGTATACAAAAATGCATAAGGCAATATATCCAATAAAATATAATGGCAATGGTATACCATTTCACAACCTAGGAAGGATTGGAATAAACAAATTTCCAATAAAATATAATGGGTTGATTTCTGCATATATGAGAGAAATACTAATCAATTTATTGGAGTTTTGTGATTGCAATTTGACATAAGAAGAAAAATATTAGATTCTATCTTACGTCATCCCCCTCTTGTATATTTCTTCCCTTTCCATTTCCATTTTCTCGTGGATGTATTACTTGCAAACTCAACTCTTCTAATAAAGGAAGTTGACATGTTTTAGATTTCACTTCAATTTGCATATGGCTCCTTTTGATTACATGGGCAGTTTTGAAATAAAAAACATCTTGCTTCCTCCAATTCACCCCTTATTTTGGGAGCTAAAACAAAAACATCATTTTATTTATATTTTTAAATCTAAAATTTTATTTAAAATCAAATATTTATTTTATATATATACATATATGTATATGTATATACATGATTATATGTATGTATGTATGTATGTACATACACATACACATACACATACACATACACATACACATACACATACACATACACATACACATACACATACACATACACATACACATACACATATATGAAAACATTTATATTACCACACTATTAAATAAAATCTTTTTAAGTCAAAATTTGAAATTAACAAATCATGAGAAAAATACATATCCATTAAGATAATCTTTCTATTATAAACAATCATGATGCACATATTCATCAATAAGCCAATCATAAGACATATAATCTACAATTTGACCAATCATATGACATAATGCTCAATATATTCATGATAAGACATAATGTATAATGTATACAATGTTAAAAATCATTCTATATGCAACATGAATGCATCTACATGCGTGTGTGAGGTATTTCCATCATGCAAATGCTAGGATGTTCTCGCCTTCAACTTGTTCCTCCACTCATTTGCACTCAATTTTTTGTCAATAGGTTAGTCCATAAAACCATAATAATAATTGAAAACATTTGCAATATACAATTCATCACTATTTAAATCTCAATTCCATGCATTTGGAGTTATCACATTTAATCATCATTCATGCATACATATTTACAAATAAATCAAATGACATAAGCCAAATATTCAATGGTCTCATCCAATTTTATTGTGTTAATAATGCAAGCAAAAGTCAAGATGCGACATCCTTCCCCACAAGGAAGAGACATCATCGAGATATTTTATTAGACAAATACTAATGCAAATAAAAGTATGTAAAACTAAGTCGTCAATTGAGGAAAAGAGCAGTCTATACCCTTAGCATTCTCCTATGGCACCATCCATAAACATGCAAATCATTTAATGAATACACACGATACACTAAGTGATCATATGTACACATAAGTAGCAATTTACTTCATAAATTTTTGGTTCCATCACAATCACATAATGCATTGTGAACAATCACATCTCTAATTCTATTGGTTCGAAGTAATTTGTTATAGGCAAATAATTGCACATTCTTAACATATCTTCGAGTGGTCCCACAATGCTGGTTAAACTTTTTGGTACATCCTGATTTTTACTGAAATCATACATTTTTTAGATAATATCATGATTTAAGCCTTAAGAGGTCCTATTTGAAGTAATCAATTAAAGAGGGTTAGATCAAATCCTCTTAGATCAAAATACCCTGGATAGAACTTCTCTATGTTGAAATCATACTTGCAATATCTTCATGATATTATACACAAATAAGATGATAATTGCAATCATAGATATTTCTGTATGCACATAAACTTGTAATTGATGGAGTTAAAAGGGATAGTCATCAATTTTGAGAACCAAGACATAACCAATAAGAAAGTCAACATGAATTCATATAAGATAACCTATTCGCATGAGATCAAGCTCAATACCCAATCCTAGTAATAAGAGATAATAAAGCAAGGAATGAAACAAGATTACAAACCATATCAATCCATGCATACTTGCAATAATCTGAAAAAGTTAGTGGATCCACCTAGCTATTAATGTGACCTACACATCATGCCCATCCCATCACAATCTAATCATGCGATCTAGGCATCATGCCCATCCCATCACATTGTTCTTATAACACAAACATCATATTCATATAGAGACTCAAATACAATCTAGGATTGCTAATACACTAGAGTCAAAATGCAATCATACCTCATTGATTACTAGCTACGTTAAACATTTACATCACCTCATGATTATCTATATAATGCAATATCATAACATCAACATTCATAAAAACATACATGCCAATCTATATGAAACATTTCATAAGATTTAAGGCATAATTCGATCATGATATTAATACAAGTTTAGGATCGGTATGTTATCTACAATCTATCCCTTGAACATTCTATTAGCATTCATAGTGAACATGGTAGAGTACAATAGTTAACACACCATAGGACCAATGATGTCAAACATTTAGAATAACCACCACGAGATTTAAAAAAGACCCAAGAGGGAGAATTATCAATTTCAATACTAAATCATAAAGATGTTGACAATTTTAACAATAACTCAAGTGTGACAAGGGTCATAAAATAGATAGATAGAGGAGTTCGATGACTAATCCGGTTGATAGGAAAATACAATGGTAGTCCTCACAACATGAGGAACATTTTCATCAATAACCAAAATAAATATTCAAACTTGAAACACTTTCACATAACTGAGTGACTAATGTCAGCTACATTGAGAAAGCAATTGCTACATGAAGCCCGATAATATAACATCTAGGGTCCGTTAGAGAACATACCCAAACGAAACACAAAAACATGTCATCTACAACTCCAGTATCATTCAACAATCAAGCATCGACACATATAACCATGCACTCAACTCAACTTGTAGACTTTCATGATTTCATGCAACATGGTCACTTCATTATGCAAGATGACATATGCACTAGGAATATTACAATCACAAGGACATGATACATAAGATCACCTTTATTGCATGTTCACAAAACAAAGCCAATCAAGGTATACTATTATTCCAATACAATGGTACTTTGTACATTGACATATATAGGGGATGACTAATCCAATCAACCATGTGAAAACTGCCTACACAAGGGAAATACACAAACTTACAAATCACTATCACAAGTTATGTTACAATGATATCCACATTTTTAACAAAGAAAACACAATGGAGGCACTAGGCCATATTATCAAAATGATATATTGTCATGATGTAGGATTTACACTATGAACATAGTTACACTCACTATGTAGGGTAAGGTCAATACAAAAACACATACTATGATCGTAGGATACACATGATGTAGAGGGAGCAAATACCTTTCTTGACAATGCCAAAAGGCAATAAGTTGAATAGGTTCTCACATGAATGCAATGAACAATACAATTAGGAGACATAAGTCATTTACCCAAATGATCTATTATGACAACTTCACATATATGCACTATGCATTCTTATAGAAAAAGATGTACACTATAATCCTACTATTTTTTTCATGGTTAATCCACTAATAATATCTCTAAAATATTTTATCTATAGAGATTTTTAATTAAATTAAAATCAGAGTTAGAATATATTATATAATATTAAAATATATTTAATTAATTTAAGTACTATTTTTAACCTTTTTAGAATTAAGGTTTAAAAGATTAGAATTAAGATTTAATTTTTGACTAGAATTAAGGTTAAAATTAGACTTAGACTAAATTTATTAAAAATTTAGGATTAAAATTCATTTATTGTCTCCTTATTGACATCAACTATTTGTATTTTTAGGACCCGACTATTCTCCTCACAAAATGACAATCCATATAGTTTCTAAAATCTGCAAAATGCGATGGACTTTTACAAAATTTTCAATTGCTCAATCTTCATGATCCACCTCCACATTACTTTTAAACCACAAAAAATCCAACGAAAAAATGTCATGTTGTGCAGATTTGAGTTTTCTACACAATGTCATTTTGTATTCATGATCCGCCTCCACATTACTTTTAAACCACAAAAAATCGAATGAAAAAACATTGTGTTATGCTGATTTGAGTTTTCTACATAATGCCATTTTGTATTCATGATTCGCTTCCACATTATTTTTAAACCACAAAAAATCGAACGAAAAAATGTTGTGTTATGCATGTTTGAGTTTTCTACATAATGTTGTTTTGTATTCATGATCCTCTCTCCACATTACTTTTAAACCACAAAAAATCAAACAAAAAAACGTTGTGTTATGCAAATTTGAGTTTTCTACATAATGCCATTTTGTATGGCTAATCTCCACACAAAATGACATTGTAAAAAAACTTCCAACAAAACATAGTGTCGTTTCTCCCGATTTTTTGTGATTTTAAAGTAACGGGGATGTATATCATAAAGATTTAGCTATTGAAAATTTTGAAAAAATTTGTTGTGTTTTACGGATTTTAGAAACTATACGGAGTACTATTTTATGGATTTTAGAAATTATATGAAGTACTATTTTATGGATGCGTTTATTCTGGCTCCAAAACGACAGTACGGAGTGACTAACACGCGTGTTAGTCGCGCGTTTTACGCCGTCGATTTTGCAATAAATCGCTGTGATTGACTAACATGTCGATATCACACTCTACGAAAGATTTGTTTTGGAACCTGAATAGCTTCGACCCTATTTTATGTGAAGATTAGGTGCGTGCCAAGGATAAGTACTATGACACTAGTGACATTTCTCAAAAAGACACATTTTTTATTTAATTGTTATTAATTTTTTTTTTTTTTTTGGAGCATTGGAATGGCCACCCGTTGTATTTCGAGTATAAATTGACAGATATCCAATTATTACATTTATCCTCACCATTCCCTCCAATCCTTCTCATCATGTGAAATAATAGTATACCCGTTGTAGTATCTTATCGGTATTATTCTGGCATATTCCTAGGGATCATTTAATGCTTCCCAGTATATACTTTTTCCCCTAAACGGACAATGACAAATGCCCTCAGATTCAATCTCTGCTTCACTGCTGTCTCAGAAGCCATGATTGAACTCTCTCTTTATCTTTTTCTGCGCCTAAAGTTGCCTGTGAAGATAATGGCAGAGGAAGAGCCCCGAGGGACCATCATTTCAAGACAAAGATCGCTGCTTACTTTTGATCCAGGTATTCAGGTGAGCAATTTCACATATTTTTGCAGTTATTTTGTAGGTTTGGGCAGAATGGGCAAAATTGAAGGCAAAAAAGAGGACATATTTGTTGCAGTGAGATGAAGATTTGGACAGGAAATACTGTATTTCCATCGCTCCGATCAGGAGGTTTTACGGGTATATCTTCTAAAACTCACGTTGTTGATGGTGTTGTATGAGTTAAATGAGCATATTTAAGAAGAAAACGGAACGGAACATCCCGGCTGTTATAGGTTTTCGAAATTGCTGTACTCATTATCATTATCTTCCTGTTGAGAATCTCCATCTTGCTTCTCACTTGTGTTTATAACTTTTTCAGTCACGTTGTTAATGGTGTTGTATGGTTGATGGAAGGATTTTTCCAATGAATTCTGGTGTTGTATACCTTATGAAAGGATTTTCCAGTGGATCTTATTGTAAGAGAATTCATCTGGATTATGCAAGGTCAGTATAGATCTAGTGTTCCATGGACAAAAAAAATGTCTGTATGGATCCGATGTTCCATGGACCCTGAAACTGTATGTGCTTGGATCTTAATATATTGTATAAAGAAGAAAAGAGCGATATTGTTCACAAAATTTATATTTTTTGGGGTATTTGTGGAATCTTATCTTTCTTTTCTCGGGAAAGCTATATATTGTTTACAAATAAAAACTGTAGGATATCTGAGGAGTGCTAATTGAATAGATATCAATCACCCAGCAAATAAATTCTTTTTTTTTTTGAATTTTTTTTTAAACAAATCTGTTTTGAATCAGATGAACAGAAAATTATTTCTAATGATCCTTGTACGCACAAAATTCAATCTGTTTTTCATTAAAATAGTAATTTTGTAAATTTCAACAGCGATCAATCTACTGTCTGTGAAATTCTCTTTCTATTGCTAAATTTCAATCAATCTATTCAATTTAATCTGTTTTTCGTTAAAATAGTGATTTTGTAAAATAGCGATCAATCTACTGTCTGTGAAATTCTCTTTCTATTGCTAAATTTCTTTACAAATTATATTCCAATAATTAAAGTGTTACTTTCTGTGATGATTTTTTATTAAAAAATTTCAATCAAATCTATTCCCTGAGTGATGTTTTTCTGTTTTGGTAAAATTTTCAATGGCGATCATTCAAAAATCATATGATCTTTTTTATTGGTAAATCTCAGTGGTGATCATTCTAACTTTTGCTTGTGATATTTCTATATCAGTAAATTTTAATGGTGACCAATCTAGTTTATAGAAGTTATTTTTACTGATAATTTTTTTGAGCAAAGGGGTAAAAATTTATTCAAACAAAACAAAAATATAAAGCAAACGTCTCAGACTCAACAAGATAGGAGCCTAAAAGGGACAAACAACATCAACAAAGCCAACACTAGCACAAATGCAGAAAATTTGCAAAGAAGAACAATAGCACATAATACACAGATTTACATGGAAAAACTTAGTAAAAATATACCAGTAAAAAACCACAGGCAAATTTTGTCTTTCGTATTGATTGGAAGGAATTACAGAGTTACAACAATCTCAAAACTGTACATCAAAACATGACTTCGAGTAGCCTAAAACAACCAATGATGACGCAATCACTGCTAGCTAAGATAGCTCAATTACTGCTAGTTAAGATTCCAATTTGGACTTCACATTCCAACAAACCATCCCAACCATCAATATCCCAACCATCCACATTCTCTGAAGCCCACTTCGCCAAACAGTCAGCGACTCCATTCCACTCCTTGGGGATATGACAAAAATAGACAAATTCCAGAGAATTGCACACACTCAAAATCTGTTTATCCACTGAAGCTAATTGCTAGTTGTCCAAACTATGTTTGTTCAACATATCTACAACAATCTGAGAGTCACACATGATCTTCTTCCAACTTAAAGAAATACCCTCTCTCTACTTCAATCTTAATAGCAAGGGCCTCCATTAAATTATTAGAGTGTTGACCTTTATAAATAGAGAAGAAAAAAACAACACCAACATCATTACCCCTACCTATACCTCCAATACCAACATGTCCTGGGTTCCCACGAGAAGATCCACCCGTATTAATCTTCAAGACCCCAACAAGAGGAGGTATCCACCTCCCATCTCTACAAATCCTCTGCTTGACAAAACTGGGCTTGTTACTAGCAAAGTAGCCCACTCTACTACCCCCAAGTTCAAATTCCTTACAATAGCATAATCACTAGGATCAACGTGTTTAGACATATCACACTTTGCAAAGATAGTCTCTTGAAGCCTGCTAATTATCTTCCGCCACAATTGAAAGCTCCCCAATTTAGAATTGCAAAAAATCCTACAGTTTCTTTCCAACCAAAGATTCCAGATAATAAAAGTAGGCCCAATAGCCCAAGTCACCTGAAGAAAGGATGTCTTCATTGAAGGTCTACCCAAACTCTCCCAGAATTCAAGTAAGGACGTAGCGTGAATGCATGCATGTTGCCATGCTTCCCACCACCTATGTTAGATCTCTCTAGAATAGGACATACAAAAAACAAATGGGAGTTGCACTCCTCACTGTGCCGATAGAGAACAAAGATAGAGAGGCTTTGAAAATCTCTCTTGCGAAGATTCTCCCGTGTGAGACATTTCCTCTGAACAACCAACCATAAGAAAAAAATACATTTGGGCCAAGAAGAGCCGTTCCATACTTTCTTCCACCAGGGCACATTTGCTAGACCATACAATTGCCTGTCTAACACAACATAGCCTTCATCAACAGTAAATTTACCTTTTAGGCTAGGACTCCAAGCCAAAGTCTCTCTCTCTTTAAGGGAACTGCAAATCTTGTCCTCTAAGATATTAGCCAGTTCAACACGATCCACAATCCTCGACACAACCACTCATGTGGATCCTTCCACTAATCATTTTTACTGATAAATTTTAGTAGTAATGAATCGAGATCATTTTCAATAAATTTTAATTTAAATTATTTAGATTTATATATAGAACAGTTAATTTAAATAATTAAATATTTAACATTCATACATCTAAATATTATAATTTGTTCAAAGTTTAAACATATCTTATTATAAAAAGTCTAATTATTTGTATAATATTCAATATTTTTCAGAAACCAAAAATTCACCAAGCAGACGGTTTATATAATTATAATATTTAATATTTTTTAGAAACCAAAATTTCACCAAGTAAGACGGTTTATAGAATTATTCCTTTAATCATAATGTATATGATTCTGAATTTTGACAATCATTAATGTTTTATTTGATAAAAGAAAAACAAAACTCAAATATTTTCCAAACCGTACACAACGTTATCCCTAAAAAATTAGGAATATTTCCTTGGCTTATTCGGAATTTGCAGTCGACTGGGGGATGGGCAAGCAAAAAGATGATCAAATGGGGCACGCCATCAGAAAGCAAATGGTACAAATCTAACCAAGTCTAAATTGAATTAGATATAGAAAAGAACATAAGACTTCTAATGTCAGATAAATTTCTTTATTTGTTTGATCTTTATTTTTAAGAAAAAGTTTTGTAAGCTTTTTAAAAAATGTAAGTGTAGTTGTTTAGATGTCATTATAAGTTGGACATTGTTGAAATAAAATGTTTTAATATTAAATAATTTCATTTGTATAAAAAACATAAAAATTTTCATTCCACTTTCTTTTAATTTCTTTAATTTATTTATTTTATACCAAAGATAATATAGGTTAGTCTTTAATTGAACTATGAAATTTTTTGCTTTCCAAGGAATATGTCTCTTTATACAAATCTTTAATTGATCTTACATAGTTAAATTTATCAAGATAACGTTTCTTGTTTTTTCCTAACTTCTTTTCTCACGTAGAATTGCAAAATTTACCTATAACACAAACATTTATTTCTTCGTGCACACACATTCAAGTGAATGTTCCATTTGCTCATCCACTTGATGGTTTGTTTAATCTAGGACTTCTTCCTCTCATTCAAGACATTTTTAATGACAATCTTAGGCTATCTATTTATCTCTTATCTAATCAATTTTTTAGATATCCTAGAAGATGCACTATAGTAGTCATTTCAATAGGAGACTAGCTTTAAGTAGAAGAATCTCACAGGGGACTAAAGCTTTTAATTTGAATCTACTTGTGATCATGCATTTTTGGATTCTCGATTGGCTTCCACTTTAAGTCTTAAGTGTTGCTAGTCCATCAAAATTATTAAATAACATGAATATAATCTAAACAGATTTCCAATCCTATAATTCCACCTCTATGTTGTTTTGTTGGTAAAGCATCAAGTGCTCTCCAACCTCCTAATTTTCCTTCCTAATGTAAGTTTCACAATTGAGTTTGTTGTTCAAGTTAATTCTAAGGTATTTATACTCTATTACTTCTTCTAGAATACTCCCCTCAAAGTAAAATTTAAATTGATTCTGTTTCTTTATGTTAGGGAAGATTGCGATCTTGGTCTTGTTGGTAACTTGCATACTTACCTAATTGTCTTGAACTACTCACTTAGGGTATATAAATTCTCTTGAAAACCTTGCATGGATGTAATAATCAACATGAGAGTGCTAGCATACAAAGGAAGTCTCACAATATACTCACCTAAAATAACACAATCTCCACCTTATAAATTTAGCCATTCTTCAAGTTTGTTGATATATAAGTCAAAAAAGTATGGGATAGAGGGTACATTTTCTTAACTCCATTGTTGTTTCTATTTTTTTGAAGACTTATATGAATTTTGATTTTATATAGAAATATTCATAAATCCTATGGATAGTCACTCTATAATGCTTTGGGATACCATGTTCCTTCATTTTGAACCATAACTTCTACCTAGGAACCATATCGAAAACTTCCTTGAACTAAAAAAGTCAACAATAATATTCTTCTTTTTCATTCCGTTTTTTTTCAATGATATGCTTTAAATTAGTTCTATGGTCTATTGTTGAGTGTTTTGACCAAAAACCTACTTGCCCTTTTTTCCTTTTATTTTTTTCTTCTATCCACTTGTTGATAATATGTATAACCATGCTTCCAAAGAACTTCACAAAAAAAAAAAAATCATGTCATGATGGTCCTATAGTTAAAAGGATTGTTGACATTCTTCACTCCAAACATGAGGTATTACTAGGTTATTACTCTAATATCTTGGAACATGCTCAATGATGTTGTTGAATTTTTTCTTAATGTGATGGTCAAGGATTTTCATCCCCCATTTCAGCTATTCTACTTGGATCTCAACCACATCACAAGCCTTTCCAACACTCGACTTCTTAATTCCTTATTTAACCTCTTGTAAAATTTTTGTTCTCATGTTAACCAAGGAGGACCTTAATCTTAGATTCCTTCTCATATTATAATTTTGTATAAATAATCCATATAGTGGTTGTAATGTTATTCTCAATTTATTTTCTACTTTGTTGAATCCTCTCTAGAATAATTTTAGGTTAATCTTCTCTACATACAACAACTCTCCCCCCCTTGCTTTCGCGAATTCTTTATTTTTATTTTATAATATTCTTGTACAAATTTTCTCTACTTCCTCTTTACTTCTCCGTGAGAGCCCTCCTTATAGCCTTGTAATTCTTATTAAACCCAAGATTTGCTGAAAATAACTTGTTTTCTTTTTCATATTTTTGTCCTTTTAAAACCCTCAAACACTTCTTGAATTATGTTTTCTCTAGCTAATGTCTTTGAAAACCTTTTATTATTTATTTCTTCTATATTATTTTCTTTAGCACTTATTTGAAGATAATTTTTTTTGTTTGACTATAAGATTTTTTCTCATTACTAGAGGTTAGAGGTTGATGGTTGGGTTGCCCTTTTAGTGTATGTTTATTTCTTTCCACCCAAAAAATATTATACATATTGGACTATGGTCTAATTTAATTTCTATAGGGAGATCTTCAATCATAAACTCTATTATCCTCTCAATCAAGATTTATAAACAAATGGCATTATTAAGCACATTTGCACCATTGTAAGTTTTACATATGTAATTTCTCAATTTCTTGGACCCTACTCATACCATTGCAAATTCACAAATCATAAGTGCTACACAAAGTTAGAAGTTATTTTCCAAAAACATTAATGGCCTTGTAATCATGTGAACATCTTGACCATTAGTGATTTTTATCTTGCTGCAAAGAGAGAAGTTTGTTCATGGGTTCAATTGGCATTGAAATCTCAAAAAAATAATAACCTTTCCATGCTGATATATATTTTGTAGAGTTGTAAATGGTTCCTTTTCAACTAACCTAGACGTTCTAGAGGGTTTTGAGGCATGTAGGGTAAAATAGTGAATCTTTTATATATATGTAGTGGTAAAAATTACATATTATGCCTTTTCCCTTATAATTTAGCCTTTTTTTATTGGATGGTTCTTTATTAAATAATAAGTTTATAATTGACATATTTTTGTATTAAATTTGATTCATGACCTTTTTTCAGGATGTTTGCATTATTATTCTTTTGGGAACTAATTTTACTCTTTAGATCTCCCATTTATGACTTTGGTTCGAATTTGTGGGTGTAAAATTGAACCAACTCACCTCTCTATGTGTTGATTTGAACCTTAAAATTTTAAAATTTAAAATTTAAATTGAATCTTTGTTGGATTAATTGTCATTGATGTCAAAGGACCATTCATTAGCATGCATTATTTTAACATGTGACAAATTAATTTTTGTTTGGGTTGCCAAGAGGGATGACCTCCTTGAGTTGAGAGCCCACCTCGACCAAGGGACTTTAAACAATAAAAATATATTTTACTTGCTTTTAGGCTGATCTCCTTGGAAGGACATGGTTGTTGAGTGTAGTTCCGTTTGGAGGTGTATTAATAAGAAGTTTATTGGAGGATTATATGACAAGAAATCATTGAATATCTTTCCTAATATTAGAGCATATCTACAACAAAAAAGAGAAATTTATGAGTAGAAATGTGACATATTTGGAGCAGAAATAGTGTAGATTTTGTAAAGATATATTTTAGATTTTTGAGAGCAATCATTGAAGATCATATTATAGATTTGATTAGAGATGTATTGCAAATTATAAGGCAAATTTTGATGAAGTTGTGAGTAATTTTTGAAGGAGATTTAGGGCAAATAAAAAATATCATTATTCCATTACATTTCGAAGGTTGGTGCCTTCAATTTTGCAAGATTAGTAGGCTGGTGTCTCTCACTCAAAGATATTGGTGTTTCTTGTTAAGTTAGTGCTTAATGGAGGGGATGGGTTGGTGCCTATGAAATTGTAAGAAGATTCAAATATAAGCAATATTTCTCTATGGTTTTCTCTCGCAATGGTTTCCATGTAAAATCATGTGTGCATCTTGTGTTCTCTATTGTTAGATCTTACTTTTGATTATTGTTTTGTCATTGCTAAAGTTTTAATAAGTGAAAAGTTGTATAATATTGATTCATGCCCCCAAATATAATTGTGTGTTTCTTCAATTGGTATCAAAGCGAAGTTCCTTAAGAAAATCCTAAATGATTGAAGGAAATATCTTACAACACAGATGTAAAGTCAAGAAGGGTTCTCCTCAAACTGATCTCCATTATTCAATAAAAACAACTATGCATTTTGGAGCACAAAAGGATGTACACTTATTTGATGGCTCATGGATTTGATGTATGGAAACTGGTTGTGGATGATTATGTGGAGCCATCTACTCCACCAATGGATTAAGCTCAAAATAGGGCAAATGAGAACAATGCTAAAGTAATCAATGCAGTTCTAAGTGGTTTAATTGAATTATAATTTTTTGAATTCATGCTTGCACATTGGGAAAAGAAATATGGGATATGATTAAAAAAAAATATGAAGGAGATGAAATAATGAAAAGGGCAAAGCTCCAAACACACAAGAAACAATTTGAAAGCTTGAAGAAGAAGGATGAAGAGAATGTTGCCATATTTTTCCTCTAAATAGATAAGATCATAAATGCTATCAATGGTCTTGGAGTAGAGATTGAGGATGAAGTATTTGTGCAAAATGTATTAAGATATCTTCCCATGAGATTTGATGTGAAAGTCTCTGCTATCAAATAAGTGAAGGATCTAGACACCTTGAAGATGGACAAGTTGCTTGGCATCCTCATTGCTTATGCAATGAAGACCAAGAAAGAAATATCATCAAAATGAGAAGTCGCCTTCAAAGCATCAATAAGGATGAAGAACAAAGGGATCATATCAAGTGAAAGTTCAAATTGCGTGGAAGAGGCCAATTTTGTAAAGAAGTTCACAAAATGATCTATCAAGAACAAAGATAAGCATACTATTAAATATTTTAGATGTGATAATATGGGTCATTTTGCAGCCAAACATCCACATGTTGGAAGTATTAGCAGCAAACATGAAGAATTTGACAACAAGGAAAAAGGAAAAAATATCAATATAGCAAGAAAATGCATAGTTGGGGGAAGCATGAGAAAAAAAACACTCAGAGTTATAAGAAGAGCCTGTATGTTTAGGAAAGAAATATTTCACTTGAGGAAAGTGACGAAAGCTTCTCCAATAGTGATAGAGAAGAAATTCTATTTATGGGCATAGAACAAAAGAAGATGCACCCAAAGGACAAGACAAAGAAACAAAGGAAAAGGGTTTTGAAAGAGAGGGGGAAACCATTGTGGATCTTGAGCAAGAGCTTACTATTTCCATAGATGAAATCAAAAGACTCAAGAAGAAAAATTCAAAGCTAAAGTCTCAAATTCAGTAAGACAATGAATCAAAGATAAAGCTACTTGAGGAATTAGAGTAGATGATTGTGGATCTAAAGACACAAATTGAGGAGGCTAAACGAATTGAATATTTCTTGAGAGATTAAATGAAAGTAAGGGAATTGGATTGTGAGAAGTTAGAACTTGAAATCATTTCCTTAGGGAAGGAATTTGAGAAGATAAAAAAACAACTAAATCGAAGTATGAAGTTTGATAAAATTACTAAAATGTTGGATGATCTTATCAATTCACAAAGATCACCATTCATCAAATTAGTCTTGGATTTGATGAAAATCAAAATAAGACAAAGGATGAGCTGCAAGTTATAACATTGTGGACCTACCAAAGAAAATGGATGAAAAAAGCCAAAAATCTATACCGAGGCTCTTAAAAAGGAAGAACACAAGGAGAAAAATGAAAAGGGGGAGTACAAAGTCCCACAAAAAAATAATCCACCTCCAAAGGTAAATAAGGACAACTACATATGGTCATTTCCTCAAAGACAACTACCATGCACAACAAGGTGTTGGGACCTATAAAATCTTGAGGGTTTAGGGTTTTTACTTTTTCATGAAAACATTTAGAAAAAATTAAACCTTTGTAGCGCATTATTGTAATTCATATTGAACTTGAACCCTTAGGTTCAAGGTTCAAGGTTTATCCGTTTCTCTTGCATGAGTCGTGGCTTTGTAATGTTTTTTAATAAGCAAGTGAGAATGCGTTATGTCAGGTTTGAACCATTTGCAAATCGGTTCAAGGTTCAAGGTTCAAGCTATTGGGACTCATAAAAATTTGAGTATTTTGGGAAGCCCATTTCAAACTGGTTCTGGCTTGTTTTTGACTGTTTTGAATTTTTGCCTTATCGGCAAGACCTACCCCGGTCGACAGGACTCACTCTGATGAGGTTGCAGGCAGTGTGTGTGGTGTTATTGGGTATTGGGTGGAGTGGTTTCATGCTATCCCGACCACCCGACGACATGGTGCAAGCGGGGGAGATATACATCGATGACATAAGCCATCAGAATAACGCAATGTAATGCTACTCGATGACCCGATGGAACATCATCCAGAGTGTGGTAGGTCATCAGCCATTGGGGGTCAAGTTCTGAAGTTATCCCAATGATCCGATGGAAAGGCCTAGGCATGGTCCATTTATCCCACATTGGCTGCGGGGAGGAGCATTTCAGTATTTAAAGGCAAAGCCCCATACATATTAAGTGTCAATGCTTACGGGCTTTTGGTAAGTAGCAGCTCAGAAGTGGTGGGCCCCTCATGCACATCTCAAAGCGCCCAAATTTTGCAGCAAAAGGAGAAATTAACAAGCGAGTAGGTTGCAGAAGATCGGATGGCCATCACTATACGCAAGATGAAAGTGCTCGATTGTTAATGGTCGCGACTTGGTGACTGTTGAGATGGCAGACAAGTGGTGGACATGTGGTGACACTGTGGCATAAGAGAGAGCCGCTCAGAGAGGCTAAGGGTCGAGCAGATCAAGGAAGATCAACGACCGGGAGAAATGATCCAACGGTTGTCGCCATGTCGCGATGGGAAGATGATCGCCGAGTATCGTCTGCGAATTGGTGACAAACCACTAGCGGTCAACTATGGCCGATAGTTAATACAAACGGTTACGGTAGACAGTTATGAGGTGGTTCATTCCGACGGTTAGTGGAGGTCATGCTAAAGTGTCAGGATGGAGACCCTGGAACCAATCGAGGGGTGCCACATGGCAGACAAGTGGCGCCAAGGTAAACTCTGAGAAAATCATGAGGTGTCGCGTGGTGACACACAACTGATAAGGTGGAAGGTCCAGTGGTGACACGAGGAAGACAGGTGGCGTGTCATCAAAATGAACATTGAGCAGACCTTGGCTTCGATGGACCTCTATATGGACTTGTAGACACCTAAAATTGCCATGTCTAATTAAATAAATATCTTTATTTATTTAATTATCTAAGCCTAATTCTTCTATTAATTAAATAAATCTTTATTTATTTAATTAATTCATTTATCCTCTTCTAGCTTTATTTCTCATTTAAATAAATACATTTATTTATTTAAATTATCCTTTTCCTAAATTAAATAAATATCTTATTTATTTAATTGATCCCACTTCTACTATTAATTAAATGAATCTTTATTTATTTAATTAATTCATTAGCCTTTTCTACCCATGGCACATGTCATTCATCTCTTAATTCCTACAGTACCTACCCCCTTTCATTATTTTATTATTTCCTCTACCTACCCTCTAATCAAAGCCGACCTCTTTTTACACCTCTTAATCTTATCCCTCCATTTCTTATAGTGTCTTCTATATAAGGAGATGCTTCCTTCATTATCAAACCCTAACTACCTAGCTAATGAATCAAGCTAACTACTACTTGGCATATGCGATTCTACTTGCAACCACATTCCGTTCTTTGTTGAGCTCTTGTGCACACATAAAATCTGAGAGCAAATATATCAAGCAAGATCAATTGAAATAGGAAGAATGGAGATTCACACCCTATTGGACATGTAATGGTATAATCTTTGTGATTTCATTTGATTTGCATTGTCTTAGGTAATCTTCATATGTTATGGTGGGTCTTTGTTGTTGTTAGGTTAGGGTTTTGTGGTTGAATCCATTTAGTCTTTCAACATTGTTCTTATTATTGTATCCATTTTTCACCATATACATTTTGGCACGCCCTGTGGGACCTGTAGCGGCAATCCACTGCGACCCCTAACCACCCGAGCATGTCTCTCCTCTCCCCCCTCCCTCCGTGGCACCACCCTCCTCTCTCCGACTGCACCCTGCCTCCTCTATCGGCCTCTACCCCCACCGTCTCCATCATCGTCACCATCCCCACCACTATCTCCGTCTAGCGGCTCTCCCGGATCTGTCAGGCGTGGGAAGGGATGCTCAACCCAATACGCTGTGTACTCTACATCCATGCCGGCATCCTCGATCTCTGGCCACATATCCCAGGGTAAGGGCATCATCTCCACAAACTATGTAACAGCCTGATCATATGATAGCAACGGCCCAACGCCTGATCCCTGACCGTCCGCGCGTACATACCAGAACCCCGTGGCATCCACTGGATCCTGCCAAACTGCCTGCCCACCCTGTCAACCAGCTGCCTCTCCAGTACATAGGGCATCCGCCCAATCAGATACCTGCTCTGGAAGGTGTAGGGTAGCTCTACTGCATCATCCTCCCACTGCTCGCATCCCAGGTATGGCCTCCATATAACCATATCAATCTCATATATAGCCTGCCGCCAGTACTCCAACCTGCCAATCTGTGGCTGCGAGGTAATCATATCATACAAATGCATGAAACTACATCCATGACCTCTGCCCCTGAAGTGTATAGGTCGTGTCACTGGTAGATGCTCATAGGCCCACACTTGTAACAATGTGACTCCGCAACCTAATCCCACTGATCCGTGGTACGCAAACTGATGAAGCTCATAGTATAAGTGTGCCAACACACACGGTCCCCAGGCATATCTGGTGTGCTGTGTCACTAGTGTCTCCAATGTACTCCCCCAGCCCACAGCCAATCCTTGTGTCACTCTATCCGGACACAAGAACCCACTGATCACTCCTCCTACCACTGTTGGTAGTGCTAACCCTATCGCTGTCATGGTGTCCCATGCCACGTGTCTTGCCCTCATCTCCAGTCCTGGATCCTGGAACACTCGTCTCAAGGCATCCCTGTCTCCCTCTCGATCGTACAGAATCAGATCCCCATCAATCGGTATCCGCAAAATCCTGTATACATCCTCCAAGGTGACTGTCATCTCACCCATCGGCAAATGGAACGTGCAAGTCTTAGAGTGCCATCTCTCCGCCAGTGCAGTCAGCAATCCCATGTTCGCCCGAAACTCAGGCACATACAGAATATGTCTCAATCCCATAGCCTCAATCACAGCTCTGTCCTCAAACGTCAACTCAGGTCGCAACATCTGAGTCGATGGGAATCTCTCCCGTGACTCTAGCATAGGCAGATACTCATGCAGTCAAGCAAATCAATCATGTCAGTCATAGTGGCATTCACTGTTCATCACAAAATGCTGCTCTTTATCCTAGTGCTTATATTTATCATATGAAGCTATTTATCCTAGTGACACTCACTGTTCATTACAAAGTGTTGCTATTTATCCTAGTGGTACTCCCTGTTCATCACAAAGTACTACGTGTTTGCACTCCCTATTCATCACAAAGTGCTGCTCACTTTTGCACTCACTGTTCATCACAAAGTGCTGCTCACATTTGCACTCATTGTTCATCACAAAGTGTTGCTCATATTTGTACTCCCTATTCATCACAAATTACTCTCTATGTCTTGGTACTCACTGTTCATCACAAAGTGCTGCTCATATTTTAGTACTTTGTGATGAACAGGGAGTACAGACTATCCATTCATAATAAACTTACCCATTTCCATCATGGCTTGTTATTGATCTACCCAAGATTGGTTAGCCATTCATAATAAACCTCCCTTTTCACCCCTTTCCATCCCTAATAAATCAGCTCCTAACTGTGGCTAAGGCAAATCCTACGTCTAGTGATGGGTGTGGAACTGAGAACATCACATGTTTCGAGGAGTACAGTTTCTTCCACTTTTCTTCAGTCTATTCGCGCACAACCTGCAATAAAGCAACACTTGCATCGACAATCCGCAATAAAGTTTTGTCTTCTCCACAATAAAATATTAGTTTCATGGATTCAGTCAGTTTCAGATGAGACACAACAGTGACAATGTGCTTCAACAAATCAAATCTTTCAACAGACTCAGACAACATATGGTTCAGTGCTATCTATCCTTTTTGTGAAAGTAAACATTGTGACCACAATCAAATAAGACTTATACAAGTGACAAGAGACACTAAACTTGAGGACTACAATGAATGTTGGTGTCGAGTCTTGGTTTTCTTTTGATTTTATCTTTTGGTGACATGTCTTTTAGCTTTTCCGGGATGTCTTTGACTAGAGATTCTATCTCCAGGATGTCTTTGACTAGAAAGGTGAGGATGGGGTATCGTCACCTATTTTTCTTTGCTGTCTGTGGATTGTCTCTTAGTAATGCTATGGCTTGTCCAAGGATATGAGGACACTGTGAGTCTAGTATGAACTGGGGCATTCCTTGTTTGTGACTGTCTAATCTCCATGCAAACGGGTACAATGACTTTCTGGGTCAAACATATGCCTTGATTGTCATAACCTACTTTCCATAATAAAGCTCAACGATGATAACGCATAAGAAGCTCTTTCATTTTCATATCTTCTATCTTCCATCCCCCTTTCTTGATTGACTTCCATCATCCTTCTTGAGTCTGCGTAGCCTGCTATCACATGACTAAGTATAATGACACACCAAAAATATTTGCATTTCATGTAGTTGCACCTGCATTACCACATATAAGCATTTTATACATACATATAGATATCACAATTGCATCACATCCTGCACATAACACATATTAGCACATTTTACATTCTCATCATGTAAATAATCATTTGCATTATCATATTCATTTGCATTTCATACATTCACATTCACATATGTATAACATATAAAACATAAAAGAACAAAAAATATTGCATTTCATCATGTACATATTTGCATCCATATCATAACCATCACATAGAAACATACATCATGAAACATCATCATACAAAAATGGTACAATACTGATACATAGGGAGCCCTCTACGGCTATGATGAACTCCCTCCCTCGGAGCCACCTAGCCTCGATGGAATCTGAGCCCTGGAAGGACCCGCCTCAGGGTCATCTCTCCTGCCCCCTCTATCTGGTGGTGGTGGAGGACCCATAACCCCACCGCTAGATGCCTGTCTCCTCTGGCTCCCTCCTGTAGTTGTCGCTGTCCGCGATGGTCTATGAAAGCTCCTCGCTCGCTGATCTGGTGGCATTACACCATAATATAGATCCCGCCAGTAGCCTATCTCCTCTCTTGCCCGCAGGACATAGGCATATCCAACCCCTGTGTCCTTTGCCGCCTGCCTCCCAACCCTCAATGCTATCTCAGCCTCAGTATAGCGCTGGATAGCTTGATCCCGCTCATTCTCTGTCTCCCTCAGTCACCTCTTGAGCCTAGCGGTCTCCCTTTCCAGGTCCTGGATCTCATCTGCCTATCCCTGGCAGATCTCCCTCAGCTCAACCAACTCATCCTCCTCCGCTTCGGCCCCCTGTGCCTGTGCCTGTACCAGTGCCTGTACCTACACCTGCCTTTGTCCCTGTCCCTGCACCTGTCTGGGACCCTGTGTTGCTGGTACCTGTAGCGACAATCCACCATGACCCCTAACCACCCGAGCATGTCTCTCCTCTCCCCCCTCCCTCCGTGGTGTCACCCTCCTCTCTCTAACTGTACCCTGCCTCCTCCGTCAGCCTCTACCCCCACCGTCTCCATCATCGTCACCATCCTCACCACTATCTCCATCTAGCAGCTCTCCCGGATCTGTCAAGCGTGGGAAGGGATGCTCAACCCAATACGCCGTGTACTCTGCATCCATGTCGGCATCCTCAATCTCTGGCCACATATCCCAGGGTAAGGGCATCATCTCCACTAGCTGTGTAATAGCCTGATCATATGATAGCAATGGCCCAAAGTGCGCCTGATCCCTGACCGTCCGTGCATACATACCAGAACCCCGTGGCATCCGCTGGATCCTGCCAAACTGCCTGCCCACCTTGTCAACCAGCTGCCTCTCCAATACATAGGGCGTCCGCCCAATTAGATACCTGCTCCGGAAGGTGTAGGGTAGCTCTACTGCATCATCCTCCCACTGCTCGCATCCCAGGTATGGCCTCCATATAACCATATCAATCTCATCTATAGCCCGCCGCTAGTACTCCAACCTGCCAATCCGTGGTTGCGAGGTGATCATATCGTACAAATGCACGAAACTACGATCCATGACCTCTGCCCCTGAAATGTATAGGTCGTGTCACTGGTAGATGCTCATAGGCCCACACTTGTAACAATGTGACTCCACAACCTAATCCCACTGATCCGTGGTACACAAATTGATGCAGCTCATAGTATAAATGTGCCAGCACACACGGTCCCCAGGCATATCTGGTGTGCTGTGTCAGCAGTGTCTCCAATGTGCTCCCCCAGCCCACAGCCAACCCTCGTGTCTCTCTATCCAGACACAAGAACCCACTGATCACTCCTCCTACCACTGCTGGTAGTGCTAACCCTGTCGTCGTCATGGTGTCCCATGCCACGTGTCCTGCCCTCATCTCTAGTCCTGGATCTTGGAACACTCGTCTCAAGGCATCCCTATCTCCCTCTCGATCGTATGAAATTAGCTCCCCATCGATCAGTATCCACAAAATCCTGTATACATCCTCCAAGGTGACTGTCATCTCACCCATCGACAAATGGAATGTGCAAGTCTCAGAGTGCCATCTCTCCGCCAGTGCAGTCAGCAATCCCATGTTCACCCGAAACTCAGGCACATACAGAATATGTCTCAATCCCATAGCCTCAATCACAGATCTGTCCTCGAACGTCAACTCAGGTCGCAACCTCTGAGTCGATGGGAATCTCTCCCATGACTCTAGCATAGGCAGATACTCCTGCAGTCAAGCAAATCAATCATGTCAGTCATAGTGGCATTCATTGTTCATCACAAAATGCTACTCTTTATCCTAGTGCTTATATTTATCATATGACGCTATTTATCCTAGTGACACTCACTGTTCATTACAAAGTGTTGCTATTTATCCTAGTGGTACTCCCTGTTCATCACAAAGTACTACGTGTTTGCACTCCCTGTTCATCACAAAGTGCTGCTCACTTTTGCACTCACTGTTCATCACAAAGTGCTGCTCACATTTGCACTCACTGTTTATTACAAAGTGCTGCTCATATATGTACTCCTTGTTCATCACAAAGTACTCTCTATGTCTTGGTACTCACTGTTCATCACAAAGTGCCTCGATCTATCCTAGTCTTTCCTAGAGGACCTGCTTGAGTGTATCCTCTTAGCAATTTATCCAATCGACAGCGTATGTTCATCACAGAACTGCCGATTTGACCTTGAAGACGCAAACGCACCTAGTGCACATTTATTACAATACCTAACATGCATTAATGACAACAATAAATGCAACAAAGTACAAGGAGGTTTTGTTGTACTTACCGGCTCTCTTGCCTCTGCTGGCCTCTGAAATCAACGAACACGATCGAATCTGTGAACCATTGCCATCGCTGCTGACTGCTGCTGCTCTATCTCGCTCTGCACTTTGATCTCTTGGAGGTGTAGATGACAATGAGGATGTATTTCCCTCATGGTCTATTTTATAAACTACCCTAGCTCTAGTCCTCGTCTCCCGAGTCAGTCTTCTTTATTCCGTGACTCTGTCACTCTATCCTATCCGGTCAGTCCTTTCTAGCCTTTCTTTCTTATTGAGAGATTGTCTGCCATCTTTTCAAACATTTTTCATCCAATCTCTCGAGGGGGCATATCATTCCCATCTTGGGGCAACTTTGTATCAGTTCATATTATCTTCTTTGAAACAACGCGACAAGCCGCATTGTCTCAAAGAGGGGCAAAATGTAGACTCCTAAAATTGCCATGTCTAATTAAATAAATATCTTTATTTATTTAATTATCTAAGCCTAATTCTTCTATTAATTAAATAAATCTTTATTTATTTAATTAATTCATTTATCCTCTTCTAGCTTTATTTCTCATTTAAATAAATACATTTATTTATTTAAATTATCCTTTTCCTAAATTAAATAAATATCTTATTTATTTAATTGATCCCACTTCTACTATTAATTAAATGAATCTTTATTTATTTAATTAATTCATTAGCCTTTTCTACCCATGACACATGTCATTCATCTCTTAATTCCTACACTACCTACCCCCTTTCATTATTTTATTATTTCCTCTACCTACCCTCTAATCATAGCCGACCTCTTTTTACACCTCTTAATCTTATCCCTCCATTTCTTATAGTGTCTTCTATATAAGGAGATGCTTCCTTCATTATCAAACCCTAACTACCTAGCTAATGAATCAAGCTAACTACTACTTGGCATATGCGATTCTACTTGCAACCACATTCTGTTCTTTGTTGAGCTCTTGTGCACACATAAAATCTGAGAGCAAATATATCAAGCAAGATCAATGGAGATAGGAAGAATGGAGATTCAAACCCTATTGGACATGTGATGGTATAATCTTTGTGATTTCATTTGATTTGCATTGTCTTAGGTAATCTTCATATGTTATGGTGGATCTTTGTTGTTGTTAGGTTAGGGTTTTGTGGTTGAATCCATTTAGTCTTTCAACATTGTTCTTATTATTGTATCCATTTTTCACCATATACAGGACTCACCGAAGGCATCAGTTTCATCGACATGAAAGGTGTTGATGAAACTAGGGTTTCGATAAGACAAGAAAGCGACTAGCTGAAGAGGAAGTTTGGCTGAAAGAATGTGCCAAATAGAACCAAAGATGATTTGGCGGTCTAGGTGGGTCAGGTGGCGAACCAGAGGTTGACAGGTGGTAGGCCTGACTGGATAGGTGGAGTCCAGGAAGATCTCAAAGAAAATCCAGAGGTGCCACATGGTGACACCATGGCATAGGCGAGAGCCACTCAGATGAGATAAAGGCCGAGCAGGTTAAGACGATCTGACGACCAGGTGAGATGATCCAACGGTTTTCGCCATGTCTCGATGCAAAAAAGCTCACCAGCTATCCCCTGCGACTTGGCAACAAAGCACGTGCGCTAAAAGGAAAGTGGCCCAGGTGTTAAGGATCAAGCAGGTTGAGGGAAGATCTACGACCGTCGCTATACCGCGAGATGAAGGTGCTCGTTGGTTATCACCTGCGACATAGTGACTGGCGAGGTGGCAGTTGAGGTGGCCATCTAGATGGATCCAAAGGCGAATCAAGATGTGCCACGTGTTGGGCCCACCAGAAGAGAGAGTGATAGAAGGAGCCGCTCAAGCGAGGTAAGGGCTGGGGAAGTCAAGGCCGATCAACGGTGATCCAAGGAAGATCAACAGCTGTCGCTAAGTCGCAACAAAAATTTTCTCGATGGCTAATGGCCGCGACTTGGTGACCAAGTGGTGGGGCCCGATAGAGAAGGAGAGCAATCCAAAGGAAATAAAAAGAACAAGCGACAAGGAAGAAACAAAGAGCTTCATTCAGGTGGTGAGTCCAGGCTGTGTTGAGGTGGTAGGATAAGGACCCTGAAGTGAACCAGAAGGTGCCATGTGGTGGAGATGCATGGCAGATGTCTGCGTAGGAAATTCAAAGGTTTAAAATAAAATTTTAGACTATGGTGAAAAGGTAGAAAATTAAACGACTGACTTGCAGAGAGATTGATGACTAAGGGATTATTTTTTGCTCGATATATAAGTGTTATATATCGTTGGAAAGCTCCGAGGAATTTGATTTTGCAGTCAAGTGTAACCCACAATAAGTATTTTTGGGGTAGTTACCTCAGGATCTCAGATTGGATTTTTCAGTCAAAAAGATTGGATTTTCTGTAGGCCAAGTTGTGCGAAACAGTTAATGCTGAAAGATGGGGTAGTTGCCATTGTCAGAGAATGAAATCTGATTTTATCCTCCTTCCTTCTTATTCGAGAGTCTTCTCATTTTGTAAGGGTTCTAGATTTTTGTGAGCAAGGCTCCATAATCTTGGCTTCCAATTCCAAGTTTTTCCAAGTTTGTACAGTGTAATGTCTTTTTTCAAGCAATAGAGTATCTTCTTGCTGTAGATTTTTTTTGTTGCAGGTCACATATATGTAAGGCATATATACAGTTTATTGGATTGTCTTTAGGCATTCTCTTATTTTCAATAAATCCAGTCTTCAAGGGAGTTTGGGTTTGTCCTCTCAAAGTGAGAGTGTAATGGTTGTTCTTAGGTACTCTTCAAGGAAGAGTTTAAATTCTATGAATAATCATTTTGGATTCAGGATAATGTCTGGATATTTATGATCCTCTGTTTGAGTTTAGAATGTATTAATGTTAGGCATTAATACAAGGATATTTTTCTCAATAAATTGGATTTGCAATAGAGGTTTTCATTTGCAGATTGATGTATAACTCAATGCCCTTGGATAAGGCACTGATCTTGCATATTCTGGTGATTCTTAGAGAGTTTTAATAATCAAATAGCCTTTTACTTTTATGTTGTAGGTTTAGTTTGTTTCACCTATCTCATGCTCCAATCTAGTTGAGATATGAATGTAGATCTAGCCCATCTATAGTAACCTCCTTGTTGTTGATCCCTTATGAGATCTATCTGCTTTGGTTGATGCTTGCATGTGTGTAATGGGTCTGATTTAATGCATCAAAGGTATACCCACATAGGTTTTGCAAAGCATGAAGAGTAGAAGGATTGTTATCCTTGTTATGTTGTCCAAGCCCTGAAGTATTTCATAGATTGAAATTGGCCATTTCATAGATATATTGCAGGTGAACTTGGGTTTCTCGTTTTTTAGAACAACACAAGGCTTCAATATTCTTTCCATGGTTATTGATTTTTATGTAATTAGTTTGGGCATAAAGTAGTAAATCATAGATTGCAAATAAGGAATGATTTTGAATTCACAAAGAGGAATTATATTCATTTGCCACTCTTATGGATTATACGTTTGTCATTTTCTGTAAGTGTATCAATTTTTGGCACATAGAAATTTTTTGCAGAAGTACTTTTGTTGAGCCTCTAAGATAGAATAAGAAAGATGTTCACAAAAAATAAAAAAGGATGAGTCCAACAAGGTTTAGAAAAAAAAGGTGCAAGAAATGAAGGAAAGGTTCATGCTTGTACAATTTGTACTACATGCTCAAGATGAGAAAGACCAATGGTATGTTGACAATGGTTTCTCAATTGACATGACCAGTGACAAAACAAAGTTTCTCTTTCTAAAGAAACTGAATGAAGGAATGGTAAAATTTGGGGACATGCTATGACAAACATAAAAGGTAAAGGTACACTTAATCTAAATAACGGAAGAACTAAAAATAAGGATGTCTTATATGTTGAAAGATTGAAGCATAATTTCCTAAGTGTGACTTAGATGTGTGACCAAGGAAACACCTTCACGTTCATTTTGGAGGAGGTAAAATTATGAAAAATGAAAAATTGATAGCCGATGATTATAGAATCGATGGATATCTCTACAGTCTTAATGAAATTAAAAGTGAAAAATGCTATATGAGGAAAGAAGATGAGAGTTTGATGTGACACAAAAGCATGAGACACCTAAAGTTTGATAACATTGTGAAGATCAACAAAAAGTAAGTTGTAAGGGACATGTTGAGATAGAAAAGCCTTAAAATATTATTTTCAAACAGTTTCTTAATATGACAAACAAATGAGGACAAGTTTCAAATTTGAATATTCTACATCAAAGCCTTTGGAACTTGTTCACACTGATTTATGTCGACCAACAAAAACTCTCACCTTGCAATATTTATGACTTAGGTAGCTTTTCTAAAGAAACTGAAAAGTTTAAGGAATTCAAAGCCTTAGTAGAGAATGCAATAGTGAAGATCAAATGCCTTAGATTTTACAGAGGGGGAGAATTTACTTCAAATAAATTTGAAGAATACCGCGATAGACATGGGATAAAGAGACAATATTTAGTTACAAGAACTCCATAGAAAAATGGAGTAGTTGAAGGGAAGAATATAATTATTCAAGGAATGGAAAGAGCCATGCTAAATGAATCCAAGATATCTAACACAATGTAGAGAGAAGCAATTCATACAACTCGTAGACATCCAAAATCAATTAAATTAAATATTTAATTAATTTATCCTTTCTACATATAAATTTATTTAATTATGTCATTCCCATTCTTCTCAGAATTAATTAAGTTTAATTTAATTAATCCTGTCACTATAGTCCAATAATTGATTTATCAAATAAATTAATTATTCCCCATTCTTCTAAAGTCATCTAAATAATTAATTCTTCTAAGTCCCCTCTAGTTAATTAATTTTAATTAATTAAATTAAATCATGTGATTCCTACAAATCACTTCTTCTAATCCTCACTTAAGCTAATTAATTCTTCTAGAAGCCTGATTACCATTATTCCCCAATTTTTAATTCCTCCACTCATTCTCTCTCCTCTTGTCGAATCCTCCTAACTTATCCATTTTCTCTCTAATCTCTCATTAATTCACCTAATCTCCCCACTAAATAATTTGCACAATCCTAATCACCATGATTAGGAGCAAAGTCAATTTCTTGCCATAAATGGCTTGTCTCCTCTCAACTTCCAAACCTTAAATGCACCAACTTTGGTCATTTCAAGGATTTCAAATTCTTCTATTTTTCCATGCTTCCTCACTTCCCAAGTAATTTTCAATTCCTTTTCTCTCCTCTTTCTCCCATGCAATCCATTAATTAAGAATTTTTAATTCTCTTGTCCTCTCTCAAGGAATTTTAAATTCCTTTTTATTCCTCCAATGTACTTGGGGATCTCTTCCCCATGTACTTCTAGGTGTGTGAAGACAAGAAATGCCTTTATGGAAAATCTCTTGAATCCCACACTTTGTCCTTTGAATCCCTTTTATCATTTTCTTTTAATTCTCACCCTTTATTCCAAATCAATATTTGACCTCCATTCCTCCTTCCTCAAATCTATAAATTGGGTCTCCTCCCCTTCATTTGGAATCCATCATTTGTGCAATCTCTTGATGCTAGTATAGGCTTAGAAATATCATCCATAACATCCACATTATATTCATTTTGCACCATACTTAGCCAATCATCCACTCATTAATCAAGCTATCATACATATTATTGTTGTGTGTGGAGAGCAACCCACATATATACTTAGGACCAATCCAAACAAAGTTGAGGAGGGGCGCATTCTCAACTTCATCCAAGTTCCAATCAGAGGAACAAGTGGTTTCATTGCAAAGGTATAGGGTTCCTTGATGTTTTATTTGAATGTTTGTGTTTATTGGGATTTAAACCAACCTTATCGCCATTGCATGGTTTTCCCTTGGTTCAAAACTATCTACATTTCAAATTGAGCACAAATAAGGGTGAATAAGAACTTTGGAAGGGAAGGCCTGCATTAGTAAAGTACTTCAAGACATTTGGAAGCAAGTTTTACATAAGAAGAGATGTTGAAGATTTAAAAAAAAATGATTCTAGGAGCAATGAAGGTATTTTCCTTGGGATATTCCACAAGGAGCAAAGCTTACAAATGCTATAACAAAATATTGTACAAATTTTTTGAAACTACACATGTGAAAACTGACAAAGAAATAAATCTAAAGAAAATAGTACAAGATATTGATTTTCAAAAAGAAGAAAGTTGTAAAGAATAAGAAACTAAGAAAAAATTGAAACTTGAGAAGTTGAGCAAATAAATCCAAGAACTTCATCAAAGGCACCACCCAAGACACTGTCTACATTTGTTCAAAAGATCCATCTTGAATATTTGATTATTGGAACAAAGGTACAAAAGTTAAAACAAGAAGAAGACTTTATAGTACATTAGTAAATGCAAACCCGTGTTTTCTTTCCAAAGTTGAACCAAATAAATTTTCAGAACCAAGTGAAGACAAACATTGGATCAAGGCAATGGAAGTGGAGTTGGATTAGATCGAGAAAATTGAAACTTGGGAGCTTGTCCCAAGACCTAAGGACAAAAATGTGATTGGCACTAAGTGGGTTTTTAGAAACAAACTAAATGAGGATGTCCAAGTTGTAAGGAATAAGGCAAGGTTGGTATGCAAAGGATAGACTCAATTTAAAGGAGCTGACTTCGAAGAAATGTTTTCTTGTATTACATGTATGGAAGCCATGAGTATGTTCTTATCCCTTTCCGGCTTTAAATTCTATCAAATGGATGTGAAATCAGCCTTTCTAAATGGAGACCTAGAGGAAGAAGTATACATTGAACAACTTGAAGGGTCCATTATATTAGAAAATGAAGAATATATGTGCAGGTTAAAGAAGGCCCTTTATGGTCTAAAGTAAACCACAAGGGCTTAGTACTCAAGGCTAGACATGTAACTTCAAGAGCAAGGCTTCCAAAGAGGAATTGGGGATGCCAATTTGTATATCAAGAATGAAGGAGATAATTTTTTGTTTATTGTAGTCTATGTGGATGACACTATTTTTGGAGATAGTGAGGAATTGTGCAAAGACTTTGCCTCTAACATGCAAAAGGAATTTGAGATGTAAATTCTTGGTGAGTTATCTTTCTTTCTTGGTTTGTGAATCTCTGTGTTAGATAAAGGGATATTTATTTCTCAAACCAAGTATGTTAAAGAGATGTTAATGAAGTTTGGTATGGAACATTATAATATAGTAGGTACTCCTATGATTACTGGTTATACATTGATCAAAGATGACGAATCTCCTTTAAAAAATCAAATTATGTATAGATCTATGTTTGGAAGATTTCTATATATAACACCTACAAGGTCCAATATTATACAAGTAGGTAGTTTGGTGTCACAATTTTAGGTAGCTTTGAAGGAAACTTGTGTTAATGCAATTAAAATAATATTGAAATATTTAAACTGGACTATGGATTTTGGATTGTGGTATCCAAGAGGTTAATATTTCACTCTTATAGCATATATGAATCCAGATTGGGTAGGTAGTGTTGGTGAAAAGAAGAGCACTAGCAGAGGATAATTCTTTCTTAGCAATTGCCTTGTATCTTGGTTAAGCAAAAAATAAGCTTCAATTTCTCTATCTATATCAGAGGAAGAATAGAAATTACAATTGTAGCTTGTTGCACACAAGTCTTATGGATGAAACAAACTTTGAAAGATATTAAGGTTGAGTATGAAAATACCATCCCAATACTTTGTGATAATACAAGTTCTGTCAACATATCAAAGAATCTAGTTATGCACACTAGGACAAAGCATATTCCAATTAAGTATCATTTCTTGAGGGAGAAAGTACTTGAGCAACAAGTAAAGTTGGAGTATGTTTCTATAAAGGATCGGATTATAAACATTTTCATAAATCCTCTTCCAAAAAAATATTAGGGATGTTTTGGAGTGGATTAGGATGGTTTAGGAACTTGCTTCTAGGATAAATTTAGAGGGATGGATTATCTCCTAGTTTATTAGGGATGGATTTAAAACTAAGGAAAAAAAATAGCGAAATCTAGAATGGATTAGGAATGGTTAAGGAGGGTTTGGTGTATATTAGGGATGAATAGGGATGGTTTAAGATGGTTTAGGGATGGTTTAGGGTGGATTAGGATGGTTAAGGAACTTCCTTCTAGGATAAATTTAAAGGGATGGATTATCTCCTAGAGAATTAGGGATTTAAAACTAAGGAAATCAATGAAATCTAGAATGGATTAGGAATGGTTAAGGATTGTTTGGTGTAGATTAGAGGTTGTTTAAGATGATTTAGGGATGGTTTCTAGGGTGGATTAGGATGGTTTAGGAACTTTCTTCTAGGATAAACTTAAATGATGGATTATCTCCTATTGGATTAGGAATTTAAAACTAAGGAAAGAAATTAGTGAAACCTATAATGGATTAGCAATGGTTAAGTATGGTTTGGTGTAGATTAGGGATGGTTTAAGATGGTTTAGGGATGTTTTATGGTGAATTAGGATGGTTTAGGAACTTGGTTCTAGGACAAATTTAAAGGGATGCATTTTCTTCTAATGGATTAGGGACTTAAAACCGAGGAAGGAAATTAGTGAAACCTAGAATGGATTAGGAATGGTTAAGGATGGTTTTATGTAGATTAGGGATGACTAGGAATGGTTTAGGAACTTGCTTCTAGGATAAATTTTTAAAGGGATGTATTATCTCCTAGTGAATCAAGAATTTAAAATGAAGGAGATTAGTGAAATATAGAATGGATTAGGAATGGTTAAGGATGGTTTGGTGTAGATTAGGTATGCCTACGGATGGTTTAAGATGGTTTAGGAAATTTCTTCTAGAATAAATTTAAAGGGATGAATTATCTCCTAGTAAATTAGAGATATAAATCTAAGTCCAATGAAATTAATGAAATTTAGTTCATGAATTATGAATTGTTAAGGGTGGCTTGGTGTAGATTAGGGATGGATAGGAATGATTTAAGATGGTTTAGGGTAGATTAGGATGGTTTAGGATCTTTCTTCTAATATAAATTTAAAGGGATGGATTATTGCCTAGTGGATTAGGGATTTAAGACTGTCCAGTGAAATTAATGAGCTCTAGAATGGAATAGGAATGGTTAAGAATGGTTTGGTGTAAATTAGGGATGACTATGGATGGTTTAAGATATGTTTAGGGATGGTTTAGGTGCTAGGAAAATAGGTGTTGTATACCTTTCTATAATAATATTTATAATTGCAATATTCTATTTATTATGTGAGTTGTACATGGACGTGTAAAGTGTAGAGATTCCATTGGAGTATTCTCAGGGCCACTTGATGAATTGTATTGTAATATTAGGATATTATAATGTAATTATCTAATATTGGGAAAATTAAATTAATAAAGTACCCAATATTAGATGTGGGGTCAATGGATAGGTAGCCCATGGTTTTAGCACATGATTTTAGTCACATGGTTTTAGCACGTGGTTTTGATGTAATAACATTTGGTAATTTTGTGGTAGATTGAATCTATAAAAGCAACCACAAGGTAGTTTTTTAAGGTTAGCAGGTTAGCCAGGTTAGCATTTTGTGGAGGTTGGAAGTGTAGCGTGGGATGTGCGGTTACATCCTTGTTCACACAGATTGCTTGTGGATGGTTGGGGTTGTGAATGCTTTGTAGTGTTGCATTGTTGATAATACATAGATTATAAATGATTTTGAAGGCTAGGTTTTTCCATCCAAAGGATTTTCCTAGTGTATATCTTGTGTCACTCTTTGATGCCTATGTTGTCTGTTCTTTGCATATGGATTTTAAGTGCTTATTTGTTTGGTTTCTCAATTAGGTTATGTTGAAATTGTCATTTGTATGGCTACAAGTTTCCTTTAATTAGGGAGGATAAGGATAAAATATCCCATGCATTATAGAGTGGATTGGGGATTTGACTAAGAAAATTAAAGTAAAATCTACTTGGATTAACCTACACCAGGTAAAACAAAACCGATAAATGAAGGTAATCAAGAACACCAACAATATCTAATGGTTCCTTTTTAACATTGAGATGCCAAAATATTTTCTCAAAATAGTTTCAATGGTGAAACCCAAAAGGTCTAAGATCCTTATTTGCATTGCTTTATTGGTATGAAAGAAGAAGAAGAATTTATTAACTTAATAGAGGCAATGATGTACCTTTTTTTTAATTAATTTCTATGGTTATATCCAAGTTTGTAACACTATAGAGCATAATATCATTACTGAATTATAAGTGGGAGATAGGCTCCACATTTTGAGCAATTTACACACCTTTCCAAATTTTAAGAGAATAATTGTTCTAACAACTCATCTAAAGGCCTCAATCATAATCACAAGAAAGGATAGAGAAAGAGAATTTATTTGTTAGAGGCCATTAGAAATTTTAAATAAACCACATGGAGAACCATTAATTAGAATGAGAAACCTACTAATGAAATGTAGTTGCAAATCTAATGAATCCAAGTCAAGTCAAATATGAATTTCATGAGAATCAACATAAAAAAGCACTTGCAGAACCTATCATAAGATTTACGTATATTTCTAGCTTAATCATCATAATTTTCTAATTTGAGCGAGTGATTGAATGAATTGTATCATTTGTAATTATAATCCCGTTAGGAGAATGGGCTTAAGTTTGTTTGACTTGATCTTTAAAATTATTTTATAAATAGCATTATAGAGAGATACAGGGTTGTATTTGAAAAAGGAAAAACAATGCAACTTCTTAGGGATAAGTTATGAGGGTATTATTCAAATATTTCACTTTCTTATACATCAAATCATCAATGATGAACACCACATATTTTCCAATGAATTGACATTTTTTTTAAAGAGTGTAGGAAACCCATTAAGCTATGTAGCTTTACAAGAATGTAGTTGAAAGATCATATTCTTTACCTCATATTCTAAATAGGGAGACATCAACATTTTTTTCCACTTCTAAAATGATCATTGTAACATTTTCAAGGAAAGATTCATATTCACAATGTCACATGTATCAATAGGTTTGAGAAGTCATAAAAAACTAAATCATTTTCTTTTGAATGTCATCACAAACACACAAAATTTATCTATCTAATGATTGAATGAAATTAATTTGATTTTGATACCTTGTAATGTTGGTGGTGTCGTGAAAATAAATTGATGTTCAAATCATTATCCAAGAATCATGCTTCCTTTGAATTATATTTCCAAATAGATTTTATCTCTCACCAACACTTATACATAGGTGATAAGAAGCTCTTTCTAATTTAGATAATCAACCTTGAAAATTCTTGATAGATAACCTTCTTATTTATGTTGGTATGTGGCAATTTATCATGTTTTGGGCTTAAATTTTGGTGACTTTATTAGCCACATTTTCACTCCAAATCAATTATGATAGAGTGTAGGGGGAAAGAGCCACTCCTTCTTAGCCTAGGGGTTGACCCCACCAATATGAGCCCAAGGGTGAAGCCCCCCTAGTAGGGGTTGTTGGGGGCAGCGTCCCCGAAGCAAAAACTGCCCATTATTTTAAAAAGGAGCAGGATATTATTTTGGTATGTAAATTGACCTTTGTAAACCATAAAAAAGGATTGATAAGTAAGTGGCTATGAAATGTGAAAATCTATGAGATAATAAAAAGGAAGTGGGCAATTCTTTCTCTATAAAGTAACCCACATTGGGTGAACCACCTTAAATATCTGTGTTATTGTGAATTGTTATTTTTGGCTCTTTTATTCTGCATTATATTTAATATTGTTTATTGCTTTGGTATGCCTAAACCCTAAAAATTTAGATCAACCAATTCACGTTCAATATATTCCTTTTCCACACAAATATTTTTGAAGAAAGATATGTTCCATTCCTTTAATTTCCCTTTAAGATAATTCATTTTATTAAAAAACTGATCTTGGTACCTTTGAAATCCAAAGTTGATTCCCACTAGAAATTAGTCGACTCCATGAGAGACAATCTTGCCTAAATCATATCTTTTGAAATTTAAAATATCCTTTGTGATGGTCTATATTACCAATTCATAACTATACTAATAGTGATCCAAACCAAATACCTTTTAAATTGTTGATTAGAAAAGATTAGTGCAATCAAAGAGGAGAATAAAGAAAATGGTCTAGTTTGTTTGCAATGTTTACAACTAGTTCAAGTGTAGCTCGACCATTTTTAGGAATCACATCTTCTAGATTTGAATGATTTAAAAATCTCATAAATTCTTTCATGAGAGATCCTACCACTTTTCTCTCTCAAACTCATAATCACATTAAAATTATCCCCAAAATTAGCTTTTCATCCTTGTGTAGCAAAATAGTTAAGTGAATTTTGTTCAAAATCCTAGCTTTGTCTTCATTTTTAACTAGACCAAACACACTACATAATAAAAATGAAATATCACAAATAAAATTGTGAACCTCACATAATATCCAATTTGGACTGGATTGTACAGGATCAATGGAATCTCTTGGGAGATCCCATAGGAGAACAAGACCACCATTTGAGCCAATGACATCAACACTAATACTATCCTAGTTATGACAATGCTTAAAGAAAGGAGAAGAATTCTTCTTGCTAATATTGGTTTCTTGTAACATTATAATGTTGACCAACAATAAATTAATTTGATGCTTGGTCATGTGTTTCTTTTTAGAGGCATTCTAGCCGCTAACATTCCAAAAGACAATATTTGTTTCTCTTTAAGGAAGGGTTTTCCTCCCTTAGATCTCAAAAAATATTCCTTGACATTTGAAAGACCTTTTTCTTGAGCCAATTATTCCCTCCTTTTTTGTGTGTTCTCCTACCTCCTTTCTTTTTTGATCCAATGTTTAGGTTCAAGAACTTGGATGTTGATTGGCTTATACATTGTGTGTCAAGTATACTAGGACCATCCACATCAAGTGAATTGAGATCATTTCTAGGGCCTAAATTTGACAAGTTCACATCAATTGATTGTGAGGAGTCGCAATAAATATCCTTGAATTAGATAATTTCCATATTTTTATAGTTTATAAAGATGCATTTCAATAAATCATGTCATGGATGAGGGTTCTAAGTAGGATCCACCAATTTCTTCTTAAATTCCAACCATCTATCAATTTTTTTTGGCTTCTTTAATGTGTAGTTGATCTTGAAATTATTGACTCTTACAGTATAGACAAAATATTTTTTGAATCTCAACTTTCACAAGTTGGTGTCATACTTTGGCCAATGTGTTTATAAATGTAGGTGGTTTGAATTCTAGTGTACAAAATATAATTATTATTTAGGATCTCTTCATTTAATTCTAGGCTAGGACCCAAATTGTTCTTGATTTTCCTAAGTCATTTGAATGACCAATACTCTAACAAAAGATTATATAGGCTTATCCTAATAGGGTTAGTAGTGGCAATATTCTAAGGGGTTAAATTTAGGGACCCTTTTTTGCAAAATGAAAGAGAGATGAATTATGCATTTTTGATTGGGCCGCTCATAAGAACACCATTTCATATCACTTCTAAAATGAAGGAGATGCAAAAAAAACCTTTGTGAGGAGAGCATGGTGTGAGAAGTTAGGCTAGGTATGAGAAACCTGATCTTTGATTTGGTTCCTAAAAAATCTTTGACCACATGGTTTAATCAAAATTGTGCACTCCATTAATGAAGGATTGTAATCATTGAGCTTAACATTGACAGAGTGATTATCCTTTTAGCCTCATAAACAACAAGAAAATGGTTAGGATTATGCACATTTTTTTGTTGTTTTGAGCCATCTTTCATTAGATAGATCATCTATATATAAATATTTTAAAAGATAAATATTTAAAATCAAGAAAAAGAGATGGCTTGGACTCTACTCCCCAAGAAACCCCTTATGGGAGCTACAAACCCCATGAAAGGGGGTATGACTACCCCCAATCTATTTTATTTTTAAAAATATATATTTATTATTAAAAAATAAAAAATATATAGTAAATTTATGTTTAAAAATCCTTCACAGGTGTGGTTATTAATATTGTTTGAAAAAAAGTATTATTTTTTTACGATTTTAAAATAAATAAATACATAAAATTTCAACAAAAGGATAGGGTTTTGTTAAGTCTTGCTAAATAGAATATATAAATAATTTATTTATTTATATTTATATTTCTAGAATGTTTTTCTAAGAAAAAAATTTCTCTTTCAAATCTTAAAAAACACTCTTAACATGTAACTCATAACTTGCCTGGACTGTGGTTTATCGTAAGTGGTCTCCTCCTCTCCCCAAACCCCTCCTTGTCAAGGATTGGGTGCTTCTCCCCATCCTTGAGTTGGGCTTTGGGTTGTTGTACGTTGGATAGATTCTATGTTACTTGTCTAACCTTGGTTTGTATTTTCTCTTTGTTGCCTACGGGCTTTGTACTAATGGTCAACACCCATGTTTTTAGCTTCTTTTTTAATAAAAAACAATAAAAATGCCTTTAAAAAATAATAAACCCTCAATCTAGTTACCATGTGAGTGTACATAAAAAAGGGATAAGCTTTCCAAAAGCTTTCGATTATTGTGCATGCCACTAAGGGATGTGAATGTACAACCAATGGGGCATAGAGGAGATATCACATATGAGTAATACAAATCTTCACCAAACTAGAAGAGTACATGTAATTTCTCTTTCTATAATTATTAACAAATAACATATTTTAAACATAAACATCAATATTCATTGAATAACATGAATCACTCTTTACTAACAATATCCAATAATAGAATCAATTACATTCAACAACACACATAAACTTACACAAATGATTAAAAACTTCATTACTAATTTTATTGATAATAATATGATCATACAATAATAACAAACAATGTTCACACTAACTCATTGAAATCTCCTACAAATCCTTGAAGCTCCAATGCACTCCTTGAGTAAGAATATCCTCCAATAACCAAAGGGTTTTCATCCTCTGATCCGAGCAACCAATGGGTTTTCATCCACTAATCATAGTCTCCTATGGTTTTTTATCCACAAAAAGACTTGAACACAAAGTGTTCAGTAGATAGAATAACATAACTTGGATATTCACAATTGAAATACTTTCCTAGTTTTATATACTCTTCACACAAAAGACTAGACAATTAACCCTAAACCCAAAATGGTTCAAAGGCCCAAATTTGAATCCTACACATCACATTACAAGTTGGCCTTACAAGTGTTATAGATGTTTCTCATCGGAATTTCAAAATTTCTCTTTCCTTCCAACCTAACATTCATTAGGCCGCAACCTTGAATCTTGACCTTTGACGTCTCTTTAACAGAGATTGGGAGATATCTCTGATCCCGGACATGTGACAAAATTCTAATAGAAGTTGCATGACATGCTTGATCCTTAACCTTCAACATATATTTGGCATATATTAGACAATATATCTAACCTCTAATGTCTTCTTGTTATGAGTCAACCAGTAGTCCCAACCCCTAAATTTTGATGACTCCTTGAACAATCTTCCTCCTAATTTTGAGAAAAAAAGACATGACAAGTCCTCCCTCTCCGAGAATTCTTGTCCTCAAGCAATCTAGATTGGGTTTCTTAACTATCTCGAGTCGTTTATTTATTAAATGTTGCAACTCATACCAAGGGGCATTATGTAAACCCAAATGTTTTAGTATCTCCATGCCACTGGGATGAATCCAACTATAATTCACATATGACATATGATTTGGATCTTGCAGCTTTCCATCTTTGACGTAGATCAAGCAATAGAGGCCCTAGACACTCGATATACTCCTCTTTGACATGATGGTGAATGAAAATATCCACAAACTCTCACAAGACTGAGGGTTGGCCTATAATTTTGCCTCCACATTTTTGTTGTGCCACTCGAACCACATGATGATGATGACTCTGTCATGTTCTAATGGGTCTTCACACGATGCTATAGGATATGGCCCTCACATGTTTGGACTAATCAAATTGCATATATTCCAAATCTCATCCAAAATATTAGTGCAGTTCTTGAAACAATTATCTTCTACAGATCCAATAGTTGAAGATTTCAACAATAACATGATTTGTGACAGTTTCCAAAAGTCTACAAATTGGTAGCTTTGAATATAATAGATAAAACAGTCCAAAATGCAAAGCCCTTTCAAGAAAATGTGAACCATGTCTATCAACTATGATGTTCACCTCTTCCAAATTGGTGTTATAAGGTTTGCCTTTGAGTCCAAAGATTCTTACCATGATGCTCCAAAATTTACCATTTAAAAGAGAAATTTAGATTATATTATATAAAGGATGGAATGTGGCTATCATAGTTATATTTGACTTCAAATCTCCCTACAAATAGTGATCTATCACTTGGACTATTCAATCTTAATATTCCCAAAGGATGTAACCTTTTCCACATAGTATGAGGCAAAAAGGTCCTCCCAAAAACATCCATGTAATACCTTATTTCTCCACTCAATGGCTAGAAATCACCCTACACTAACTGCAAACACCTTAGTAATGATATACGTTTGGGAATTCCACCATGTAATTATGAGTTTTTATTTGGATACTAGAAAAGTGTGAGACTCACTAGAGATGTTAAGGACAATAGATTTAATTTTGGAACCATGCTTAGAACAATCCTTGGCTCATGTTTATGGCAACCGATACTCATTCTAGCTATGTCAAGTTGATGTTCCTTAACTGAAAAAATCCATTTAACATTGGTCTTCTTTGGCGACCAACTTAGAAGCGTAATATTGAGCATGACCAAAATAGACCAAATACCATTAGGTTCAAGCATCTTACCTTTGGAAGAGTTTGTTACTATTACCAAATGATCTTTCATCCATTGAGCCATGACAACTCTAGGATCTCCTTTAGTTCATGAAAGTTTTAACTCTCTCTCTTGGGTTTCAACTCCATAATGGACTCTCCCATGGGATGTATCCCTAATTATGTTGAACTCTCCCATGACATACAATTTTTTGTATTCCATGTGTCCATCTATTATGTTGGGATGTTATTGTGCTCGCTCATGTTTCTTATGTGATGAATGATCCTAAACATCTAATTTATTTTTATGAATATACCACTAAGCTAGAAATAAATCATCACAATTCACTTGGGATAGAATCTTCCCATTAACATTACCATGCAAGGAAAACCTCTTAGCATATATCATTGTAGTACCATCTATAACTTGAAACATCAAAACTAGTACTATTAAAATGATGTAATATCTACAAGGATGATTGATAGGCCTAAGCAAAAATCAATAATGTGATTACTTAGGCTGGTAAACAACCATGCACAAACTAAGAACCCTCCATTAGAAGCTTCTAGTTGCAAACTTATAAATAGGCTTAGTTTCAATCCCTTCCATTATCTTGATCAAGTCTTTGTTCATAACAAAACATCTTCATTCTAAGTTTCTAGTAATTAGGTCCAATAAAATGAAAATGTTCCACAAGCCTTCATATCTAGTACATATTTTAAGAGAATACTCACAATTATATGAATGTGTTATAATACAATGTAAATAAATTACAGTAGGTTATGAAATGCTTAAGGAAGTCTAACTTAAATTAAATATATATTTTAGAATTTCTTATTTATCACTTCCATTAGGAAATACCTTCTTATAAAGAGAACACACTAATGTTAAGAGTCTAGAAGAATCAAGATTATCTATTTCTAAATGTCTTGTTTTAATTCAACGTTACAGAAAAGTCCCATGAAACATCTAAGATGACTTATAACTTACTCTAATTGTGTCCTACCTATTATAGATAGGGGCATAACATGACCCAAAATGAAGATACGATGCCTAAACCTTACAATATTATATTGTGAATTACACAAAAGAAACTAAACTAAACAACATTATAAAGAAAACAAATTTTGAAAAAATAATGTCATACCCTCTCAATCATCCAAGGGTTATCTTGAGGGTCTTAATTTGGCCTTCAATTATACCTATATTATAAGAAAGCCAAGACAAGCACCAAACCCTCAACTACTAAACATTGATGCTAATTGTAGGTAATTATATTAACAAAAGAATGCGTGCATGATAAAATAGAATCAAAAAATTCCAATAAAAAAAATGCACATAACACTAAAGTCACCTTGGAAAATCCTCACATGAAACTTAATCTAATTCTTGTGCTCAAGATGATGTGTCTTCATGTGACTTCAATATATATTAAATGTATATATTTTTTAATATTGTGTACAAGTTCGTAGAAAAATATTGGGTCACTCAAAGTGTGAGAGTCCACTTTTTTTAATTAAATATTAAATATTTTATGCAAGGTCTACAACACCTTTCCCAACATAGTTCCTATGAGGTACTAGGAGTCAAACTGTGAATCGAGCTAAAAATTTGAAGCTACTCTAATGGACACGTGCCTACCTCTATCCATTCTTGTTGATCCTATAACACCAATAATAGTTCCAAATGTCTTATCAAGCCTTAATGGTTTTCCTAATGACCTTATTCTTTGGTTCAACCTTTACAACCTTTTTTTTTTTGGAGCAATTCCTTTAGTCCCACAATATATATACCAATTTTGTATTACATGGTTTCATCAACCAAGAATAACTCTACTCATTCCATCTCAGTCACCAAAGCAAGGAATCACTTCCCTAGTTCCTTATGGATCTCAATATGAACACAACCCCTATGTTTGGGTCCCATTACCTTCAACTCAACTACCTTAACATAATTTCTCAAAAAAATGAGAAAGGGTGAGAGAGGGAACCAAGACATAGTTTCTCAAGAAATATTGTATCTTGAGCATAAACTCTATTGATATATCCATGTTCACTACATCCTTATCATTCCCTAACCATATATCCTTTTCTAAGAATAACTAAGATGGCTCAAAAGATTATTTGGCATAGGGATGAAATATTTATGCATGCTAATTTTGGTAATAGCACCACAAAATTCTATATCTCTCCTTTTTGGCTCAAACTTGACACCCTCCATTCATAACACAAAATAGAACAATGGCCAATAATGGCTTGAATGGAGCTGGTTATACTAGTAAAGTCCACCACACAAACAAGTTAAAGATTGTTAATTATAATATTTTTAACATAAAATTGAATTCACCCCATCATTTCATAGCCAACTCACTATAATACCCGCCAAAAATACCCTAGAGAAATAATCTAAAAATCTGCTAACAAATGGAGATAATTTTTTTTTTAACATCCATAACACTATGCTAACATTAACATACATCAAATTAATATTAACTAATTGCATGAACACATATAATCAACATGTATAACACCATAAATCTATGGTACGCAAGCGGATTATTTTTTTCTAAACGTCAACATATCTCCAAACATACTCTTACAAACACATCCATTCCCTAGGGTATCTTAATGTCACTACTTGACATCATTCTAACATGACACTTATCTATCTAGAAGATCATATTCTATTATCCTCCGACCATTAACTTTTTATGCATCTAGAACAACTTTAACACATATGCATTATTCATTCACATGATAGTCTTTAATAAAAGCATCTAGAGTTCATTTAACCATTTAACCCCAATAAACTCCTAATTACTTCAAATAAAATCAATGCAACCATTCTATTATATCCATCATTTACTCTAAAGAATGACATAACACAATTCCATCTCATAAATACAAATTAAACTCATGTACATATAACAATTCCATTTCACTTTCACATAGATTTCATAAACTCCTATTACATAAGGAACATTTGATACATCAAGGAATAATCAAAGTACTTTTCCCTAATATCTATAACAAGATCTATTACAATTTGATTTTTAAATACATGATAATACTGTATACAAGAATACATCATCTCTTATACATTTGCAATGCATTATGATACAATGTTTTATCTTCCAAGAGTATAGAAATCAGATCTAAAGAACATCACATGAAGAATCCAAGAATCCACGCATGCTACATCCAAGAAGAGGAAATCTCAATGGAAGAAGGCATCAACCACCTAACCATGTGGAACCCAAAAGGAACCAACCCCATGCTAGGAGATGACAAAGATTCCAACCCACACTCAAGACCTAAGTTGACACCTGACAACCAAAGGATACACCAAGACTTTGCAAGACTCCAACAATAGAACAAGAACCAATACAATACATGGCTGAAATCATCAATAAACCCTCCAGAGGCAAAATCAACAAAACAAGGCATATGGACAATGGACACATGTAGGGAAAGAGTGTCATCACATGATATCCTCACAATAGAAGGGGTTAATCCTCACCCTGATAGACATGTGGAACCATCTCAACCTTGGATCCATTCAAGGGAGATTGGTTTACCGCTCCAATGGTCTTCCCAAGATCATCCTGAGTGCACACGCTTCTAGGGCTATGAGGTGGGGCCAAAACCAATTATTATCTTTTTTAGTGAATTCCTAAATACCCAAACCCACTAATCAATTATTAAGGTTATCACTTGCTATTACAAATAAACTCTTCATGTGGTTCCATCAAGTCTAGACCCCCTCCTAGAAGCCTAATGCTCAAGACCCTAGTCCACACATGCAAGAGCCCACTCTCCCTACCATGGACCAAAAACATAGGGTACAATTATATAACAAATGAATATATAACAACATCATGAAGGCCCAAAGATGATACAAGGAAAACCACAACAAACTGAGCACAAATTGAGAAAAGAGAACTCATATACCATTCTCATAGAAAGAGGCCTTCACCAAGTCAACATCAAGAATAAGACAATCATGAATGAAAACCATAAAAGAGATCCATATAGCATCAAATCCTCAACAATGAGGCATAACACATCCCACTGGAGACATAAAACCAATCCCTCAACAGTGAGGCATTCTCCCTCTCACCGGAGCCACAAATCGCATAAGAAATACCTCAACGGTAAGGCATGAACCCTCTTATTGGAGCACAAGAAAATTCATAAGGGATCAAAGCACATCATAAGAAACTCTAAGAATGTTAACACGGATAGCACAAGCCTCTAGAGTACTCTTGTAGACCAAAATACACAAAATAGGCTAAAAATTGACTTTTCGAGATCCCCGAGATAGTTCAGTGCCCTTGGTTCCTAAATTAGTGCCCCTGGTATGTACGCCAATGCTTCTGGTACTTATCATGGCATTTTTGGTCTCTAAGATGGTGTTTCTAGTCATTATGCTTGCATTTGCAAATCAAGACCCTTTGCACCCTTGGTATGTCCCTCAACACCCTTGGTATGGATAGTGGCACTTTTGGGGTGCAGGTTGGCACCCCCGGTATGCAAGGTAGCATCCCTGGTCCAATCAACAGTGTTTTAGGGTGTTCTTATTGCAGTTTTGGGAGAAATGCAGAAAATTGATCAATTCCGAGACATAAGGCTTAGGTGAGGACTCGGGAAGGTTCAGGGGTCCAAAAAGGCCCTCATACTACAACCGAAAGGTTCAGAAGGCCTAATTACTGACCGTGACAACAAATATATCAAGTGGACAATCACCTCAAAAAGTTATATCAAGAAAATTTTCTCCCATAGAGCCAAAACTGAGGTTTAAGGAGCTAAATTGATCAAAGGAGAGTAAGAACAAGTTGCATATATCAAAAGGAGACTCAAGAAAGTCAAATAGGAAGAAATGCAACCAATGCAAGTGGTTGAAAGCATCTGCACATTCTGCAGTGCAGTCTCACAGAGTCTCAGAGAGCTCTCAGCCACCGATCAAGAACAAGACACCAAAACAGGTTCAATCAAGGGGAGATTTGTAATCAATACTCAAAAACACACAAATGCAATCTTTGATTAAGATCTAGCATTCATAGAAGCTAAAGACATGTTTAGACACAAAGAAAACACAAAAAGCTCCTGATAATGCAATTTTCCGGAAAATAGAATTATTGGAATGCAAATTTTCCCCAAATTATTACACTATCAAAGAACAATTAAACTACTACAAATCACGATACCATTTCCCCCAAACAATATTTTCAAGACACTACAAACAATCTTTCTAGAATAAAAAATGCAAAGTGTCGGCAAATGGAACCAACTTATAAAAAGATGAAACAAGGAGAAATCTGAAAGCACAATCCAAATACAACAAAAACCTTCAACAAAATTGAATCCAAAGCCAATGCAAGATCTCCCAAAATCAAAATCTTCAAGCTCCCGAATTTTCCAACCCCCGTGAACCGGATAAATACAAAAATTAAACTCAAAAACTATATTGCAAGCCAACCAATGAAAATATTTCAAAAACTATATAATTTACCTGGCTTGTATAGTTTCGAGGCATATATTATTTCCTCAATATAATTTACCTACCGATTAAATTCCACCAATTATATGCGAGAATAATGCTTCATTATTCAATATAATCAATTAATAAATAAAAAGGATAAAGCCTTAGAAATAGGAACCCCAATTAAAAATATATAATCAAATCACAAATAACAATAAATAAATTAATAAAGTCAATAAATCAAAAATCAATATTAATTAATAATTAAACGAGGTTCAACAACAATAAATAAATAAATAATAAATAGATTACTTCAATAATAAATCAAAATAATAAATAATATCAAATAATTGATAATCCTCAAATAAATAAATAAATAAATATTCAACATTAAAACAACACAAATAAATAATAAATCAATAATAGATATACCATCAAATAATAAATAAACAAATCATTAAAATAATTAAATCTCATCAATCATCAATTAAATAAATAACCACCAATAAATAGATAATTGATTATTAAAAATACACCATGATTAAATCAATAAACCCATTAAATAAATCCTAATTGGATAATTAAAATCTCACAATAAAATCATGACCCAAAATAATCAAATAAATATCTACAATCTAACAATTAAACAATTACACATTAATCACATAAACATCGACTCTAATCCACTTACGCCAAGGGAATGAACTCAATACAATACCATAACCACAACTTCCGTCGTGGCGCAATAGACTAGGTACACATCTTAGACCTAGAGTGTGTGAAGGAAACTATGTCATCTTCGACAACTTGCCATTGGGATAAAGACACGCTCAGACTTGTGGAGCCAGGTGGAGTCAATGTCTGGTACCTACAAACCTGCATCAAAGACCAACACAACATATACGCTACATATTATTAAACAGACAAGTGATAGAGAATCACGATATCTTGCTCACAATGAGTGATATGACATCATCTCTACTCACGAAGATAGTCACACAATATAATATTAAAGTATCGCATAGAATTGTCATCATGAAACAGGGTTAGTATCATCATAAGTCACATAATCCATGTAAACAATGATCATATGTAAATCCATGAGTCACATAAATCCATCCATCGAGGTGATACTATGCATCAACATCCATAAGAACCATCAAATATCATATGCCAAATAAGTCTCACATCATCAATCATAAAAGTCTCCAATCATAAAGTCATTACAGATACCATGAATCCACATAAAGTCCTAGTATCAAAGATATCATCCAAGATAGCATAAGAGTCATAAATAACCATCCAAGTAACCATCATAAGTCTAAATAAGTCTATCAGTACGCAAATCAAAATGCAAGTCTAGGAGGGACACCACACTCACCAACAAAAGACACTTTTATTTTGCCTCTCAAATCTGAGGAAAACATTGCAAAAAATGATGATAAAATAAATGCAAAACCCAATAGTGAGAATGAATGAAGGTGTTGTCCATGGAAGTGACATGAAATAAACATGTGCAATTACTATTTGCATTAGGAAAGGTCACATTTGAGAAAAGACAAGAAAAACCACTAGTCAAACCCAATTTCAATCAATTTATTATCATGCCAACCATTAAGGGAATTTGAAACCAAACACTCATCTACCTCATGTATTTCAAGGTTGTCTAGGGAATTAGCTAGCATGTTGGCCTCACAGAAGTAGTGCTAGCAGTTGGAAGAAGTAGAGGGCCCTACAACCTCTAGGCTTCTTATAAAATGTTGTCAATTTTCAAACTATTAGTCAAGCAACTCTTGATGGCATTGATTATTAACATCAATTCCCCTTCAATAACAATATGAGAATCCCCAGACTAAGCATCTACAATGATTCCCAAAACCAAAGCCTTGGTGCTTTGTTGTTAGTTCCTAGATGTAGCCATCAAAATCCTTCCCTCTAAGTCACAAATGACACACTCTCTCTTTAAAATCTTGGATTTTCCCAAGAAGCCCCGTCAAAGTTAAATTTCGCATATCCTTTAGAGGGTGGGATCTATTTGACTTTCAACATGTCCATCTATGTAGTTTGAGCACCAAAATCCCTATGAATAGGGGGAATATTATTACTTCTATGTGCAATGATTTTTTTCTACATACAACAATTACACTATCTTAGTCCAATATTGAGGTCCACCACCTTGATAGTGTTGTTGTAGGACTATTAAGGAGATCATGCAATTGACAATGGAAAGCATAAAAGAACTTGAATTCGATTTTATTGTGTGCATCATTTAGCTTTAGTAGTTGGTGACTAATACATCATTCACATGAGAAGAAGGGATGAACTATGGAATTAAGATGGCATAGTCAAATAACAAAATTGCATGTTGAAATACTCATTTAATATTTTACACCCAACAAGGGTACTTTTGCTTTTTTTGTATAGTAGAAGACTTGAACTCAACACCATTTAGATGTCTACAACATGGACTTTGCCATTAAATGAAGAGGGCATAGACTTTGCCATTAAATCAAGAGGGCATGGACTTTGCCATTAAACCAAGAGGACACTTGCTTCTATATCAATTGGAGATGTTTTTGTCAAATGATTGCCTTGGGCTTTCATAACTTTATAGGTATGATTTTATTATACAATTATTAATGTTATATTCATGTTATGAGGATTTAATGATTGAGACTAAAAGGAGTTTGCAACCACCTTCCCTTTCTTAGCCTAGAGGAAAAGAGCCTAAAATTTGCCATGCATATGCCAATTGTAAGGGATATATGTGGAACTAGAAAGAGTCATAATGTGCCTATAATGTTTGGACAACCAACATAAATTATAATTAGAGGTTTGTGATGGAAATTTCCTTTAAGGCTGCAAATGCTCTTTATTTGTGTGGTACAAATGTGAGATGTTGAGCCAAATCTTCATGTACCCTTCAATGTCTCAACAACAATGCACCACACATTAATACTATAGCAAAGTTTCTTTCTATCACAGGCTTCAAATATAGTTGTAACTTCTAAATATGATTACTGATTGTCAGGCCTAGAATTTTACGGCCACCCTTACTTGTCATATGAATTTTTTATGGCAGTTTAATCATTTCAATGCCTTTCATTTGACATTTTAAGAAAAATATTAACTATCAAAAAATATTTAATTTATGAATAATATTATATAATTTTCTTTTTTATATTTAAATATTTTTATCAATTTAATCAATAATACAAGAATTAATGCATCATTTGAAGAGGACCCAAAAATTTCTTTAAGTGTTCTTTCAAATGCTTAAGTTCTAGAATCCCTCTCTTTGGTCCACCTATACATTTCTCTAATGGTAGCTTGCTTCTTTCTAAGACATATTTTTGAAGTATTAAACAAGAACCAATATATTTCATTACATGTAAAATATTATTTATAAAATGATTATACTAATTATGTGTAAAAAATAATTGTATGAACTACAAAGTGTATACCTTAAGCTTCACCTATAAGCAAGCAGAAGATTGAAGTCACACTAAAGAAATGAAAATCCTTGTCCTTTCATTATTTATATCACATATAGATATCTTACATATATAAAAAGAATGTTAAAAATTAGAAAACAATGATAAATTAATAATATATGATGTCTTTTTGATGCAGGTTTTGGAACGGTTGATATGCTTGAATTTTTTGGCCAGTTTGGGAAGCTTTGATGCTTCGACCCTCTTCTAAAGATCATATCTCACGGGCTGGGTGGCCCTCTCTCATGTTTTTTGTTGGTCATATGGACAATTATATGTATAGCTTTGAAAGTCATGTATTGGGAGGGTGATCAAAATCAGACATGTAATTGGGTGTATGGGTTTTTTTGTTTTTTTTTCATTTTGGGCCACAACCAGAGATTTTCTTGTGGGTTCTTTCCTGCCGGTATGCCCTTTGAACCCGTTTTGTATCAAAATTCAAAATTAATAAAATATAGTTGAGTGGCTTGACCTCTTTTATCAATTTATATATATATATATATATATATATGCAAAAACGTTATATTTACAAAGTAAGTTTCTAAATTAATAAAATAATATATATATATATATATATATATATATATATATATATATATATATATATATATATATATATATATATATATATATATATATATATATATATATATATACATTAAATGATAATCAATTAATAATTACTAATTTGGTAATAATAAATGTCAAAATTTTAAAATTTTATATATTATGACAAGAATCTATGACAATTTTAATAAATATATTTAAAAAATTAAATTGACTAATTTTCTAAATTCATATATGAAAATAGAATATATTCTAAAAATCCAGATTAAAATATTTTAACAACTATATCCTATCATTTTAATTATGACAAGTTTCCAAATTCATATCAAAATATTATAAAATTAGAAACAATTATACCCTTCCATTTCAAAATATTCTAAATAAATTTGTATTTTTATAATAAACATTCTAAACTAAAATATATCAATATTATAAATTATAATATTATATAATATATATTACCTACTATTATTTTTTACGATTTATTAATAATTTGAAGTGTCATATATACTGTTTTAGAAAAAAATAACATGTCAATGCATACGGTCCAATAGTTTTTAAAGCGGTCATATATGGTCCAAAAGTGAAAAAATGACCATTTAGCCTGTCAAATTTCAGGCTTGCAGATTGTGATATTAAAAAAAGCCAATTTTGATTTAAATGGATTTCCCTTAAAAATATTTCAAAAGCGTAGATCCTTTCAACATAAAGAGTATATATTGGTTGCTTCTTATTTGATTACTGGATGCTACTAATTTATAATTTTTTAGGATGAATTCCCTTTTAGATACCACATATAGGATAAAGAATGGTTCCATTAATTCATACATTAAATCTGATATGAAGCAGATAGTGAAGGTGAGTAATAAACAAAAAAAAATCTAGTAAACAAAAACAAGAAAACAATCTACTTTAAAATGTTTAACAAAATTTAATTGGAAATTAATTAATTTCCATCCCCTTATAACTGGAGGAAGCTTTTCCTAAGATATGTAAATTTGGAATGGCCAATCCAAGTTATGACACCCAAGAGCATTTGTGTGAATGTTTATCCAATGAGCGCCTCCTAAAAAAGCAATTAGAGGGATGACTCTTATACACAACCACTTTCTAGTATTAGTAATGTAGCTACATTTGATTAACTCCCCTAAGCCTTCTTATCTACTACATATTTTAAGAGAATACTCAGAATTAGATGAATGTGTTGTAATACAAAGTAAATAAATTACACTAGGTTATGAAAAGCTTAAGGAAGTCTAACTTAAATTAAATATATATTTTGCAATTTCTTATTTACCGCTTCCAATAGGAAATACCTCATAAAGAGAACAAACTAATGTTTTTGATTAGTAAAGCAACGTTAATTAGGGCACTGACCCTTAACATAGTAAAAAACTATCAACAAGCAACAAACAACAAACAACATCAAGAGAGATGATGTTGGCAAAAAGAACAACAACCCAAAGGTAGTTAGAAACAATAGTTAGACATGCAAAGAATCCTATCCAACCAGAGAACAGAAAAGACCCCACTCAAGGGGGGGGGGGGGGGGGAAGCCACCCAAACCCCAATGAGGGGGGGTTTGGGGCAGGGGAGAAGACTTCCCCTTCCGCCTGCAAGCAACCATAGTCTAGGCGATGCTATCATTAGGTCCATCAAAAGATAGATCAATCAGAAGGGAGCCCGCAGGGTTACAAATAGTGGTGTCAACAGGGTGCTGCAACAGAACAACAAGAGGCTACTGTAGAGCAGCAACAAGCTGTGACAAAACAACAACAACGTAAGCAGATCCAACAACAGGGGATTGTGGTTGCAGAACAGGAGAAACAAAAGTGGGGACCTCAGGAGATGAGGCCACAAAAGGAGCAACATGAGCATCAATAGCGATGACGAGCACGACATCGACATCATCCTCATGAGAGGAGCCAACAGACGCACAATCAAGTGCATTGACTGTTAAGTGATCATCAGTAGCATTCTTCCACCATGTAGAAACACCTTTGTGGCGTGAAATAGAGCAGTCTGAAGCAAGATGACCCATAGAGAAGCATCTCCTGCGGCGGAAGGGGAGGCCTTCAAAATCCAAGAGAACAAACTAATGTTAAGAGTCTAGAAGAATCAAAATTATCTACTTCTACATGTCTTATTTTAATTCAACTACAACTAAACACACATTTTGCATGTATTTTCTTATTAAAGCTACAAATCCTATATATTTGGCTATTTTCTTATATGTAATATTTTTGGGGGGTGAATGAAATGTGGGCAGAGCCCCACTCTTGTTATGTTATAATTAAAGTTATAGAGGCTAGAGATGCAATGACAAAGCTCTATATATGTATAATACAAAAATTTCCCATGAACAACTCATCTTGCAACTATACACAAAAACAACTATGATGGCTTACAACTTACTCTAGCTATGACCTACCTATTATAGATAGGGGCATAACATAACCCAAAATGAAGACACCATGCCCAACTTACAATATAATCTTGTGAATTACACAAGAAATTAAAACTAAACAACATTACAAAGAAAACAAATTTTGAAAAAATAATGTCATACCCTCTCAATCATTCAAGGGTGATCATGAGGGTTTTAATTTGGCTTTCAATCATACCTATATTATAAGAAAGCCAACACAAGCACCAAACCCTCAACTACTAAACATCGATGCTAATTGTAGGAAAACATATTAACAAAAGAATACATGTATGATAAAATCGAATCAAAACATTCCAATAAAGAAAATGCATATAACACTAAAGTCACCTCGGAAAATCCTTTTGAGAAAAAACCTAACCACCAACAACATCACTCTTCATGTATTTATAGTAACAAAACGATTGCAATATAATGAAAAAATGCAATGATAGCAGGGAGATCTTCAACTCACAATAAAAATGTATTTAACATACCTATTGTCTAATAATCTCTAATAATATTCCATCCCAAACACTCAATTTAATTAGACATAAGGAGTGACTTACTAAATTTCAAGGTCCATGCCTAGGTTTGACTAGATAGGTCCATGGGTCATTACATCTTCGAAGGAAATCCCCACATGAAACTTAATTTAACTCTTGTGCTCAAGATGATGTGTCTTCGTGTGACTTCAATATATATTTAATGTATTTTTTTTTAATATTACGTACAAGTTCGTACAAAAATATTGGTCTACTCAAAGTGTGATAGTTCACTTTTTTTAATAAAATATTAAAATTTTATTCAAGGTCTACAACACCTTTCCCAACATAGTTCCTATGAGGTACTAGGAGTCAAAGTTTGAATCGAGCTAAAAAATTGAAGCTACTCTAATGGACACATGCCTACCTCTATCCATTCTTGTTGAGCCTATAACACCAATAATAGTTCTAATGTCTTATCAAAGCCTTAATGGCTTTCCTAATGACCTTATTCTTTGGTCGAGCCTTCACAACCTTTTTTATGGAGCAATGTCCTTAGTCCCACAATATATAGAACAATTTTGTATTATATAATTTCATGAACCAATAATAGCTCTACTCATTCCATTTCGGTCACCGAAGCAAGGAATCGCTCCCCTAGTTCCTTGTGGATCTTAATATGAACAAAACCCCTATGTCTGGGCCCCATTGCCTTCAACTCAACTACCTTGACATAGTTTCTCAAAAAATATGAGAAAGGGTGAGAGAGGGCACCAAGACATAGTTTCTCAAGAAATATTGTATCTTGAACATAAACTCTATTGCTATATCCATGTTCACTACATCCTTATTATTCCCTAACCATATTGTTGGATTTTGCCAAGATCAAGGGCACAATGAAAAGCATAAAAGAGACAATAGAATGACAAGAACAAACTGTATTCTCATCAATATAAAAATGATCAACTGGATTAACCAATACAATGAATAGAGGCCTACTTATATAGGCAAGGCCATATGGATGTATGAGCACACAAATATGACAAGTGGCTCAATGAGAAACAAGGGTAGGTAGGAAATAGGTGTGGGTAGGTAGGAGAAATAATATAATATTCCACATGAGGTGGATCACCCACCGAAGGTGGAATTATCACTCCACAATAAGTGGATATGATAGTGTAATAACAAGATCAACACCATAAAAGGTGGAATTTCTCCTACACACACTATCCCAATGTGACACAAACACCCAAGTGTCTCATATCCAAACTACTATAAAATGCATTATCCTAAGTTAACTTAAGTAAGTGTAATAATATCCATAATGAATATTTATTTACACCAACACATATATTCCTTCCTACGCATAACTAAGATGACTCAAAAGATTATTTGGCCCAGGGGTGAAAGATCTATGCATGTAAATTTTGGTAATAGCACCACAAAAGGCTATCTCTCTCCTTTTTGGCTCAAACTTGACACCCTCCATTCATAACACAAAATAGAACAATGGCCAATAATGACATGAATGAAGTTGGTTACACTATCAAAGCCCACCACACAAACAAGTTGAAGAATTCTAATTATAATATTTTTAACATAAAATTGAACTTGATTTCATAGCCAACTTGTCAACAAAAGACACTTTTATTTTGCCTCTGAAATAAGAGGAAAACCTTGTAAACAAATGATGCTAAAATAAATGCAAAACCCAATAGTGAGAATGAATGAAGACATTGTCAATGGGAGTGGCATGAAATAAACATGTGCAATCACAATTTGCATTAGGACAGGCCACATTTGATAAAAGACACCAAAAACCACTTGTCAAGCCCAATTTCAATCAATTTATTATCATGCCAATGATCAAGGGAATTTGAAACCAAACACACTCTACCTCATGTATTGCAAGATTGTCCAAAAAATTAGCTAACATGTTGGCCTCATAGTAGTACTGCTAGCAATTGAAGGAATAGAGAGCCTTATAACCTCTAGGCTTCCTATAAAATGTTGTCAAGTTTCAAATTATTAGTCAAGCAACTCTTGATGGCATTGATTATTAACATCAATCCCCCCTCAATAACAATATGAATCCCCACACTAAGCATCTACAGTGATTCCCAAAACCATCAAAATCCTTCCCTCTAAGTCACAAATGACACACTCATCTCATGAAAATCTTGGATTTTCCCAAGAAGCCCCGTCAAAGTTCAATTTCACATATCCTTTAGAGGGTGGGATCTATTTAACTTTCAACATGGCCACCTATGTAGTTTGAGCACCAAATGCCCTATGAATAGGGGGAATATTATTACTTCTATGTGCAATGAATTTTTTCTACATACAACAATTACACTATCTTAGTCCAATATTGAGGTCCACCACCTTGATAGTGTTGTTGTAGGACTATTAAGGAGATCATGCAATTGACAATGGAAAGTGTAAAAGAACTTAGATTCAATTTTATTGTGCACATACATACGCATGAGAAGGGAAGAACTATAAAATTAAGATGGCATAGTCAAATGTTGAAATTGCATGTTGAAATACTCCTTTAATATATTTACATCCAACATGATACTTTTTTATTATATTGAAGATTTGAACTCAACATCATTTAGGTGTCCACGACATGAACTTTGCCATTAAACCAAGAGGACACTTGCTTTTTTATAGATGTTTTAATCATATGATTGCCTTGGGCTTGCGTACCTTTATAGGTATGATTTTGTTATACGATTATTACGGTTATATTCATGTTTTGACGATTTAATGGTTGGGACTAAAAGGAGTTTGCAACCACCTTCCCTTGCTCAGCCTAGAGGAAAAGAGCCTGAAATTTGCCATGCTTGCCATGCATACGCCAATTGTAAGGGATATCTGCTGAACTAGAAAGAGTCATTATGTGCCTATAATGTTTTGACAACCAACATAAATTACAATGAGAGGTTTGCTATGGGAGTTTCCTTTAAGGCTGCAAATGCTCTTTATTTGCGTGGTACAAATGTAAGACGCTGAGCCAAATCTTCATGTCTCAACAGCAATGCGCCAAACGTTAATCCTGTAGCAAAGTGTCTTGCTATCACAGGCTTCAAATATAGTTGTAACTTCTAAATAAGATTACTGATTGTGATATTCAAAAAAGCCAATTTTGATTTAAATGGATTTCCCTTAAGAAAGAAATATTTCAAAACTATAGATTCTTTCAACATAAATAGTATATATTGGCTGTTTCTTATTTGTGGTCAGTGGATGCTGCTAATTTTTATTTCTTTTAGGATGTCTTCCCTTCTAGACACCAATGCATACAAAACTAGAAGTCTCTCTTGATTGGTATTGTACATACAGGATAAAGAATGGTTTAATCTGATATGAAGTTAATGGTGAAGGTAACTAATAAACAGAAAATTTGAACCAAAAAAATCTACTAAACAAAAACAAGAAAACAATCCACTTTAAAATGTTTAACAAAATTTAAGCGAAAATTGATTATTTCCATCCCCTCATAACTGGAGGAAACTTTTCCTAAGATATGAAAATTTGGAATGGCCAATTCAAATTATAACACCCAAGAGCATTTTGTGTGTATGTTTATCCACTGAGCACCCCCTAAAAAAGGCAATTGCAGGGCAGACTCTTATATCATTGACGCACAACCACGTTCTAGTATTAGTAATGTAGCTACATTTTAATTAACTCCCCAATCTATTAGGTAGTGATGTACAACAAATCATGAACTACATTTTTAACAAATTGTATGGTACTGAAGCTCTTCCATTCATCAACTTTCAACAATTTTGCGGTTGCACGAGAAGCTGGTTCACCATAGCCTTTCGTCCTTTCTTTTCATCTAAAGGTCCTTTGAACACCCTTTGTTGGCAGGAACTCAAGGAATCTAACACAAAATTTGCTAGCATTATCACTATTACACAAAATCTGTATCATCTTTTCCAACAGGGGATACTCCTGTAGACTTGTTTGTTTTGGGCTTTAAAGAGGAAAATGAATTCTCTTTGATAGTTGTCTGCTTGACTACAGGTTCGTGAACTTCATGCAAATTAAGATGGGTGTAAAAGGCCATCCCAGTTAGAGCCATTATTGCTCCACAAATGCTCTTTGGTCCAGGATTAGAATGGAAAATAAAAAAGCTTCCTAGGAGAATAAAACAGGTCTTGAATTGTCCCAGTACAACATGTGTTGTAGCACAAGTAGCCCTGCATAAAAGGTGCCATAATTGCAAATTTGCCAAAATCAGGTCTCTATAGACTACTGATCAAATAAGATATTAGATTTTTAAAGCAGCTGACTTACCCTAATGCTAGAGCACCTGACCATTGTAGAAGGAAACCGAATGTGGCAGAAATAATAATGGAAACTGTGTTGGAGAGATTCCAATTGAATGTTAATAGGCCTGGAGGATCCAACCATGGCATTAAAGCCAGCAAAGAAAATACTGTTATAGGTGTTGTTTTCCACATCAATCTGTTCACAGTACGATGACTACAATGAGAATTTTATACTTCCAGAATTCTTTTGACTGTGAATTTCTGACACAAATTGTAATCAGAATGAGAAATCCCCAACTTTTTAAGTTAAAAAGTAAAGAAATCCAAAGTAAGAAGATCAAGTCCATACGCAAGAGCAGTCCAGTTGTCTTGTTGCTGGAGATTTGACCAGAGGATTTTGTTTATTGCACTTGGTAGTATCCAGGCCATGGCAACCAAAGCACCAAATAGATTGAATTGCAAATCTGTAATGGTTGCAATTGCAACTCCAAGAGAAACCACTATCAATGCAAGGGCCTGTAATATAAAACAAACCATAAACCATGTCAATAAATTATAAAACAAGCATGGATTCTATGCAAGTCAATAAAAAAGCTAAACACGAATGTACCTTTTGAAAGGAAACTTTTTTCCCAAAGAAGAGAAATTCAACCAGTACAATAGTGGGGGTTACAGCAATCTTGGCCATTTGATAAAATCCCACACTAACCAAAAACAAAATCACATCAGATTGAAGCATGCTCATCAATTTCTAGGAAATTTCTATTATGTTATCAACAAATAAGTGAACTTGATGCTTCACCTGTTGCACTTCAGACTAAGATTTGCTAGACCATTGGAAAATGCCATAACCACACCCAGAGCAGTCAGAGAAGAGAATGGTGTTGTCTTGACAGGAGGTGCTGCAGGAAGAAGATACATTGCATTGAGGAATGCCATCAAGATCCAACTGAGGCCATAATGGATCAGAGTGAGAAATATGGGGTAGTTAAATCCCATCTTCCCAAGCAACTGAAACAACATTTTTAACTTGATTTTAGAATTACTTTGTGTGTACTCTCTCATACAAATGCTGCTAGAATATATAGCCCATTCATCCACTAGCAAAATTCACAGATTGAAGGCCAGTAAAACACTATTCTTGTATCTAGTTTCAGGCAGACAACAAATCAACTCACGGATAAACTAAGTGCAATTCAGAGGGCAAAATTTATATTTTTAACACAACATTAAAACAATTATAGCCAAGTAAACTGAACAAAACTAATAGAAAAAGTCATACTTATTAGAATTTCGAAATTGATATCTAATAGTAAGAATCCAAATTTAAGAAGGTTACTGAATGATAAACGAGTATTTCAACTCAAAATATACAGATACTGTAGTGAAGTATCCACACAAGATGCATTTACGCTAAAATGAAAGTGTGCTTTTATCTAGTTTCTGTAAATTTAAATTATGCTTGACCATAGATCAGATGAAAAAGCCACGAGAAAATTCCATATAGCCAGTCTAATCTTTTAGCATCCTATGCTAGAAAAGCAGCTAAATGATTTGGAACACAGTCTAAAATTCCAACCTTCTGGATTTGAATATGTTCATTTTACTCTCTCATTTGTTCTTGTGCTGCCAAATTTTAGGTATCTCCAAATTACCTTCAAGTACTTATCAGCAATCTATGAGCTTTCCTAGGTTCTACAAGAAGTTCGTAAGGCTATCAAAGACCTACACGTAATTTCGATGTCTCAAGAGAACATACAAAACTTCACAACTTCACCAAAAATTTCTTAGCTCAACCGCCTTAGCATAGCAAATGCATCTTGAGATAGCTGCACTATTGTAGCAAATTTACTTGTATGAAATTTTCCAATGGATGATTACTTCAATTATAATATTCTCAATCTAAGCTTCTTTAAAAGGATGCTTAGATTATAAACTCTGGGAAGGAATGCCCTATGTTGTACATATGCCCTATTTCCGGGCTAGTACTAAACAAGGTTCAATATTCATATTTAGCTTCGAATGGGTTATTCTGAAATAAGTTAGGAAGTTGCAATTAAATTGCATCCAAATATTTACAAAGTTGCAACTATGTTGCGTTACAGATCTAAATAAATTACAATGTTGCAACAAGGTTACATTCTATAGGTTATTTGCAACTAATACATTCATGGTGTCATTTGAATATATTCTCAAACTAGATAAATTATTCAAATTGAGCACAATGTTAACAAATGTGTTAGCATGGAAGAATATTAGAAAAGAAAATTCCATCTGTTGGCAACTTGAGGATGGCACTTTGCTGTGGGATTCTATATTGCCACAAGATTGTAGCTAGCACCAGCATTGTTAAAGTTGTTGCAGATAGTAGCTGAAGCAATGCAGAGGGTCACAATTGAAGGTTCTCATAATATATTCTAGGAAGATTTTCATCAGTTTTCAACCCTCAATGTTTTGGGTTTTCTTTCTTCTTCATGGGCCAACTAGAGGATAGTGACTATCCTTTCTCCATTGTACTAACTTCTACAAACTGGCAGGAGAATGCACAATCTTCCCTTCTCTACCCAATTGGAACTTCCAAGTTCTAGTTCAAAACTTTGCCCTAAAAGAACTGATATACACAAAAGTGAGAACTAAATAAGGGACCGTCACTCCTCCAATCACTTGCACCTTCACAAAGAAATATAAAATCTCCACTTTCAGAAATAAATGATAAAGGATGGTCAGATTTTCTCCACCCGTTTTTCACTCTTTGACACATTGTTTGAAAGGTCAGATTCTCTTTTAGAAAGAGAATTTTCATCTTCTGCTTCAAATCTAATCCCAAAATGCATACCTAGAGCTAGATGAAAATGGTTGCCCACGGCTTCTTCCCATATGTGCTCCTAACTGACGGTAGGCTGGATGACCAAGGATGCCACTGCCTCATTGAAAACCAATTTTTTGTGAAGCTTCTCTATGGCTTACACCTTTATTCATATTCATTCAAAAAGATATTTTTAAGATGATCATGCTGTTCTTGTAAGACAATTAGCTTCTCCATAAAAATTGTTGATGAATTAATTTCATGAACAGAAATCATTTTTTTTATTGTTGATTCTTCTCTGATAAATACTTCTTTCTGCATCTTTTGGTTCTGTGACAGTTCTTATATCTTCAAAACTTTCTTGAAGAATTTCTCTTTCTTGGTTGTGTTTCCGATGTCTATAACTAGTTCAAACCAAACATGTAATTACAGTGGCAACCTTGGTGCCAATGGACCCATATTTAATTTTTATAACAAACAATCCCTTTGCAAGGGTTGAGTTTATATTTGCTTGCATATTCACACAAATGATAATCTGGGGTAGAACTTTTTTCGCTATTCTACCCATAGGTGAGTAAATGAGTTTGATCATGCTTGCTAAAACAATTCTTAACCTGTCACAATCAACAGAAGAAGTGGATAGGAGCAGTTGTATTTTGAATTGAGTTTCCTGCTAAAAATACATCAAACCCTAAAGGCAAGAAAGCTTCTGTTGAGTTGAGTTTGAAGATCTATTGAAGCACAAAAAGATCTTTTCAAATGGTGACACAGCTCTGCTGGGTCCCTCCATGGCAGGCTTGAAAGGGCCAACAGCCCTTGAGAGTCCCTCCAAGGAGGCTGTGGATGTATCCAAAGAGCTGCCTGGGAGATAGGGCGCGAATCTCCTAGCAAGGCAAAATCAAGGCTGGAGATGCAGCATAAAGGAATCAATGTCAATAGGAAGCAGAATAATAGTTCCCAGGAAGTTGTGCTGATTGGAGCTCAAATCATCCCCTGTACAGAGTTGCCTCTACTAATCTTGGATAAGGAGGTGCTCTATGAGGAAGAGAAACTTGGCAAACAAGGCTTGACCTGTAAGTTTAACTTTCTTTAGCCTAGTTTAGAGCTTTTGCATGTTGTACATTCAAATCATGGAGTATGGACATACATTAAAAGGTGGACATTTTTCCCTACACACAAGGGTTTTTTGTATTGTAACTTGGATCAGAAAAAGATAGAGCCTCCATTCTTGGTAAAGGACCTTGGAATTGGGATAAGCATGTATTTCTGATAAAACTGCAGTTACCTAAATTTAATCCCACTATGGAATCTTTCTCAATAACATCAGTTTCGGTTTGTCTCTTGAATTTTCCTTTGCAGTATTGGTAGATGCATGTTTTCAAGCCACGGGGAATATGGGGGGCAAATTTTTGGCATTAGATTCTGAAACTAATGGTCTCCGTCTAGCACACTCCACCTGTGCGAGGATCCAGGTGGATCTTGAAATAGCTAAAGGACTAACAGTTGAGATACAGGTTAAAGAGTGGATAAGGAAGCGAACCCTGGATTATGAAAACATCACCTTTTGTTACAGAAAATGCTTTCAGGTTAGGAACATAGCATCAGTGTGTGTAGTGAGTAAAAATAAAAAATCCAAACCTATGATGTGGCAGAAAGGAGCAACAAATTCACATTTATCAGTGAAAAGCATGGCAATAGAGGTGAATGTTAATTTTGGGACAGCTATCGTATCTTCTTAAAATGTGGTCAAGCCATGGCAGATCAAGTGCCTCCTCCAAGAAATGGGTTCCTGGCCCCCTCTTCTCCATGATTTGTGGATTTTTTGTATGCTACCTCCCCTAAAGAGTGTATTTAAGTAGGTAAATTGCAGGGCTATATAAAGGGTAAAAAGATATCTAGATTGGAAAAGATGGAGAAGAAAAAGATTCAATCCTTTTGTCAGTTACAAAAAGAGCAAGCTAGAGTAAATGATACAATGTAGTGCAAAATCCCCACTCCATATAGAATTCAAAACACAATATAGAAAGATATATTGTCCCTAGCACAAGAATGGGATGTAGGTGAGTTCATTACTGAATCTATTGTCAAATTCATTAATCAGTTCCTATCCCCTTCACCTACTTCTTTAGAAGGGGAAAAGGAAGAAGAAAAATATTGGAAGTTCAAAATCGAAAGAAATCCACAGAAGTGATTGACACTAAACATATGGTTCTTTCACTCTCATAACAAAGATGATAATTTATTCTAATCACGCTATCTAAGGTGTTGATAGTCACGCCATTTGTCTTTTTTCTCTCTTTTAGATGGAAAGGGCAACTTTATATTGAACCCTTACATCTTTGTATTAAAAAAAACACAATTCTTAACATAATGACAAAAGGAACTCCAAACAAATCTTAAAAAATCACGAAGCAATAACAGATTTTTAATTTTGTCCTGAACAGAGTTTTCCATAATGAATTTAATGTCTAAGAATATTCTTAGTTGTCAAAACTGCACTCCCCAAATAACATAGTTCCCTTTATGCTGCAAGAATTTAATGTCCAGGGAACAAACTAAAAAAGTCCATCAATAACTTGAATGTGCAAGGTGAAAAGTTTGTTCTTTTGATGAGAAGGAGCACAGTTTGTTTTTTTGATGAAAAGGAGCACAGTTTTATAATTCAAATTTATGCTAAAAAGTTCCAGCATACAAATGACAGTTGCTTTGTTGTTGTAAAGATGTCCTAAAAAATGCTACAAATGCGGTTAGTTCTTGCAACTCACACTAGAAAACTGAGCATAGATGTTATGTACCGAAACATATGATATGATGGAGAGATGAAAATGCTGAGATGTGTCACAAATCCCTTATTTATACTGATTCGTGTGGATAACTTGTGTAAATATCGGATAATAAGTCAGCCTATTTGGGATTAGTAATTTACCTCCCATCCCCATCCTGCCAATTATGTTATTAGGATGAAACCTATATGCAGGAGGTGAATACCATCTTAAGGGATATGTGAAGAGTATTGTGTGTGTTTTGGATCTCAAGATGGAGATAGAGCATGGAGTGGCTTGTTCCATAAAGACTATTGTATAGTGTTGACCTGCATTAATGGTTTATTCTAATTTTTAGTATATTGGATATTAGGGCGTCTTGGCCTGCAAACATACCTTACGTTGTGTTGATATCCATTCCTATTCTATATATTATTATTCTTATCTTTCATATTTCTGGTATTTATGTGCAGATCCTAACAACTGTTGCTTTCTACCTCCATGTTAGTTTTGCTGTTGAAAAATAAAAATGATAAGTGTTGTTTAGGCATAACCTATTGCTCTGCCTTGGCTAGATTTCTACATTAGCCATCCAAATAGAGAATCTTACAACAATACTTGTTACAGAATTGCCACATGCAATTTCACTTATGGGCACCAATTTTCCTCTTCCTTCGTTATTTTCTGGCAATGATGAATGTTTAGCAGGGGCTCCGACCTTTAGAAACACGAAAGAACATCTGGTGCCCTTGGTGTTGCTCCTTCCATCCTATCAACTTTCAAAGAAAATTCTTCTCAACATAATGTATGGATGAGATAAAGCTAGGTGTGCAGAATGTAAAGTATATACTATGGAACCAGTCCTTATAAGTTAGATTAACAAATGGATTTAAGATTGTCTCTGAGGCAGCATCCAGTGATAACTTTCTTTCGGACAGCATTTTCCAGTGTGGCAGTTGGTATAGGAGAAACCAACATTCCCCTCTCTGGAAATGAAGGTTACAACTAACCATCACAGGGTGCAAGGATTGATTAATGACAATCCATGATCATAATCAGGTTTTATACACTAATGGAGAGCTCAAGATGTGATTAGAGCTCATGTTTCACAGCCCCTTTTCACATTCGTTCAGTCACCAAATTAGGCTTTGCTGAATTAGAGAGATACAATCATGTACCAATTAAACTAATATTCGGCTTAACTCGAGATGGTCTGTTCTGATTATCTAGAAAAATGCATGAATCCTGGCAACATGTAAAGAAAATTTCAAAATACCAAACAAAATATTTTTTGTTAGGTATACCCTTTAGTTCTTGTTGGTAATGGTGATCCTAACAATTGTATTTCACAAACCTTCGTTTGTTTTTTGTTTGGCTATCTATGGTATCTGCAAGTTTGGAAACATTGACTTCACTAGATGATAAACTTTAATGTTTATATGATGTTTGAGTTCTAACAGGTATCTACTTGAACTCTGAACTGTATTTTCTCAACTGTTTCTAGCTAAATGCTAAATTTTACATCTCTCAGGATAATATTTTTGAGTTAATTAGGTATAATTGTACAAAATTAGAGTTTTCTAGTCATTAGAAATTCTTTTACAGTAAAAAATTATCATTTTCAAAGTTTCATGTAAAAACTATAACAGTGTAAAACTCTGTAACCTGTACACACATGTTCTTCAATACCTAAATTTTTTACATCTTCAAAGAAAAAATAAAATATTAAAATTCAAGACCATTACAAGAAAAAGTGCTTACGCACCGATTTGTTTATCATAATGATTGCAACTGCAACAACAAAGTTGAAAGATAATGCCACTGTTGGGCCACAAAAATGCTGTTGTTGACGTCTTGCCCCATCTAATGTGTGCAGGTCATTGAACAAAGATGCCCTCCAGTCTTCCAGCAGCTTCCCTGCAGAGGAAATTACGCAAGGATTCAACTTCCTTAAAGCAACAGATAACCACATCCCTCTTACACTCTGTCTGAGCAACATTGCAAGTAAAATGACTCCAAGAACTTGAGTTTTTGGCCACTAGCTATGAATAATTGCCTTTGAGTAATTGACCATATTCTTGTACATAGCATTGCACACTGACTGACTCATACAAAAGCAATTAGCATTGGACCAACTCTTTCCAAGACAAGTTTCAAGGTTTGGGATGAGTTCATAGAAAACAACCTATTCACATTAGCAATACAGATGAACCTAAGCAAACTGCAAAAACATTTCCATCTGCATCATTTGTGAGGACTTATCAATGTGAACCAGCAGCAAAACATGGCTGTCAGAACTTGGATAAGGTGGCCATTCACCATATCCTACTGGGTGTTTCTATCAATGTGTGAATTAAACAAGACACTACAAATTATAACATCTATATCAGGATTTAACTAGATAGTTTTTGAGTCACACTCATTGATCTATGTTTCATGAGTAGTAATTCATGAAAACCCATCTCTCACCATCTCATGCAAGTGAAGGGTCCACTTATGACTCATTACATATAGATGATGATCATTTAAGTATGTAATACTAAAAACAACCATGGAATAAAAAGCAATCCACCTCTTTCATTCCCACAAGAAAAACAAACCATGAAATTTGAACACCCAAACAGAAAAACTATCCACCTCTCACATTTACCGCAAGCAAAACATACCATGGATTTTAGACGCCCAAACAAAAACAAATAACCCAAATCTCTCACGTACCATGTATACCTATAAGCAAAACACACCATGGAATCTGAACCACCAAATATAGAAAACGTAACTCACCTCTCGCATTCACCATTAACAAAATGTACATGGGAATTCTAATACTCTAAAGAAATCACAACTCGCCTCTCTCATTTGCCATTGGCAAAAACGCCATGGAATTTAAACACTCAAATAAACAACGAGAAAAAAAACCCGCCTCTCATTCACCACAATCAAAACAGAGTCCCGAAGTCTGAGAATGGGGATTTCTTACCACGTTCTCCAACATCGCTGTCTTTTCGCTTGAGCACTTTATGAAAATCCCTCCTCAGCAAATAAAACATCATTGCTTGGTCAATGGTGAACTTCATCATTCAGCTCAATGGGGAACCAACAGGGCATGAAAAACAAATCCTCCCAATCAACAACAAAAGAAATTCCATTCGGGCGTTCTTCTGCTACTATATGCATTCATCTCACACGATAATATCCCATACCTGGTTATGAAACTCTTGTTGGGTGTTCTTCTTCTGCCACAAGCATTCATCTCAAGCTACAATACCCCATACCCAGTCCAGAAACTGTCGTTTGGGTGTTCTTCTGCTACGTGCATTCATCTCACCATATCTCATACCCAATTCAAAATTATCCTCGAGTATTCTTCTGCTATGTGCATTCATCTAACGTCATAATATCCCAGACCCAATTCAGAACTCATACACAGCAAATATAGTCGTTGTGTTCACCTTCATGTTGGAAGAGAAGTAAGTTTCCACAGAAGGAAAAAGAGTGTGAATCTGCTCCGTCAAACACGTGACCACGCCTCACCCGACACGTCCTCAATGCAGTGCTATGTAATGCAAGCAGACAACAGAAAAACATGCTTGCAGTGTGAAGTACGGTGAAATGGACCAAATTACTAGAGCATGTGAGTGTACCAAGGCCTCACTAACTGCCCCAGTAAAATGTCAAATATAAGATAAGAATATGGAGTGCAGAATCAATTCAAAAGTTCTGTGGGGTCTGTTCTATTTCTTCCCAAAAAAGGATGTTCAATGTTGGAAGGCTGCCATTGGCATAGCTTTTATATATTCTCCTGGCAAATTCTGCTGGTTTTCTTAAAGCAAGAGATTGCTCATGGAAGCACTATTTGTTAGTATTGTTAAAATAACATTTCCTATGCATAACCAAAAGATTGTTCCTCTAAGATTGGAGAAGTTTCTTGACTTGGAGAACACATATTATTATTAAAATGACTCAAAACCATACTCTATGGAGTGAACATACGACAGCAGTCTATGTAACATAGGAAAGCATTGTAACTTTTAGCCGTAGTGGGGTTTGTTATATTATCCCAACTATGGGTCAAATGTCTTGGTTGTTAGATTATGCATCTAACCAAGTTTAATTGTCATGAGGTTTGGTCAATTTGTGACTTTAAAAGATGGATTCTCCTATTCCAATTTTGAGAAGACAAAATAAAGAAATTCTCTTTTCTAAAAGAAAATCTCTTTTTCAAAAGAAAATCTCTTAATTGTTAAATAAGTCATCAAAAGGTCAATCTCTTTTCCAAAAGAAAATTTCTTAATTGTTAAATAAGTCATCAAAAGGTCAATATGATTATTTGCATGTAGATTGACAAGGTTAGTTTAGTTATGCCTCACACAATTTTTAATGGTGCAAAATTTTGTGTTTCAAAAATATCTAAAATGTATTAAATGAAAAAATTAATTATATTTCTTTAAGGTGATATAATAGATATATTAGGTGAATATTTAAATTGATTAGATAAGTTTGTTTATGCTATTAGATTTTCACAATCCATTCAAATATTATTTGCAATTTTTGGATTTGATTGTGTGAGAATCATGGAGTGTGATTCAAAATGTTGATGGTTAAATTTTTTTTTTCACACAATCAAATCTAAAAATTGCAAGCAATAAGTTAATTTAGATAATAATTAAATAGAAATGAGAAAATTAGGGTTGATTATTTTTAAAATAAACAACTTGATGATGAATCACGGAGGAATTTTTGTAACCATCAACCTAATGATGACAAAATTTCTCTTTCATCTTGATGATGAATCATAGAGTGTGATTCAAAACGTTGATGATTAAAAAAAATTCTCACACGATCAAATCCAGAAGCTACAAACAAGAAGTTAATTTAGATAATAATTAAATAGAAATGAGGAAATTAGGGTTGTTTATTTCTAAAATATAAATTTTGATTGATATGATATTGCGATGGAAGGGTATGGATGAAAATAGAATGAGATTATTGAGTAGAAGATTAAGATGACTAAAATAAGAGAATTCAAGTGTTTGAGATAAAATCAAGGTGTCAATCTTGTGTTGGTTTATGTGATTTTGTTTAGAGTAGAACTAGGTATCTGGTACTTGCAAATCCTATTTGTTTGAGGGTATATAAGGTAAGGAAACTAGTGGTAGTGCTAAAGAGCATTATGGGGCTTGTTATGCAAGGTTTGAAGTATAAGAGTTTATTGCATCTTAGTCAAGATCCTAGACTACATTAAAAATCAAAGTGAAAGAGATAAGCGAGTGACAATGAATGTTTGATGGTAATCAATTGTTGATTGTTGAAGTGATTTGATGAATGATTTGTACCATAGAGTGTACTTGGTGTGTGTCTCAATTATGAATGTTACTTAATGGCTTGTTAAAATACTGAATGTTATTGATATATTCAATAAGGAGTTTGTTGATGCCTAATGTATCTACAAAGAAGAAGATGTGATATGCTCTTGTGAATGCCATTTAATGATATATTCCCTGGTTTGATGATGTGAAATTATCCTAGGATAGCACCTTTAACTACATGATCCTAGATTTATAATTTTTATTTTTTGGCATTCATGCTGATAGGTAATGGTTAGATCCTAGGATTGTAGGCCTTGGTACGAGAGTTCAAAATTTGATAGATGGGAACAAGATCACAATACCAATCATGTCCATAAACAAGATCCATAATGTGATTTTGACTATGGTGCAAAGTGATGGTAGATATGTTATAAAGGTTCTAAACAAAATAATGTGGCATGTCTAAGTTAAGGAACATGTCTTGCATTAGTGAGTACACCAAAAGAGTCAAATTATGCACTAAAATGATGTGCATCCAAGATATCAACCCTAGAGAGCATTAAAAAGAGTGGAAAAATATTAGGATATATGCACTTTTCTACCTTGCAAATGTATAATATTAAAGTTGGTTTTAAATAGTTTTTAATAAAATCAAGAATATAGCTTAATATAAGCAATTTACTAGCCTAAGAAAAATCTATTGTCATTCACATTACAATAGAATTTGAAGAAATGGTGTTGACCAATTATTTTGATAGTCCACAATTTATAACGCAACCACACTTGTTAACCACCTAGAATCTCATATCACTCTAAACACGTATTTGAGGAGAACACCATGTTTATTTGGACCTCTATATTGAGTATCGGTGCAATGCATTCAAACATAACACATAATAATAAGATACAAAAACCAGGAATAAAAAAGAGATTCATAATATGACATGATATATATTCTTTGTATTCATTGAAGTAAGTACATAAAAATTATGTGGGACAAAGGAGGGTCAAAATTGACTACTTTTTTGTATAATAAAATAAATTAGAACTTCAACGAGTACTTAGAGATGCTTCCACTAAAAAAATACAAACATAATGAGAACAATAATTATAGTGCTTTGAATGTAATTTCTAAACTACTAAGGCTTGTAAAAATTATAAAAGTTAAGACTTAGTGAAATGCTAAACACATACAAAATTGTATTATTTTTATCACTAATATATAACATTTTTTCTAGTATGTGTCCCCATTGTTTTGTGTTAAAATTTTTCAAAATAAAATGGTAGAAGTATAGATAAGTGTGAGTAGTTATATATATTTTATTGTTATTTTATGAAATTTCAAAGTGGGTGCATCCCAAAAATGATAACATTGAATGTGTAAATCACATAACTTCCACAAAAAATAGTTGAAATTGTTATTTTTGAATGTGTATAAAATGAAGTGTAGAATAATCCTATATGTTTTCAAATTTATGCATAGATATAAGAAATTATGATGAAAAATCAATGCATATGTATTTGAGGAATATGAAGACACTATTTAAAAAATCGGGCTTAATTTATTCAAAATATTTATGAATAGAAAGTTAAGAAATATATTGACATTTTGGTGGTGGCTTTGTGAAATTTCATACGAGGATGGAGTTCAAGTATGCTATTATATATGAAAGGAAATACAAGAGCAAGGAAAGAAAAATAAATTCCAAGTAAGTTTATTGATGAAGTAAATGTTACCAAGAGAAATGCAGAAACCTTGGAGCAATCACCCAAATGTGAAGAAGGAGGCACAAGAACTTTTGAAAGGGGAAAAGCAAAGAAAAACCCCTTGTGTTATTATGAATGAGGCAATGCCTAAAGAGAGAGAGAGAGAGAGAGAGAGAGAGAGAGAGAGAGAGAGAGAGAGAGAGAGAGAGAGAGAGAGAGCAAGAAGCTCTTTACAATATTGTCATTAAGAAGAAATGAGAGAGGAGACATATCTTAAATAGAGATGAGGAGAGGAGTTACAAAGTAACTCACAAATCTATGAATGTCACCATTCATAAAATGTGTGTGCCATGTGTCCACATCCTCTTATGGAGGAAATCTAATATTCCTTAATAAAAGAAAATAAAAGAAATGACTTGTCCTCACACATGTACTAGAGGACAAATTACATGTAGGAATTCTAAAGGAATATCCTAAACTAAATACAAATAAACCTAAGCCAAGTAAAGATTAAATATTCTAACACCCCCCCTTAAGCTTTACTTGGGGATTTTACATCAAACCTTTCAATGGGTTGCAATCCAAGATTTTTACAATGAAATTGGAACTTTTCTTTACAAAGTGGCTTGGTCAAAATATCTGCAACTTGGTCTTCCCCCTTGCAATAGAGGAGTGAAACTTGCTTGTCTTCAATTTGTTCTCTAATAAAGTGGTGTTGGAGAGCAATGTGCTTTGTCCTTGCATGGAAAACCGAATTTTTAGCCAAGGCAATGGCACTTTGGTTGTCACAATACAATGGAGTTGGTTCGTGTTGAGGTAGACCCAAATCTTCAAGTAGTCTTCTAAGCCACAAGGCTTCTTCGGAAGCATTAGTGCATCCTTTGTACTCAGCTTCAGTGGATCCAAGAGAGGTAGATTGTTTCTTTTTACTATTCCAAGAAATTGCTCCTAAACCAACAAAAAAAGAATAACCAAAAGTAGATTTTCCATCATTGGGATCTCCACCTAGATCGGAATCAGTAAAACCGTTTAAAGTAAAATCAGAATTTGCATCATAAAACAAACCTACATTAATAGTTCCTTTAATATATCTTCAAATTATTTTAGCAACTTTAAAGTGTGTTTGTTGAGGTTTAGACATGAATCTTGAAACCAAACCAGCACTATAAGCAATATTCGACCTAGTAAGAGTTAAATAATTCAAACTTCCAACTAATTGTCTATACAAAGTAGGATCAACAAGAGGAGTTTGCATATCAAGCATTAACTTAGTGCCTAATTCAATAGGAATTGAAACATGGTGGGCATAATTCATTTTAAACTTATCTATGAGATCTTGAGTATATTTACTTTGAGATAAGAAAATTCCTTTAGGGGTTTGCCAAATTTGCATTCCTAAGAAATAATGTAAAAAACCTAAATCAGTCATTTGAAATTTTTGATTAAGTTGAAACTTAATATCAGAAATCAAAGTATTGGGACTTGAAGTAAGAATCAAATCATCTACATACAAGATAATAATGGCAATATCATAGTCACTATGTTTAATATACAAGTTAGGATCATTTTTACTTCTAATAAAGCCTTGAGAAAGAAAGAATGCATTAATCTTTGAATACCACTCCCTAAAAGATTGCTTTAATCCATAAATTGATTTCTTTAATTTACAAACTAAGTGTGCATTACCTTCTTTAATAAAACCAGGAGGTTGAGACATATAAATTTCCTCATGTAAATCACCATTAGAAAAGCACTTTTAACATCCATTTGGTGAATAGGCCAATTCATTCTAGAAGCCAAAGAAAGCACTGTAAGTTTAATTATAGGCATTTTAGCAACAGGAGCAAAAGTTTCAGTATAATCTAAGCCTTCAATTTGAGAAAAACCTCTAGCAACTAATCTAGCTTTAAATTTACTAACTTGATTATTAGCATTCAATTTAGTTTTATAAAGCCACTTGCAAGAAACAATATTTTTACCATGAGGCAAGAGAACTAAATCCCAAGTTTGGTTAGAAATTAAAGTATCATATTCTTCCTTCATTGTTTTTTGCCAATGTGGTTGATTTTTAGCTTGTTCAAATGTTTTAGGATCATTATAATTCATAATAATAGTCTTTAAAGCACAATTACAATAATTAACTCTTCTAGCTTGAAGTCTATCCATTCTAGCTAAGTATTCATCACTATCTTGAATTAAAGATTTAAACCATTTAGGTCTTCTTTTAGAAGTAATGGATTCATCACTAGAAGAAGAGTCATGAGGAGTAGAGTTATTATTATCATCATCACTATCACTAGAAGGAATAGAAAGAGATGCATTAGGAGTAGGGTTAAGAGAAGGAGGTTGGTCCTCCACAAGCACAACTTTGCTTTGAGCAAGTTCATCATCCTCCACTTTAGAACAATCATGAATGCCTTTTTTTGCAATACAAACATCTCTTGCAACTTTTACCTTGTTAGTAATAGGATTGTAAACTCTATAACCTTTAGTATTTTCAACATAACCAAGAAAAATAAAAGGAGAAGATTTAGCATCTAATTTTTTTCTTTTCTCCTTAGGTTTGTGAACATAAGCTATGGAACCAAAAATTCTTAAACTCTGCAAATTGGGCTTTCTACCAGACCAAGCTTCTTCAAGAGTTTTATCCTTTAAGGATTTGGTAGGTGTTCTATTAATTAAATAAGTTGCACAAGCCATAGCTTCAGCCCAAAACTTGTAATCCATATTTTTTGCATGCAATAAACATCTTGCCATTTCCACAATGGTCCTATGCTTTCGTTCCGCCACACCATTTTGTTGTGGTGTATAAGGAATGGTAAGCTTATTTTTAATTCCAAAAGATTTCAAATAAGCATTAAATGCATTATTGACATATTCTCTTCCATTATCAGTACGAAGAATCTTAATTTTAGAACCAGATTGTCTGTCTACAAACATATGAAATTCAGTAAACACATCAAGCACTTGATCCTTTCTATGAAGGAAATATATCCATGTTCTCCTTGAAAAATCATCAACAAAGGTAAGAGCATACCTTGAACCTTGGATGGAGGGATTCTCCATGGGACCCAAGAGATCACTATGAACTAGATGCAATTTAATATATGCCCTCCAAGATTGACCATGAGGAAAGGGTTCCCTATGCATCTTACCACTCATGCAACCATTGCAAATAATTTGAGAAGGAACAATAGTAGGCAATCCATCAACCATATTTGCTTTTTTCATCAATGAAATATAATCAGAATTGAGATGGCCAAGTCTTTCATGCCATATAGTAAAATCAATAGTAGTAAGCAAGGAATACTTTGTAGGAGCAAATTCATAGAACTTGAATAAGTTATCACTATCCATTTTAGCAGTAGCAATAACATGATTAGTTTTTGGATCAATGATATAACACATGCCCCTATAAAAGTTAATCTTATAATCTTGACAAAGTTTAGGAACTGAAATGAAATTTGATTTTAATTTAGGAACATAAAGAACATCATGTAATTTGCCATTAGGAACATTCACATCACCAATAGCTTCAACTTTGCAACTATGATTATTAGCTAATTGAACAGGAATATTAGATGTATCAGGATGCAAAGATTCAAAACATTCTTTATGAGAAGTAACATGCTGAGATGCACCATAATCAATAATCCACTCAAGTAGTTGAGAAACATTTTAAGTACATGTAAATGCATGACGAGATGAATTACCATTATTATTGCCTTTCTTATAATGAGGTTTATGTTGATTATTTTGATTATTTTGGTTCATGGGTTTTTTACCATTTTGCTTCTTAAAACAATTATTAGTAATATGACCATCTTTCTCACAATATGTGCAATGGGGTCTTGTTTGAGAATTATTCCTTTGATTATTGTACGTATTATTATGATTATTATTATGAGAATTGTTATGATAGGATTTAGAATGAGATTGATAATTAGAATATTTGTGATTATTATTATGATTATGATTATTATTATTGGATCTAAAATTATTATTATGATTTTGGTTTTTAGACATAAAAGCATGTTCACTACTTTTAAGAGTACCAAATTGAATTAATTTAGCTTCCTCTTGATGTAGTAAATCACGAAAAATATCATAAGTCAATTGAGTAGCTAGACTAGGAATAGCAAGTTGAGCATGAATATTCGTAATAAATTGCTGAAATCGACGAGGAAGACATTTTTTAAGAATAAGATGAATTAAACGTAAATCGGCTAGAGTAACTCCTAAACCAGTTAATTGACTATTAATAGAATCAAACTTTAATAAGAATTCATCCATGGTTTTAAAATCCATATATCTGAGATCTTCGAGTTGATCTTGAAGCTGAATTTTTTGGGATTCATTTGAGCTATCATAAGTTGTTTTTAAAATTTCCCAAGTGTCATACGCTTTTGTACAATTTCCAATTAGAACATACAAATTAGGAACCATTGAAATACCAATTAAACCAAGTGCTTCCTCATTTTGATCCTTCCATCTGTCTTGGTCGGCTTGAGGAGCAGTTGTAGCAGGCTCAAAGGTTTTATCAGTAGCAACATCCAAAAGGTGTTTGAAACGAAAAAATAAAAGAGATATGCATTTTCCATGAATGATAATTACTGCTATTTAACTTAATTTCAAGAATTAAAGTAGACATGATAGCAAAATAATGATTAAAACTAAATAAATAAAAATTAACCCCTTTGATTAAAAGACTAATAAAAAATAACCTCCTTGATTAAAATTACAAAAAAACTTTTAAACCTTTTTTTTTATAAAATATATTATTTTCAAATTTTTAATAATGAGATATTTAACTAAACAAATTGTATATTAAAAGAAACTTTAAATCTTTATTAATAATAAAATAAAATAATTTATATTAAAAACTTATTAAAAAAACTTTATATATTAAAATACTTTAAGAAAAAGAAACTATAAACTTCTTAAAGCTTTTAAAAAAAAAACTTTTGTTTGTGTATGAAAGTTCATAAAATATACGAATGATAAGGTTACTTTATATTAAGAATTTAAATGGTTTACTTTATATAAAAGAAATGAAATTTTATTTAAAACTAAAATAGACGAGAGTGAGTTGAAGTTTTATAAATTAGTTATATGAAATGTAAGAGAAAGAATAAAAGAAATGTTACAACAATAAAAGGAAGCAGAAACGTTACAGATCTGGTAACCCAAAAACACAAGAAGAATAGGTAACGTCAAGGATACAAGGAAGACTATCAACAAGGATAGAGTGAAGGCAGAAAGCGTAGACCAAGAAGGAGAAAAGGAGAGAAATGATGAAAAGAGAGGACATAAAAAATGTTACAAAAGATGCAGAAACGATAGGCAAAGACACATGAATCTTAGACACACGGGGCTCTTGGAAAATGATTCCTATAGAAAACAGAAAATAGAAATCGCAAGACAAAGAACTGGAGATTTAAGTTTAGAATTAAAAGGATTTAATACAGAAAAGTTAGTATTAAACGATTAAATAAAGAATGTGATACAATATTAAACTTCTAGTAAAATCTTGCAATACGAAAAATGGAAAATATAAAATGAAAATCAGAGATATTTATGAGAGAGTGATCAATATGATTTTTTTTTTAACAAAATCCTCCAAACACAAGCTGTTAGAACCTGCAAGCAAATAGAGAATGCAATTTAATAATAAATCAGATTTGATAGCAAACCGACCAAATAGATTAAGGAGGCTGATTTTGGCGGTAAACCTTCCAAACTAATCACAATAAAAAACCAGAAAGAAGAAACTTTGGTGGCAAGCCTTCCAAAGCCACAACTTTAAACCAAAAAGAAGAAACTTTGGCCGCAAGCCTTCCAAAGTTTAAAAAAAAAAAAACTAGAATCTAAGAAGATTAAACCTACAAGCAAACTTGTTAACAAGTTTGAAAAAAAAATTAAAATTTGAAATAAAAAACCTGCACAGTAAAAAGTATTAGAGAAAGAATTTCTTCTCCTCTCAAGAATGCCTCCAAGAAGGTGAACTCCACAGAATGGTAACCTTCATCAATCTCAACTTGAAACAAGGATTAGAACCTGCTCTAATACCATGAAAGGAAATACAAGAGCAAGGAAAGAAAAATAAAATCCAAGTAAGTTTATTGATGAAGTAAATGTTACTAAGAGAAATGCAGAAACCTTGGAGCAATCACCCAAATGTGAAGAAGGAGGCACAAGAACTTTTGAAAGGGGAAAAGCAAAGAAAAACCCCTCGTGTTATTATGAATGAGGCAATGCCTAAAATGAGAGAGAGAGAGGGGGAGCAAGAAGCTCTTTACAATATCGTCATTAAGAAGAAATGAGAGAGGAGACATCTCTTAAATAGAGAGAAGGAGAGGAGTTACAAAGTAACTCCCAAATCTATGAATGCCACCATTCATAAAATGTGTGTGCCATGTGTCCACGTCCTCTAATGGAAGAAATCTAATATTCCTTAATAAAGGAAAATAAAAGAAATGACTTGTCCTCACACATGTACTAGAGGACAAATTACTTGTAGGAATTCCAAAGGAATATCCTAAACTAAATACAAATAAACCTAAGCCAAGTAAAGATTAAATATTCTAACAATATATTAAAAACATGAATTTGTTAGCCAAAATGGAGTTCCAACCCTTAGACTTGGAAATCCAAGCCCAAAGGGTAACATTATATTTGTTTAAATTTTTTAATTTTAGCTTTATAACCACACATACATTATAATATGTATGCATTATAATATAACATGTACATGTTACAATGGTTACAAATTTTATATAGCACATTGTGTTTTATTTTATCTCCCTTTTGAATACTTTTTAGTCCCTCATCTTGGTGTACTTACCCATTCATGCTACTATCAACAAATTCACTAACATCATGAAACCCACTTAATATGGTGTAACCAATGCAATATTATTCTTTTGCATACCACTTGTCTTATAAGGTGTGATGTAACAAGATAGTGTGCATGTTCCATTTACAACATATGCATGTACCACATGTTTACAAATTAAGCCCATGTTTACAAGATAGTGTGCATGTTCCATTTATGTAACATATGCATGTACCACACGTATATTTTTTTTGGAAGATACAATGTCAACATCCATGACTCAATTAAATACTAGAATGATTGCTTGTTCTAAATTAGGCACAATTTTTAAAATATTACTTTGAACAAAATATTAGCACTCCTTGTGTGTGATATTCAACTTCTTGTGAGTGATATTCAACTTCTTGTGATATTCTCTTCTTATTCATATAAATTGCATAATTTATGAATATCATTTACAATGATAACATATTGATCTTGTATATTTGTGGTCTCGAGCTATAAAAACTCATGCATCTTATTACTAAAGTTTTGTCAAAAATATTAAATGTTTGTCAGAAACTCCTTATGTTGCATTATTTTCTCCACTTCACACCAATTTATCTTCAGTGGTCACTATCTTGGCCTCAATATTCACCAACTTGTCTTTCAAGATTTCAAATTAGAGTTCTATTGGGCATGCCTAGTTTTTTAGTTAGTTCCTCTATACTTTGGACTTGACATACAACTTATGTGACATCATTGAAGTTAATTATAGTTGGTGTGAGTGGTGAAACCATGCTTTAATTCTTAAGAGACATCTTTAGTTTATTTACACACAACATTGATATGTGCATTATCTTACTTCTTATGTTTCTTTGTGCTTCGATTCTTTCCTAGATTCACATTATTGTTGAAAGTGTATTCTTGGAACAATATCAATCACTTAAAAAATGCATTAAAAATAGAAGTTATCCCCTATATTTTCAATATGTGATGATCTATATAGACATATCTATGCATTAATTTACTTTTACACTTTCAATCATTAAAAAATAGATTTAACTAATAGAAAATGCATAGAACTGATCAAAAGAATACAATGTATATTCAAATAGTCATACAATTGTGAGGTATTTACATTCATCTTTGGAGTAAGTCATACTCCTTCAATATTAAGTATATTTTCAATCAATTCATATCCTAGATCTAGGATGCCTATAATGTGGACCTAGGGTCAAAGTAAGAGGTGGAACCCACCTTCCAATCTAGAACCCATGCATGACTTAGTGTTTAGTATGTGAATCCATTAATCTTAGTAAACTTTAGGGCTAAGTTTGAACACTCCATGGTTGGATAACTACAACCCTTAGAATCTAGAAATAGGAAAAAATTCCACTCTAACAATGATGTCTCAATGATTGACCCTCCCCAATGACCTTTAATTGAAACTTACATGTGTTTTGGGCATGGCTATAATAATAAGACATCTTTTTCTTAGTCTAGGTCTAGGTTAACATGATTTTACTTTATAATAGGAGTACGCTTCTCTTAGTTTATACATTCCTTTAGAGTTTGCCTAATCTAATACTAGAACCAAGCCTCTAATTAAGAAGATTTAGTAATATGTTTAATATTAAATAAGGAGTTGTTAATTTGAGTTTTTTTTGTGTAATTTAGTTATAGAAATTATCTTATGTCAACATGTGTCTTTGTCTATTATAAAGAGGGCTATAACATACTAGTTTCTCTTTCAGATTCTTTTTTCTCAAACAATAATATATTTTTATATACCACATGATGACAAAAAATTCTCTCGAGTTCTCGGAAGTCTTATCATAACTTCAATTATAAAAAGCAATAGAAAAATAATGGTAAATTGATAGGATAAAGTTATTGTTAATACCCTCCCCTCCTTTCATTAATTTACTTGTAAAAAATATTAATAATTATTAGTTTCCTTCTTACATAAATTTTACAATTGATTTTTTATCTAAATTTTTTATATATAATGAATTTGTATCTTATTTGGACACCATTCAACCACTAAATTCATAATGTATATGTTTCAACACTCTTTTATCAAAGTGACCTACAATTGTTTTTAAAAATGATTTTAAAAAAAAAAAGTTTGTAAATGATGAAGTCGGCTATAAATTTGTTAAATGACCTAATAAATTCACCTAATAAATTCATTATTAGTTTGATTTGCAAATTTAGTATAGTAGATCTATAATTTTTTATTAAATTTTAGACCATAAATTGATGTTTATTCAAACTATAATGGTTTAGTTAGCTTGCATATGTCCTTGTTGAATTTTTCATTTGTAAAGTTAGCATGCAAACAAAATAAGTCGGTTCCTTTTAGTGTAATCAAGTCACTCTTATTCTCCATTTTTCATGAATTAATTTGTAAAAGTCGGTTAAGTGTGAGGTCAAAATATATTATATTAATCAAAGTTGGTCAAATATTTGCATGGAAGAATAGAAGATTGCATGAAAAGAAAGGGATTTGTACGCATGAAAAAATATACATGAAAAGAGGGTTTTAAGGAAAAACAAACTTACAATAAAATTGAATGCATTTTGTGAAAGCGGGTAATTTTTCTTTGTATTTGAATCTGAATGTTTTATTTTTTTAATTTAAAGAGAATTTTTTATATAAAAATTTGTTAATATTTATAAAATGTAGGTGTTATTTTCTTTTGTAAAAGATGTAATTTAAAAAAAATAAATTATATAGAGGTTCAAAATTAAGATAAAATGACTACATTTCAAATTTTTGTTGATGAAGGGGTTTATCTCACTGCTTTCAACTATTTAGACTAGATGAAGCTAAGACTTTTTTTCTAATGAATTATGAGATGTAGCAAGAGTTTGAATCTCATCCTACCCAAATTGATGCAGAGAGATCAACTCTGGAACTCTCCTTAAGGATTAAATCAACTCAAGGAGACACATCAAAGGATTCTCTACATGCTAGGTGATTCAAAACCAAACTCAACTCAACACACCCAACCAAGGATAACATCAAAATGGTTTGTTCCAACACCTCTATTGGTCTTAACACATCCCAGACACCATAAGACAAGGTTCTACACACCCCCAAACTCAGACTCAAACTCATAAACCAAACTTGCTCTTCTAGGCTCTATTCCTTGTAGCCTCCAAATCGGGTATTTTCAACTTTTCTCTAAATCATCCCAAAACACTTGACAAAAAAATTACATATTTAGACACCCATTTGGATTTTACACAACATATCAGAAAACCAATATAGGTTGTTTTGGACGGACCCTTTGCTGTCCTCAAATGTGCCCCTTTTTAGCCTTAAAAACCACCCACTTTACAAAGGAAGTACCAACAAAACTTAACACCAGATTAAACCCTTTTGTAAAGTCTCTTATTATGTTCCCAAACCAAGGATTTTTCAGGTCTTAGGTCTTGGTTGCACTCCTAGATACCCAAACACCAAAAAACCTCACTAAATCACCCTTTTCCCTAGGGCTTTCTAGAAATATCACTTCCAATCACTTCCAAGGCTCAAACAAAGTTCAAAAACCTTTAAAATGGTGTGTCTAGACACTTCAATGCATAAAATACCCCCCTTGTTCAATTAGATTCTCTGCTGCTACACTCTAGCCTTCATTTTCACTCATTTCCAGTCACTTTTCTTCAACTTTCATGCAACTTTCATGGTGTACACCTGCACTCTTCACTCCTTCCTGTCAATCATGGGTTAGTAAACTATTGTACATGTTATTTGGCATCCATCCTATGAGAATCAGACCTGTACATTCATAGGATGGATCCTTACATGCTTGGAAATTCACAAATTAGTGAAAAAATCACTGTCTTTTCTGGGACAGTCAGCAATAAATAAAAATATGATACTTTCAAGACTTCAAAAATGCACTCAATACATCAAAGGAATAACCAATAAACCCCCAATGTACAGCAATGATGATCCCTTAGCCTTTCAATGCAAAGAAAGCATGAAAAAACAAGGATTTGACAGCAAATAAAGAGTTTTTTTAATTGATTTTCTGAGACAGTCCGTACAAGTCCGTACCAGCATCATCCAACCACACAAAAATTACTTTAGAGACTTTATAAGACCTTCCCCAACCAACTCCAACCAATCTCCAACTAATCCAAGTGATTAAAATGTCAAAACAACTCTAAAACTTATTTCCCACCAAAACTGGAACTAGTTATTGAAATTCAAAATTTGAATTTTCAACTTTATTTCTAATACTTTTAATCAACTAAAACCTATCCCATTCAACTTATTTTGACATAATAAGATCATTAAATCACAATAAACTCCTATCCAACCTATCTAGACTCCATCATCCTATTACATTGCATTTTGGTCCTTAGGCCTTTATCAGGACCTTTAGGATTTTTACATAATTTATTGAATTCAACATTACAATAGGCCATTATAGGCTTCAAAACATTCCAATTGACTTCTAGGGATGTCATATCACTCTCCTTAGTCCTTGGTGTCCTCCTTTGTTCATTTGCCCTCCTGGATGCTCCGGCATCACAAATTCATAGATTTCTAAGATGTCTTCAATTTGATAGATTTGAAGTCTCTCCCCTTTCTAAAATGTAGATGAACTAATGAGACATGTATTTGCATTAAAATGAAGACATCGTTACAATTCCTATGAAAGATAGGTTGATTTGTTTAAAATGAAACCAAAGAATAAGGCATTTGGTATTAAATGCAACCATTCTCAATTTCTCTATCTAATAGTATGATACGGGTAGTTCATTTTCAAATTTTTTAAATATATAATTTGGGTACTCAAAAGGTGGCTTTGTGAGACTTGATGGTGATCTCATCACAACTACATTCAAAGGTCGACTAGAATCTTATATAAACTTTTTTGAGATATTTCATGTCATAACCCTCTTTTTGGACCTTGATATGACTTGCTATTATTATTATTATTATTATTATTATTATTATTATTATTATTATTATTACTATCGCTACTATTATAATATTAATTTTATGAGTAATGTTAGAAAAAAAATATAAATTGAAATGAGGTTGAAGTTTAAAAAAAAAAAAAAAAAAATTTAAGTGGTGACACACACATGAGGTCATAATTTATTTGAAAATTGCTTATTTTCTCAATATCCTAATTGAGCACATGGTGTAGGAGAAATAAGAAGATTCTAGAAAAGAAATTTAAAATTTAAAATATTAAAGAATAAATATTATATTTAGCAAATATATGACATGGGAGTTACAAAATTATTCTATGACAAAAATAATACTATTCATGGCATTTTTATGACAAAAGAGTTACAAAATGCATTTTTGGAGGAGAATTCAAATTTAAATTTTGAATGCATGGTCAAATGTAAACCCCAATATGACAACAATTATTTTTGCATGAAATTAATTTAGAAATTGTTTATTTTCTCAATATGCTATTTAGCACATGTTGTGAAAAGAATTTCAAATTCAATTTTTTTTGCATGTAACCCCCACTATGACAATTAATCATTTTGCATGAAATTATTTTGGGAAAAGAATATGGAAATCAATTAATTTCTTTTGTAGTGGGAAAATGACTCTCTTTTCTATATATTGAGTTCTAAATTTTCGAAAAAGGAGAGTTCATTGTTTTTGGATGATAAAGTAGTCTTGAAATTCTTATGAATTTATTTTCAATACCGTGTTAGTTGTAGGAGAAATTTTGTAGATGTGTTACAGGATTTTGGAGAAGATAATTACCAAGCTTCAAGGAGGAATTGAAGGAGGTCAACAAGGTTCTTCATTCAAATTCAGGTTCCCCTCTTGCACATTCATTGCTTGCTTTTTCTTTTCAAAGAAAATCTTCTTCTCGTCTCTTTCAAAATTTTGCACATAAGAAAGTTTATATTTTAATTTTATTTTTTTGAAAGAAATCTCTTTTATCCATTTCAGATTTTTGCAAGGAAATCTTTTTCAGTTTTTGTTAATTGATTTAATCAAATACATGTAATAAATTGCTTTTCTATCCAAAAAAAGAAAAAGAAAATCTTCTTTTTTTATTCTACATGTAAGAAATAAATTGGTTAATAGATTTCTTTAAAAATATGCATATACAAATTCGAATATTGTTTAATTTGAAATCTTTTTCTCAATCAACTTTCTTTATTTTACAAAAAATCATCTCTGTAGATTCATGTGTGGATTTTAGGAAAACATTCATCTTTGTGTATTACAAAAAAAAAAAGTTCATCTCTGTACTTTTTAGAAACATATTCATCTCTTTGGATTTTTAGGAAAAAAATATATTATTCCCTGTGCATGTATGAATTAGAAAATAAAAAAAGAAGTAAATCTTGCCTTGATTAATAAATTAGTAAATTTCCCTTCAAATATATATTATATAAACATATATATCAAATTTATTTAAAATCATATTAAATTTATGTTCTAAATTTGTTTGTAGATTTAAGTTTATTATTATATTATTAAAAGATTTTGAGTCAATTATTTAAACACACACACACACACACACACACACACACACACACACATATATATATATTTCGAGTTAGGAATTGTTTTATTAAAATTGAATCATACTTTAGAGTTTGTAATTAAATTTTATGTGTTTAATTTAAAATTAAAAATGTTTTAGAATATTGAAAGTTATTTTGAATGATTAAAATTAATAAGCTTATAGTTCTTTGAAATTTAATTATGCACTTGGTGATTAAAAAAATCATTTAGGATTAGTTTATAATTATAAATTTTACTAATTGAAAATTAATCAAATTTAGTGATGGATTTATTTATTGGGGTCTATTTAATGAAAAATGGTTTTATTTATTGATATCTATTTAAAAAGGATTAATGAGACCTATTTATAATCTAACCTTATTAAAATTAATGGAAATGTGTTTAAAATATCATCTCTAGTTTTAAGAATTACATTATTAATATATTAAAGGAAAATTTAAGCGAAAAGGGTCTAACCCATATTAATGGATACCTTATTGGAGTTTTAATTATGGAAAATTAAGTTGCAAATTTGAACTCTTTTTAAATTCTAAAGAGTTAGTATCTCCTCAATGATGGGAAAAGAGTCCCTTGGGTTTTGAAAAGATAAATATTGCATAAGGCAAAAGGGTCAATTAACACTTGAGAATTTCAATAGATAATCGAGCATTAAGAGATCTATCATCTTGAATTAATCCTTCTTAGGATGTAGATATAATAGTTAAATCTCCTTATTAAACAAATTAGTTTGACTCAGGAAAAACAAAGCAAAGGAAAATGTTATTGCACCAATGATACACTTATTCCATAGTTTTGGATCTTTTCATCAAATAAATAAATCCTAATAGTAAGTGGGTTCCCTCAAGACATTCTATACATTTCAAATATTTAAGTTCTTTAATTATTGGATTTCAAAACTAACTTTTGTATATTTCAATTTGTACAAGTATCAAATGTTAAAAGAATTTACCTAACAAGTAGATGTGTTTTGATTCATAGTAACCCTTTTAGGTATTTCAACAATATGAGTTAATGTTAGACAAAGTTTTGCCTCAATTTGAAAGGTTGATTATTTGATTTGTTTCTTTATTAGATTCCAAGATATGAGTATATAAGGCATTGTGACTAGTCACTTCTTTTAATAGTTAAAATCATTTACCTTCTAGCTAAAAGAAACATAAGACTAGTAAAAAGGAAAAGTTACACTTAATAATACAAGTAATTAGTAAGGATAAATTTAATTAACATTAAAATTAGAGGTAAATTGCATAGTTAAATATTCATATGGTAATAGAATTAATTAGGATGCAAAGAGAGTTTATTCAAAACCAAAATTGTTTTAACAAATGAGTTCAAGAAACCTTTTCCGTGATCACTTAGAAAATTTAATAACAATTCTAATTGAGGGTAATCTAAGGAGCAAACATTAGCTCCCTTTGAAGTATTTGAAATTAATAAAGTTATTATTTTTAGAATGTATCCAACGATAAAGTTAACGTTACTTCAAGTGGAAGGAGTAATTAGTAATCACTTTATAATCTTGCAAAGGTATTAGTTCAAAAGCAACTAGAAGTTTATTGATTAGAATTGTTTTATTAGGAGACTTAGTATTATTTACTTGGTTAACTAGCAAGTGTTTACACTCTTGTCTAATCTATTTTTCAAACAATTACTAACTAAGAATAATGTGGTTAGTTTGAAGCTTATCGTTGAATAGTTGTTTCCTTTTCCCTTCAACAAGTGAGTATTAAATTCATTTCCAAAGCATAATTTTTTTTTTATTGGTAATTGGCCGAAGCCTGAATAGCTTTTGACTGGAGCTATGAACCATTGGGGACACAGTAGGGGGGCCCATCCCCATTACATATCTTTGAATTATTATTATTATTATTATGTTTTATTAGATTGACCCCAAGACCTTCCCCATCCTATGGAAGGCCAAGAGTCACAACTTAGAATTCCACTTCAAATGTCCCTATTGGGAATTGAACTTGGGTCTCCACAGTGAGAACCCAGTTTTTTAACCAGTTAAGCTCAACCCCTTGGACCCAAAGCATAATTATTTGATAAGTTAAATTCTATTTCAAGAAATTTAGTACCTTTCAAGTATTAGGATTCACATTTAAGTAGTTTTATCATTTGTAGATGAAATTTGTATTACTTCATATGAAAGAATTAGTTGGGATTATTATTAAGTACTTTTCACTTCAAACAAGTAGGTGTTAAAAATCATTTCCAAATTCTTTCTATTCAATCATTTAATTTTCTTTCAAGCAAATCAGTACTAGGATTCATACTTATTGTGTAATGGTTTGTCCCAAAACAATTATATCTTGTAAGTAATTCAAATCATTTTCATAAGTTATCTTTGAAAGTATCATGGTTTCCAAGGAGTTAGTAATTTCATGTATTTAGTTCAAGTTTTTGAATTTTTAATTATCATAACTTTCCTTAGGAGAAAATACTATTCCAAGGAGTTGATTTGTTTATGTTCCTTTCAATTACATAAAATTCATACTATAGTTTTTAAATTCAAGTGATAATTCCTTGTATATAATAGTTTCTTTTTCATAATCATATTGGTATATTGCTTCATTTAAGATTAATGAATTCAAAGTTAAATTCCTAGTTAGATAACTAAACAAGAGGAGTTGAAACCAAAAATTAGCGGCGTTCAGTATTTATGGTGCCTCTGGGTCACACTTACGAGTAATATCGTCGTGTTGAACTACTACACTTAACGCTTAATAAAGCTGCAATAACGACATTTGTGGCATCATCCCTCTAAATCGTCAGGGAGAAATAAGGGTCATTTGGAAGTTAAAATCCAAGGGGCGGGTAATCCCCCTTGGATCGATAATCTAAAAAGATTAATTTTTAAATGAATTTACATCCGATCAGTTGAACTTTAGATAACCCCATAAGGGTTTGGATGTGTGTGAAGATCTTGAAAATTTATTTTATCTTGATGATTTCAGCAGATGATAATGAATTAAGGGTGGCGTATTTAATAGGAAATAGGACTTAGTTGTTTAGGCCACAAGAAAAAGGCCATCTTGAGCCTTTTTTTTTTTTATAGAGCTACCATCGTGGGTAGCAACCGCAGCGAAAATGTCTTGGACATTGACCCTAGAAAGGGTTACGTACCCACCAAACAGTTTACATTAAACCATAACTAGAAACTAGAACTACAAACTTTACGCCTTGATCCCATGCTGAAACGGGTATGTAGGCAATCTAGGGACTAAGTTGTCCCTTGTACTCAGGCGTTCGGGGATGGGGGTTAGGATTTGGTTATGGGTGAGTAGTTGGTTCTTGAAGCTCCTTGATATTTTAATCAAATGGTACAAATAATAATTGAAATGTTAAAATTAATTCAATGCATACTTAGAAGGAATCCCGTATGGATTCGCTTGACTTCCTGAGGCTTTAGGCCGAATTCTGAGGTGGAACTCAAGCTTGTTAATATAATTATTTTTATACTCCTAAGGATGGCGACCTCAGTGCACTCCTAGTAGGGGAGTGTAGTCTTTAGAGAGTGGCTCAGGACCTGGATGGTCCCGATGAGTCTAAAGTCTCTAGCTAGAGCATATCCTATTCTTATGAATAGATGCCTACCCCGTTTGGGTAGATACCTATCTCGGATTGGATAGATGAAACCTCATGTCCCGTATGGATAGATGCCTAACCCATATGGTTAGATGCCTAACACATATGGTTAGATGCCTAGTCCCGTATGGATAGATGCCTAACTCGTATGGTTAGATGCCTATCCCAGTTGGATGGATGCCTATCTCGTTTGGATAGATGTACTTGAGTATGTGATTGAATAAAAAAAAAGTAAATAAGAATAAGTAAGAATAAAAAATCAATATTTTTATATATTAAAAATAAAATAAAATCAGTTGAGTTTTTGGATTAAGTAAGTGGGTTATTACATTTCATGTGTTTAATAAATTTATCAAGATAATCTTTGAAGCCTTAGCAATGTTGTTGATTCAACATGACCTTTCTCTTTTGAAGAAAACTTAAAAAATAGAGGATGCATTTGTTACTAGTTCCAACAAGGGTGCTAGTACATCATAAATTTTAGAAGTGGTCAATCACAAGGATGTTCCAAGGGTAGAGTAAACAAAGCTAGGAGGAACAATAGACATCATAGAAATTATGATCGATACATATTAATTATAGGACATATAAAACTCAAAATACTAATTCAAGGAATAATAATTAGAGATCCCATTGTGGTGATAATCCATACTCCAAGGGAGGTATCTAATTTGGGGTTAAGGAAAAAGAGATATAGTGTCCTACTAATCTAGAAAAATAGGACATATTGTAGTTGTTTGTAGAATTCTCAATGATAAAATTTAAAATTCCAATAGTATCCAATAGGAAAAACAAACTTACAATAAAATTGAATGCATTTTGTGAAAGGGGTAATTTTTTCTTTTAATTTGAATGTAAATGTTTTATCTTTTTATTTAAAGAGATTTTTTTATATATAAAATTGTAAAATATTTAACATTGATTAATATTTATAAAATGTAGGTGTTATTTTCTTTTGTAAAAGATGTAATTTTTATTTTTAATTATAAAAAATAAAATTATGTAGAGGTTCAATAAATATACTGATAAATCTAGAGGATTCGATTAATACTGACAGGGGGTGAATCAGTATTAACAAAAACTGAAACTTTCAACACCAAAATAGACTTATCTCATATCTAAAAACATTCAACACTTAAACCAAATCTTCATAACAGATTTCCTTATCAGATCTTGATAATCATTTCCTCTTATGCAAACTTATTAATCAGATCAGCCATCAATTCAATATCAGATCAACAAACACAGTTACCAACTTATTAACTGATCCGAATGCTTCATCAATCATATAAACATCATTACCGGTAACCACTTTAAGATCTCTAATAAAAAAACATAAATTGTCTTTACCGGTTATCAGAAATAAAACATGAACATCACAAGAAAATTATACCACACATGAACACCATGTTTTTCACGTGGAAACCCAAATAGGGAAAAATCACGATGGGAATTGGTACCCACAAATATTTTGCACTCTTTCGGAATGCACCCTGTTAGGAGCCAAGCTTGGTTAGAACCTTACAATGATGCCCTATTAGGAGCAGACCCTGTTAGGATTCACCCGGTTAAGGGATTTGCCTCAGCCCTATTAGAAGCTTTGATCTATTAGGATCAACCTCACAAGAGGATTTAGAACTCAGATATTGAGTCACCCTATTAGGGGGTTTTACAATGTGAGGCCTATTAGGATCTACCCGGTTAAGGGATTTTAGCTGCTATAATTGTTAGAGAACAACAATGAATGATCTATGTATAACACTCTACTACTTGCTTGATTAGATCCAATTAAGTTCTAAGTCTGCATCTCTCTGGTAGATCTTCTCACACACACTGGTTTGGCTTCTCACACTACTCAAAATCACCGACACTACAAAACATCAACCTTGCCGACATAAATAACTTTTACAACTAGGTCGACATCAAAACCCTAAGACTTACTACATAGATCATCACAGATCTTTACAACTTATTACAGATCATCATAGGGATCATTACAATCAATTACAAATCAATATCAACCATTGAATGATCATAAACCAAATCACTTAGCGAACAAGCCAATCACCAAAAACCAACTGTAAACATCATTAAACATCAGTTGAGCCTGGTTTCCATCAATGACAATATAAATAACTGATCATGTCATCTTCCTCTACCGGTACAGTCATCCACCACCATCTCATCTTCGTCAGTTATGCCAAACATGCCAACATATATTGTTGGCTTGATGATAATTGTAATGTATTCATCACTTATTGTCATTGATGAAACACTCTCACACACATATATGATTACATTGACTACCGGTATAACTTCAATTGGTTTTTACTACCAACCGGTATGTTCAAGGTCTATCTCTAACCGATACTTTGTGTCAACCGGTATGTGCCTAAGAGATAACCTGTGGTAACATTAAGTCGGCATCAAAGTGAAGATAAAGTTGAAGGTGAAGATCAAGTGGAAGATTCTTGGACAACGATTCACTAGTTTTATTCCAACCGGTATTGACTACTCTAACTGGTATCTGATTTTGTGATGCGTTACCAACACTGATTGTTTGACGATCATTTTTGTGATGAGTTATGTTTAAATGTCTAGATACATTTCACCTATGAAATTGTGTTCCTATGCCCGACATAAGGTCTGAATGTCTATTTAAAGACATCTTAGTGAAGCATTCCACAAGAGATGAAAAAGAGAGAATGGATATAGTAGAGGTGATCTATGCAAATACTTTTGCCGAAGAGCGATAACTATTTAGATGGAGAGCAGCGTTGAATGTACTTAGAATGATCTGATCAAGCAAGTTTGTGCTACTCAGAATAGATCAAATCTTTCTTGTTGTTTTCTAATCATTACAACAGAACTAAATCCCCTAACCGGGTAAGCTCTAACAAGCTTCATTGTACAAATCCTCTAACAAGGTGATCCATTAGTTTGGATTCTAAAATCCTCCAGCAAGGTTACTCTTAACAGGGTATAAGCTTCTAATCAAGCTTGGGATCTCTAACAAGATTCGCTCCTAGCAAAGCTCTTTGTAAGACCTTAATTGGTCAATTTTTTTATTACTGTAGATAGTTAACTTGTGAGTTCCATCTCACCATGGTTTTTACGTATTTGAGTTTTCCACGTATAAACATGTGTTATGGTGGATGTTCTACTTTATGGGGATGTTGTTATTTCATTTTGGATAGCATGTATTTTATTTAACTGCCTAGTTAAGTTCATCTATCGGTTAGTGTTTGATTTGGTGTCACTAATTCACCCTACCCCCTCTTAGTGCTTTTCAAGTCCATCAATTGGTATCAGAGCCTAACTTCTTTGAAGCCTAACCACTTAGAAGGGAATCTTGAAACTACCATGGGGGGCAGAAGCTACTTCAAGATGGCTAGAGAGCTAGAAGCTAGTAGAAATGAAGTTGAATCCCTTAGGGGAAAACTGAAAGCTTCTCAAGTCAAGAGGAGAGAGCTATCTGAAAAACTGTTAGAAATCATTGATAATAGTTCTTCAGATGAAGCTAATATTGATGCTTTATCAGAAGAAGTTGAAAAGTTGCAGGGTGAGAAATTGAATTTAAGAAGAGAGCTAGAAGGTCTCACTATCTGCATGAGTCAAGAACTGGAAGCCAGAAGAGCTGCTGAAGATCTTATTAAGGTAAGAGATCAGGAAATCATAAAGATACAGCGGGAAAAAGATACTATGCATGAGGACTTAATAGCTGAAACAGAAGAAAAGGAAAACCTAAAGCTAGATCTTGAGTTGGCATCGTCTCTGCAAGAGAACATGTCTAAGCATAATGAAGATCTTGTCAAAAAACTTACTGAAGCCAATGAGAAATTAGAGAAGTTCATTAAAAGTTCTGCCATGTTGGAAGAACAAATTCAATCACAGAGAATGAAGGGTGATATCTCTGAACTTAGTTTTCATACAACTGAAAAAGGTGAATCCTTGGTACAAAGAGCAACAATCCAAAGAACAAAACTACTTCTAAAGTCAATAAGACTATCGGTAAGAAGGATTTTAAACCTGTCTGCTTTGTTTTCCATAAGCCTGGTCATATTGCAAATGTTTGTAGGAACAAACCTAACAAGAATGCAAGTTACAATATTAATGCTAGGTATATGTCTAGAAAGTTTGAAGGACATTGCTACACTTGTGGAATGTATGGGCATAAACATATTGAGTGCAGATATGGATCAAAAAATCCCGTACCACACATGCATCCTAGACCATATGGTGACTGGACAAGGAATTTTGATAACCGGGTAAACAGAAACTGGCAAAGATCCTATGACAACCGGTTTAGTCCATTCGAAATGGAAAAGGGAACAAATGTTGTTTGTACCTTTTGTAATAACCTTGGCCATGTGGCTATGAACTACGGAAAAAGAATAGGAAAAGGAAATACAACACCCTGGAGATCATCTGGTATGTTATGTTACCACTACAACAAACTGGGGCACCTAACAAAGTTTTGCAGATCAAGGAACAGTAAACCGGTCAACTCTTTCAAGGATCAGAAAGGCAAGCATAAAATTGATGTTGAGGAAACAAGAGAAGATATGAACCGGACTTGGAAGAAGAAAAGAGAAGAATTGCTTGTAGAAGAAATCATTCCTTCACCTAGTGAAGAGAATCCAGCACCGGTGACTTAAGCTTGTCTAATACGGCTAAGGGGAGCATAATGGTAAAACATTTCCGAACCCCTTTTTAAAAATAAGCGAGAAATAATTTTTTGAATTTTGAATTTTGGTGATTTTTGTTGACGTGTTATTAATGGGTATTTCACTTAAGCGGTGAAATTAGGGTTTGTAACCTAAAAGTATGAGCATTTATTATGGTTGGTAAAAAGGATAAAAACAAGTTTTACCTTATCATTTTTTACCCTAACTCTTTTGGAAAAAGAAATTGAATTGATTGCAGAGCAGAGCAAGATTGTCTTAGTGTGAATTGGCGAATTGTTTTGTGATTAAGAGAAATCAAGTTGAATCAGAAGCTACAGAGAAGTGAACGAGAGTGCATTTGAACAGTCCAACCGGGAAACGGAGCGACGTGCAAGATTCTAGGTATTTCTTTGTATACTGCCTCGAAACTTGTTTATCTAAAATTCCATCTACTTCTAACTCTGTAGGGAGGTTGATGATCACTGCTGAGCCTACAAAAGTTCTAAAGGCAGATGAAATTATGTCTTATAATGCATTGTCACAAGTCCCAAGTGGTGTCGTGGTCAAAGGTGATTTGTCCAGCTATATAAATTGCAAAATTGAAGATTTGGGAACTGTTCACATCTATACTCAACTGAAATCACTCTGTAATAAGGATGGAAAGATTGAAGCTAAATATGCAAGGGTTTTTTAAAAAGGGTTTCATAATTCCACCTACTTTCTTGAAGACTTTGAGGATGAACACATGAGAATAATTTTGAGTCGAGTCCATGGTGAAAATATGTATCTGGAGAGGACTCACACAATAACCAAGGAGGCTATTAGGGTTGTAACGGGTTATTGCTCAACCGGTAAAGTTCCTGAGTTGAGGAGAATTTCAAAAGATACTATCTTCAAATTAACCGGTTCTACATCTGATAGGTGTTCTTTTTCTATCAACAATATTAGGGACCCTGCGGTGAAACTTGCAGCAATGGTGATAGGCTACTGAGTGTTCTACTCCAGTAGACTTAACAATGTTCCATCCATAAAAATTCATAGAGCACATGGTATGATAATTGATAATGCAGACTATGATATTTGTGAAGCTATTAGACTCCAACTATTTCAAAATTTGAAATCCATTAAGAAGGACAATACTCAGAAGGTCAAATTTGGTCAGTTGTTAGCTGGGTTATTTTTGTACTTTCAAAACTTTCTTCCTGGTATAGGTGACATTGAATGGTCCAAAGAACAATCGGTCAATGCACAGAGCAAGAACAACATTAAGGCTATGAAGAATACCTTTTCAGCTGCCATGAACAGGTACTTTAATGAATTCTAGAAGAAGATGAGCTTGAGAATGAGGTTACCTGAAGATGTGATAAAAAGCTTTGAAAAAGACATGATCTTCATGGTTACCACTGACTTTTTCTTGATGCAAGCAATTGAACCAAGGGAGGAAGAGATGGAAGATATGAGCTACGAGGTCAATCATGACTTACTGGTTGGCTATGCTAATATTCTATTAGCATCGCCCAAAGACAAAAAGAAGGCAAAATTGGACATCTTAGTAGTCCAAGCTGCACCAACTGAAACCGGTACTGCACCTGTAGCAAAAGCAAAGGGAAAGAAAAAGAAATGTAATGAAAAATCTCTTGTGGAGAAGACTACAAGGGTGACTCGGAGTGTCCTAACCAAGAAGGAACCAACACCTAAAATTTATGAGAAGAAGGAGAGTGTACCAAAGAAGAGGAACATGAAACTAATTTTGCAACTAGAGTTTGAGGGTACAGATTCTGAAAAAGAACCTACAAAGGAAAAGGCAACCGACATAACACCTAAGAAGGTAAAGGTAGTGCCAAAGGAAACTACACCATTAGACATTGACACCTACAAACTTGATACAACATTTGAAAGAACAATGAAGTCATTGGGGAGAAACAGGTTTGACAATGATAAAGAACATTACAATTCTTTTACTAAAGATGAGAAAAAGCAAGTACTTCCACATGTACTAACCTACTTGGGTCATTATAGTAGATTTCCACATGAATTGGAGAAAGATGTTTCAATCTCTTTGTATAATACTTTGTTAGATAAATGGGAAGAAGCCATTCAATTAGAAAAGAATATTTTTGATGAAGTATTTGTATAGTATTTTCCCAATGTATCATCAAATGGAATTAGTGCTTTAACTGAGGAATACAAAGCATATTTTGATTTTAAAGTAAGAAGACTGAAGCTTCTAAATGGAAAAAGGTCTGTTGTTGAGTTTGAGACACATCAACTAGCCTATATAATCAAAAAGAGGGAAGATGTCATCTACTCAAGCAGTAAGGATGATACCACAGAAGATGTTCCTCGACTAGAAATGGATGAAGAGAAAATTGTTCAAGTTGACGTTGTCTATCCAACGAAGAAGAATGATGATTCCATTATTCTTGTTGATGAAGATATTCAGGACATAGTAGACCTATCTGGAGACATTACTGCACCAGATATGGATCCTCCTACAATCACAGAAGTACAGGTTACATCAGGTGATCAACCGGGTAATCAACTAAAAGAGGTCAGTGAACCGACAACTGAACAACTGGAGAAACCCCAATCTCCACTGGTAATTGAGACTACTCAAAAGGAGTCCACTGAGGAAGTTATTACTCAACAAACAAAAGATGCAACAGAGAAGAACACAGAAAGAGCCATCATTAAGAGTACACCCCCTGAACCGGCAAAGCAAGAACTACTTGATGATGATGATGAAGACTCTTTAAGCATTTCAGGACCTATTGACATGAATACCTTGAGTGCATCTGAAATGATGAAGATTGCTAATGTTATGTAATCTCATGCACACAAGAAGAGGTTGAAAGAGAAAAGAATTGAGGCAGAGACAATCCAGAATGCTATAGAAAGTTTGTCTGGATTACTACCAGAAACCTCTGTTGCACAACTTCCTACTCCTATCGGCAAACTTGGTCAGTTAGTTGCAGATGCATTTGATCAAATCAAATCACTTGAAGATGCTGCTCAAATATCTACTGAGAAGAGCCACAAGAACACATATGGAGATAAATTGGCTAAGCACATTGAAAATAGAAAAATGACTTTATCTCATAATGGCGGTCTATTAAAGAAAGCTATTGAATCTGGAGGAAAGTTTCTTGCCTCTACCTCCAATATTACTTTCTTTTATTATGATATTTCTAAGAGTCAAGTTGAGACTGAGTAGGAAATAGAAAGGTTATGCAAGGAATATGTCCCAATCCAGAACTCTATTCATACCTTTATATGGTCTATAGATGAACTGCATGACAAACTAAATAGGTATGATAATGAGAGAGCTAAGAGATTCCAATCTCTAAGAGAGCTCAAGAGTCAGCTCACCTCACAGATTGACATTCTTCAGAGAGCCTACTCCAGTGCAGAAGCTATTCTTGCTACTCCTGAAACCTGCACACTAGATTGAATGGAAGAATTCTATTCTCAACTGTTGTCTACCTCTGAGTATACAAACAACATACTGGAATCATGGAAGAATGCTCTATCCTAGATGCAACAAAATTTCAATAATATTTTCATGAGAATATCCAATGCATGAACTTGTTTAAAATTGTAATATATGATGAACACTTTGATATAGATTTTCTATATATATGTATATATTTTACTTTATCATTTTGGCATTGTTGTCAAAGGGGGAGTAATAATATGTGTGTGTGTTTTTGAAAATTTTGTATTTATGCATGCATTAAGGGGGAGCATTGCATTAAAAGGGGAATATGAGTAAATATGTAAATATGTTGTGTATGCACACTTAGCAGTATTGTATTACTAAAAAATTTCTAAGTGTTGCCATCAATGCCAAAGGGGGAGATTGTTGGCTTGATGATAATTGTAATGTATTCATCACTTATTGTCATTGATGAAACACCCTCACACCATATATGATTACATTGACTACTTGTATAACTTCAATTGTTTTTTACTACCAATCGGTATGTTCAAGATTTATCTCTAACCGGTACTTTGTGTCAACCGGTATGTGCCTAAGAGATAACTTGTGGTAACACTAAGTCGACATCAAAGTGAAGATAAATTTGAAGGTGAAGATCAAGTGGAAGATTCCTGGACAATGATTCACTAGTTTTATTCCAACAGGTATTGACTGCTCTAACCAGTATCTAATTTTGTGATGCGTTACCAACATCGATTGTTTGATGGTCATTTTTGTGATGAGTTATGTTTAAATGTCTAGATACACTGCACCTAGGAAATTGTGTTCCTATGGCCAACATAAGGTCTGAATGCCTATTTAAAGGCATCTTAGTGAAGCATTCCGCAAGAGATGAAAAAGAGAGAACATATATAGCAGAGGTGATTTATGCGAATACTTTTGTTGAAGAGTGATAATTGTTTATATGGAGAGCAGTGTTGAATGTACTTAGAATGATCTGATCAAGCAAGTTTGTGCTACTTAGAACATATCAAATCTTGTTGTTTTCTAATCATTACAACATAACTAAATCCCCTAACCAGATAAGCTCTAACAAGCTTCATTGTACAAATCCTCTAACAAGGTGATCCATTAGTTTGGATTCTAAAATCCTCTAGCAAGGTTACTCTTAACAGGGTATAAGCTTCTAATCAAGCTTGGGATCTCTAACAAGATTCGCTCCTAGCAGAGCTCTTTGTAAGACCTTAACCGGTCAATTTTCTATTACTGCAAATAGTTAACTTGTGAGTTCCATCTCACTGTGTTTTTTACCTATTTGGATTTTCCATGTATAAACATTTGTGCTATGGTGGATTTTCTACTTTATGTGGATTTTGTTATTTCATTTTGGATAGCATGTATTTTGTTTAACTCCTTAGTTAAGTTCATCTACCGGTTAGTGTTTAAAGTAGTGTTTGATTTGGTGTCACTGATTCACCCCCCCCGCCCCTCGCTCAGTGCTTTTCAAGTCCATCATATACACTATCTCATAAGTAAGATAAAATGACTATATTTCAAATCTTTGTTGATGAAGGGGTTCACCTCACCACTTCCAACTATTTAGACTAGATGGAGCTAAGACTTTTTTCTAATAAATTATGAGCTGTAGCAAGAGTTTGAATCTCATCCTACCCAAATTCATAGATTTCTAAGATGTCTTCAATTTGATAGACTTGAAGTCTCTTCCCTTTCTAAAGTGTAAATGAACTAACGAGACATATATTTGCATTAAAATGAAGACATTGTTACAATTCCTATGAAAGATAGGTTGATTTGTTTAAAATGAAACCAAAGAATAAGGCATTTGGTATTTATATGCAACTATTCTCAATTTCTCTATCTAATAATATGATATGGGTAGTTCATTTCCAATTTTTTTAAATATATAATCTAGGTACTCAAAAGGTGGCTTTGTGAGACTTGATGGTGATCTCCTCATCACAACTAAATTGAAAGGTCATCTAGAATCTTATAGAAACTTTTTTGAGATATTTAACGTGTTTAATAAATTTGTCAAGATGAAGCAGTCACTGGTGAGGAGGGACCTCAAAGATATAAATTTGGACCGATCAGCAAGAGTAAAATAATGTAAACACAAAGATATGATGGAGTCAATGCAAAACAAATTGTTTTATTTCATGAAAATTGATTACAACCAACCGGTAACAACCGGGTTATAGCATAATCGGCTCATAGGCCCGGTAGAACATACATAATAGGTCACAACCGGGACCTTTAATCTTAAGATCTATCTTCTATGCACAATCTTGCTACTTGATTCTTCAATTCCTTACATTCTAAATTACAATTATATATGTGATCCAAAGGATCCAGTCGACCCAAAAAGGGATCAAAACCTGAAGAACAAGAACTAACTTGTAAAATTAACAAGGTTGGCCTCCGCCAAAAGATCCCTCTGGAAAATCCAAAGGATGAAGCGTAAATCACGGAAAAAAGGTCGGCCACACACCAAGGAACATTGGAATCAACATCCAAGGCTCCACAAGCTTCAGAAGGGGTTCCAATAGATCACCAAAATAGGTCCAGACAACCGGTAACAACAACTGTCAATCAGTACCAAAAACTGTCAACCGGTAACATGAAGCTGTTAAAGAAACCGATAACGATATCTTGTCAGAAAATGATCCAAATGTGATGTGGTATGGAAATAAGAAAGATGATCAAGTCTTCAAGTAGAATCCAATTCCACAGGATCCGATGAGTGAAAATTGGGACACACAAAAAGAAAAGTTGAAACTGCAAACAAAAAGCAAAACATAAAGAAAATATTTTTGGTTGATGTAAGATTTCTATGAACCGGGGATGCTCCTGCATTAGACATCCAGGTTTATTGAAAAAAAGTGAGCCTCTCAATTTGATGGGGTTAGAGGAAAACCAAGGCTTTCTATCTCTTCCCAAGAAATCCAAGATGAATCTTCAACTGGTCTATCCTTCCACTTCACAAGATACTCCTTATACTAACTGCTTCGGGTACTATGCCCAATCCTACTGTCAAACATCTCTTCAATCTGATCTGGTTCCTTCTGGGGTAACTGTTTCTTTGAGTCTGCAATACTATCCTTAATTCTAGTTCATGATACTCATGAAGATCTGCAATGTTAAAAACAGGTGAAATACTCAGACTATCCGGTAACTCCACTTCATATGCATTTCCAGAACTGAACTTCCTCAAAATCCTGCAAGGTCCAAACTTCTTCACCTGCAATTTGTTATAAGTTCCAACCGGGAATCTCTCTTTTCTCAGATATACCATCACTTCATCGCCAACTTCAAATTCCTTATGTCTCTTCTTCTCATCTGCCTTCTCCTTATACTTGTTGTTCATGTCTTCCAAATGTTATTTAACCTGAATATGCAAGGCTCCCATGTGATCTGCAAAATCTTCCACTTCTGAACTTCTCCTCTCTTCACTACTAATATCTCTCAATTCTAATATACCTCTAGGATGCACTCTGGTAACAATCTCATAAGGTGTTCTTCCAGTACTCCTGTTCATTGTATTGTTGTAGGCAAACTCTACTTGTGCAAGGATCAAATCCCAACTTTCGGTTTTATCGCCAACTAAACATCTCAACAAGTTTCCCAAGCTCCAGTTAACTACTTCTGGATGTCCATCAGTATGTGGATGAAAAGTAGAACTGAAATTCAAATTTGTCTTCATCTTCTTCCCAAGTGTTTTCCAAAAATAGCCAACAAACTTATTATCTGTCTAAAACTATGCTCTTAGGTAGTCCATGCAACCTCACTACTTTCTTGAAAAATAGGCCTGCTACATGTAATGCATTTGATGTCTTCTTACAAGGTATGAAATGATCCATCTTTGAGAATCTATCCACTACCACAAATATATAATCATTCCCTCTTAGTGTTTTAGGTGATCCAAGTACAAAATCCATGCTTATATCCTCCCAAGGTCTTACCGGTACTGTCAAAGGTTTATACAATCCCACATTCTAACTACTACCCTTTTCAACTTGACAAAATCTACAAATTTGCACATATCTCTTAACATCCTTATGAATTTGGGGCCAAAAGTACTGCTCACTCACCAATGCTACTGTTTTGTCAATACCAAAATGTCCAACTAAACCTCCACTGTGTTTCTCCTTTATCAGATTCTCCCTCATGAAACTCTTAGGTATGCACAACTAAACTCCTTTGAATAACATCCCATCCTATATGAAGTAATCCAACCACTTGCTTCTATCTACCATAACTAGTTCTCTACATGCTTTCCAAGGTTTTGCAAAATCTGGGTCATCATCATACAAGGTCTTCAAATCTTCAAATCTTAATACTGCCACTCTCATCTCTATCAGCAAATTCCTTCTCCTACTCAATGCATCAATGACTTTGTTAGATTTCCCACTTCTATACTTCAACACAAAGGTGTAACTTTGCAAGAATTCTACCCATCCCATATGTCTCTAATTCAACTTACTTTGATTGTTCAATATTGTAAAGCTTGATGATCTGTATACAACACAAACTCCTTAGGAAACAAGTAATGTATCCACTTCTTCAAGGCTTGAACTATGGCATAAAACTCTTGATCATACACTGAATATCTCCTCCGGGCATCATTCAATTTCTCACTGAAATAAGCTACTGCTCTCCCTTCCTGACTCAAGACTACCCCTATTGGTGTTCCATTTGTATCACAATCCACTTGAAATACTTTGTTGAAATCTGGTAAAGCCAATGCAGGCTGCTTAGTCACTTTCTGCTTCAACAACTCAAAACTTTTGTTTTCTCCGACCGTCCACTTGAATTCCTTTCGATCTCCTCTCATGGTCTCAGTCATAGGGTTACAAATTGAGCTGAAATTTCTAATAAACTTCCAGTAAAAACTAGCCAATCCATGAAATGATCTTACCTCTCCAATTCTTTTTGGTGTATGCCACTCAACAATTGTTTTCACTTTCTTAGGTTCCATCTTCAAACCATCCTCATATATCACAAATCCCACATAGACTAACTCATCCTTCATGAAAGTACACTTCTTAATATTTATCATCAACTTCTCTTCTCTCAATCTCTACAAAACTTGTCTCAACTGCAACAAATGTTCCTTTTTTGTCTTACTGAAAATTAGAATGTCATCCAAATACACAATAACAAACTTACCCAATAATTTATTTAATACCTCATTCATCAACCTCATGAAAGTACTCGATGCATTAGTTAACCCAAAAGACATCGCCAACCATTCATATAGTCCTTCATTTGTCTTAAATGTATTCTTCCACTCATCTCCTTCTCTGATCCTGATCTGATGATATCCACTCTTCAAATCTATCTTTGTAAAGTATTTTGCTCCACTCAAATAGTCCATTATGTCATCCATCCTAGGCAAAGGAAACCTTCACTGTGATCTTGTTTATTGCTCTAGAATCCATACACATTCTCCACTCTCCATTCTTCTTAGGTGCTAACACTGTTGGTACTGCACAAGGGCTCAAGCTTTCCCTGATCAAACCTTTCTTCAAAAACTCTTGCACTTGTCTATTCAGTTCTTCATTCTCTACCAATGTCAACCGATGTGCAGCTTTGTTAGGAAAACTAGCTTCGGGAACCATGTCCACTCAATAACTAATACTTTCACAGGTGGCAATCCATCAGGTACATTGTCTGAAATGATGTCTTCATATTCTATCAACAAATCTTTTATCTCTTCCAGTTGTTATCCTTCTGGTTCCGGTTTCTCAGTCTTCTTAGGAATTAAGGCAAAACACACGTTCTCATGTCTCAATCCATCTAGGAATTTCTTTCCATCTACCAAACAGATTCTAGCATTCTTACAGGCTTCATTCTTCAAAGGTTCCTCTAAAGGCAACAAGGTTTTCTTCATCCCATTGGCCACAATAGTGTATGTATTCTTCCTCCCATCATGTACTGCTTGTCTATCAAACTGCCAAGGTCTACCCAACAAAAGATGACAAATATCCATAGGCATAATATCACACAAGACTTCATCATGATAATTCCTAATTTTTTAATTTCACCAAACATTGTTCACTTACTAACAACTTATGCTCATCCTAAATCCATGCTATCTGAGAAGGCTTAGGGTGTTTCAATCTCTCCAATTTCAACTTATTCACCATTTCTTCTGAAACAATATTATCTAAACTACCACTATCAATAATAACTTTACAACACTTACCGGATACCTTACATTTGGTCTTGAACAAATTCTTCCTCTGCAAGGGCTCTTCATCTCCTCCGGTATGACACAAATCTCTCCTCATCACCAACAGTTCTCCATCTTCTGGTTTATTGTTTGGTTCAGTGGGGTTTTCTTTCACCACTGTTGCTCTTTTGGTATTCTCTATCTTTTTACACTCGAAAGCACAATTTCCTTCTCCTCCACACTTATAGAAAGTTCCTCTAAATGTTCTCTTGTCTTGTCTTCCAAAATTCTCATTCGGGTAGCCATCTGGTTCTCTCCTCCAGTAGAAATTTCTATCATCCTTCCAGTATGAATTACCTCTTTAATCACTTCTTTTTCCTTGTTCTAATCTGTACTAGTTCCTCTACCTCTAGTATATCCTCTTCCTCCTTGAAAAATTCCTCCGGTAAACCTTCCACCTCTACCTCTTTGCCTATGCTCATGTCTTTTGTTTAGCTTCTCTTTTACCTTTAGGGCATACTGGTAAGCCTCTTCAACACTCTCCAATTTGATCAAATTGAGTTCATCTTGTATAGACATCTGCAATCCATTCAAATATCTTGCAACTTGTTCAACTTCATCATCAACATGTCTGGATCTGATATTCAACTTGTAAAATGCTTCGGTGTACTCCTTCACACTAGATTCCTTCTGTCTCAAATTCCACAACTTCCAGAACAGATTCACTTGGTAATCAGTTGGCATAAACTTTGACTTCAACCTAGCAATCATTTGATCCCATGTCTTAATCTTCTCTTTACCTCTTCTATGTCTATCAACTTGTAAATGCTCCCACCAAAGAGATGCATAACCATTCAACCGGGTACAGGCATATTTCACCTTCCTCTCTTTTGCAGTGTTCTCAAAATCGAAATACTTCTCCATCTCCGAGATCCAATCCATCAATTCATTTGAATCCAAATTCCCATCATATTTCGATGGGGTAAAATGAGGTTTAGTATTCACCCTACTCAAAACCCTCAAAAACCTTTCCTCATCCAGATCAACCACCGATGGGTTTGCTTGTTCTGTCAGGGCTTCTTCTCCTTCATCTTCACTTATATCTTTGATATGTCGGCCTCTTCTTTGGGCTGTCTCCATGGCTTCCAACCTGGTTGCTATACCTTCCAACATTTCCATCATAGCAGGGCCTGCATTCCCACGCGCTCCACCATTCCTAGCTCCTCTTCGTGCCATCATTCACGCCGATCCTCTCTAGCTGCAAGTTAGATCCGCAATCCGCCATCCTACAACAAAATTTCAGGATACACAACCTCTGGAATGAAACTTCGCTCTGATACCACTTGAATCAATCACCGGTGAGGAGGGACCTCAAAGAGATAAATCTGGGCTGGTCAGCAAGAGTAACACAATACACGCTTGCGAAGTCATACTTTAACATTTGCGCATTGCCTCATTTTAGGTTTTTGCGTCGCATTAACATTTCTCCTATGTCACGCACTGGGTTTTTATCATTTGCGAGCATCGAGTCTTTCTTCTACATTCTTCATCTATCTCGCTTTCGAATTTGGTCTTGTTGGCAACAATCTTCAGTCATGATTTTGGTCGATCTTTGTCCTTGTCAATCTTGTCATATTGCGATCGATTTGTCATCGATCCTTGTCCTTTTCAATCATGTCAATTTGGTCAATTTGTCATTGATTTTTGTCAACCAATCTCAATCAAATCATTTATCAATCAAATCATTTATCAATCCAAAATCATGATCGACTCGATATCAATTATCCTTTGTCAAGACCTAATTGTCATCCTTGCGTTTCTAATTCATCTTCCAAGGTTTTATGATTTATTCATTTAATCTTGTTTGGCATTTTCCCTCTAGGTTAAATAATTTATTTATTTATCCTAAGTCTTCTTGTCACAATTAAATGTTTATTTAATTGGCTAATTAATTCCTCCTATTTTTGTAAATTAATTAATGAATGATAAATTATTAATTAATTTACCTAATTTTTCATCAATTTCCTAATTTCCAAGTCATTATTTCCAACTTAATTTCCTAAATTCCTAAATGTCTATTTCTATTTCAAATTCATGTCAATCAATCCTTGCATAGCAGTTTGTCATAAATTGTCATAAATTGTCATAAATCCTTGCATAGCAATTTGTCATACACATGTCATAATTTTGCTATTCTTGATTTGAATTTCCATTCGAATCTCTTTCATGCTAATTTGATCTTTTTCTCCAATTTCTCTATAAATTGGATGAATTTCTTCAATCAAATCCCTTGACCCTTGATTCTTAAACCCTAATCAGACTATTGAATTTCTAATCACTTTGTCAAATCACGCTTCTAGTATTCTTGTGTCAATGTCAATCTTGCTTTCTCAATTAGGTTTATGCACTTGAAGGTGAGATCTACAACAAAACTATTTGGAGAAGAAAGAAGAACAATGGAGCCGCATGAAGGGAACATCTGGTTTGCATAATCTTTTTACATGTTTTATCTTTATGTCTCTATTGAATGTGTTTAGGATAGATCATTGCAATGAATGCTTTTGTGATTGAGCTAATGATTAGTATGTTTATCTTGTTTGTGATGATTTCCTATTTCCTAATGTACATTAATTAGTGAACCCGATGTGAACATGCTTGAATCTAATATTTTTTTGAATGTTTTGTGAAGTTGCAGATTTTTTTGTGGAGAAATTGCAGATTTTTCTTCTAAAAAAAAATAGTTATAATCAATTGATCACGTAAAAAAATTGGTGTAGAATTAAAATAAATGATTTCTGGGTATATTAGATGACATTTTTACCTTTCCAGATCATTTTACGGTTTGTGATTTGGATAAATATTGAGGAAGTTATGACATTTTTAATTATGCTGCTCTAAATGGTCAAAATTTTCAAAAAACAAAATCATGCAACCTTCATCTAGATTAATTTAGCTTGGCAAATTAATCATGCATTCATGCAAATTTTATCTAGATTAATCTACGGTGGTAAATTTGATAAATTTCACATAGATTAATCTAAGAGGACAAAGAATCACAACTTGTATGGATTAATTTTGATGGTGATTCATTTCTCTTGATTCTCTAACATTGTTGGTAGCTTTGTGGCAAAACGCTTGACAAAGAATTATTTCACAAACTACTAATGAATTATTTGCAGGTTCGCTAGTCAAAGACCAAACAAATTAAACTTCTGACTTGGTGATTTTTGTAGGTTGCCTTGGAGAAACAACTAAACCTTGTGTTTGCAATTAATTTTTAGGCACCTAGTGATTTCTAAATAGGTTGGAATGAACATGTTTTTGCTTTGATTGTTGAGTGTGACATTGAAGTAGGAGAGTATGCTCTCATCCTTCTTAGGGTGATCAGAAATCTAGATCTTTGATACCATGCTCATTGTTTTGATTGTGTGTCACCTTTAGAGGGTATGCCTTCCCGACCATTTGCTTTTGCAAGCAAGTGATAATCGTGAGAAGGGAATGACCCAAAGTGAGTACGGCTAGAATACCTTGGCATTCTAACTCACTATAAAAAAATGCCTGATGAGCGAAAGCTTTGAAGGAAGGGTTACGTGGGAATTGTAGTTACTTGGGAAGTGATGACCCTTGGACTCTTTTTCATATCAACATCTAAGTAGGACCTCTTGGTCTAAATCGTGCTTGCACGACTACATTTGTTTGGTATCTTGATGGGCTTAATGTCTCAATCACGCTTGCGTGACATCAAGGAGTAATGCTTAACAGAAATCCTTACTACACACCTTGTTTTTAGAGACCAAAAACCCTTCTAGTTGCTTGAGAAGGACAAGTTCGGATACTTGGAAGAGATACTAAGTTCACCATGGGGAGATTTCCATGGGGACTGATGCTTGGCTGCCCTGAGAAGTGAGTGCTGTGGAGGGGAGCCCGTGGGGTCAAGCATCTATGTATTCTCCTTGAATCCCATAACAAGTCTACCTCTCAAGTACCTAATGTCCTTGCCTACCATAAGAAATGTGTGAATGAGCATGATTGTCTTGAGTCTATGTTAAAATATCTTGTCTTCTTTACTTGTCAAAAGTTGAATTGCATCTCATTTCAAAAGAAAAACAAATTGATCCAACATAAGATTAAACACAAGAGACATTCATCCAACAAAAGTTCAACAAGATTCAAAAATCATCTTCAAACATGGTTAGCGAACATTGTTCAAAATCTTGTCTCAACATTCATGTCACTTATATTTAGGTTCATCCTAGGTTGCATTTTGCAAAGTTCATTGTCAAGTACCAAGGTTAGGTTTCACCTAAGTCATACTCCTTTGCATATCAATAAGAGTCACCCATTTGCATATGTCCTCTTGCATTAAAGTCATACCATTGTCATACATTCATATTCGCATACCTTAAGTCTTTTCATTAGGCTTAAGTCATTATCATATCATATTAGGGTCATTTGCATATTAATTGTCCTTTTGCATATAGTCTCAAAACTAGGTTTTTGTCATACTTGAGTAATCCAAATCTTTGATAAACCCTAAGTCATTGTTAGGAAGTCTAGACCTTATTAAACCTTTTGTCTTTTCTCATCAATGTCATTTTGTCAAACCTAGCTTAGTATCCAAGCATATAGGGGAGACATTGTCATTTTGTCCTTTTGTCACTCGGTCCTTTTGTCCTTTGAGGTCTAGACATCATTTCCAATTTCCTAAGGGTCTCTCTTTTAGATTTGCATTCAAAAGTTTGTCAAAATCTTGAAAAACAACCAAAACATAGATTTCACTCTTGCCATAGATTGCATTTTTATTTATTTAGGTTGCATTTAGTTGCAGATCATACACCATCCTTTTAAAATCAAAAATCCCAAAAACATTGCATAGTGACATGTCTATTGAAACAAGGTTCCAAGCACCAATGATACAACAAAGTTTGACATATCAACCGACAATGCAATCACAATTATATCCAACCCAACAACAAGGCAATATCGATCAAACTTTTTATGATGAAACAAGTCTCCAAATACAAAAACTAGAGGAGAAACTAGCTCAAGAAGAGGAGATATTGGAACAAAGAGTGAAAAACATTGAGAAGAATAGATCACAAATGTCCAAAATGTTTCGAAAACTTCCAGGTTAAAATCCAAATATTGAGCCAATTGATGCAAGGTCCCTTATTGAACGATCAGACATACCAACTCTCCTCTCCCAAATAGAGATGATGAAACAATTTCAAGAAAAGAGTCAACATCAATTTCAACATTATGTGCCTCCACAACAAGAACAAGAAGGTGTTTACTATCAATCAGATTTTCAACCAACACAACCAATGGTCCAATTTCAACAATATGTCCAACCAACTATACAATGTCAACAAATGGTTCAACCAATGGTGGAATATCAATGTCAACAACAACAACCAAACATTCAAAAACAAAGGTTGCAGCACACACCAAGCCAAATTTTGAACATGTCAAACCAGTCTGATCAACATCTTGTTCGAAAACAAAACATGACATCAAACCAACTCCTTTCCAAACAAGTTCAAATTCTAGATACAACTATGTCAAAACCTCGAAAGAAAGGTGGCTTTATTGCAACGATCTTAAGGAAATTACCAAGTGAATTCTTTGAAGAAGATCAAGATAATACACTTATGTCTAGCAATGCCTCATCCCCCTAAAAACAAATTGACTCTCCAGTGGCATCTATCCCTACACCTCTAGAAGTTTCACAAGAACCTTCCATATTGTCCTCATTAAACAATACACCCAAGGATGCAATTATCCAAGGGCTATCCATAATTGATTGCCGAGATAATCCAATTCATGATGCACATCCTTGTCATGTTTTGGAAATACTAGACCCAATGCAACCATGCACTTTATTGCCATTACCTGTTTTAGAGGACCCCATTCGAAGCCCCTCTTCCTCATGTTCAAGCATTGATTCCTTGCCAGAATCCATCACAAATGTTAAAAGTGCATTTCCTTCGTGCCAAAGCATTAATCCCTTGTCAGAATCCCCCATGCATATCCAAAGTCCAACCCCATGTCAAGAGGATAATTTAGAGCATGAAGAAACATGTCTTGAAACAAATCAAGATCAAGATCCCGAAACCTTATCATCCCATCAATTGTTGACCAGGATCTCATCTTCCCAGAAACTCATGATGATTCCCCTATTCTTGTCCATCCTATCCAAAGTCCTATTGACACTCCATTCCCTGAGCAAGATCAAGATATCCCAGTTCATCCAATCCCAAACGATCTCCTTCCATTTCATGAAAAAAATGTCCTTTCAAATCCCATTGACATTCGACTTCCTGAGAAAGATCAAGATATTCCTCCCATCCTTTCCGATGATCCCATTAAAAGTCAAGAGCAAAGCACCTTTAAAGAGGATTCCAATGATCTTCCTCCTTGTCAAGATCAAATTATTCCTTCAGATCCTCCACAAGATCCACTTGTTCCTCCATCTCCGTGTCCTAATGCTCCATATACACTCCAAGATCTCATTTCTTGTGATAATCCCATTATTTCTCCCATTCCATCTCTTGAAGAGCCTGTCATTGAACCATGTCCACTACAAAATCCTAGTCCCTCTCATGATCCTAATCCCCTTCACGATTCTAATGTGTTAGTGCAAGATGTTCATGAACCCTCGACATGCACAATGGGTTCTTCCACTTTGGTGAAATCTGATCCACTTCAAGATCTCATTATTTCTCTCATATCATATCCACCTCATAATGGACTCGTGTCTTCTTCTCAAAGAAAAGAGTATCCTACAAGTCAAGATATTCATAAAGGCAAAGGAGTAGATCTCCATAAGCAAGAATCTCTCCATATCAAAGAAGATCTTAAGGGTCATGTCTACACAACTCACTCTCAAGACGTTGGTATCCCTTCGTCAAAATCAAAACATACACCTTCCCCATCATACCTTCCATCCATTCTAGGTCCCTATATCCCTCCATCTCCTATGCAAAATTAGCAAAGGCACACATCTTGGAGAACCTTCCATCCATCCCACAGGCCTCCATATCATTCCCATCCACACCGACATTCATTCCCTCTTCCAAGCAATTTGGATGCCAAGTATAAAATTCATAAGTCTAGCAATCCACATGTATTCAAGGATCAACATGTCCAATATAATCGACATGTCAAAACAAAGAAAAATATGATCCAAAAAGAAAAGGAAAAATCCAAAAGGTCACAAAGGCCCACTGAGCAAAATAAAGCAAATTCAAAATCTATATGGGTTCCTAAATCCCTTGTGCAAGCAATGCACTCCAAGGAATCACAAAAAGCATGAAAAATCAAAAACCATGTGGATCCCTGAGCGGCTCCTTGAAGCACAAAAGCCTAAAGAAACATCCAACTTGGCATCCAAAATTGCTATTCCTCCATCCAACCCTCTCAAATTTGTTCCTCCATCACCTTCTTCATCCATTTTGGGCCCTTATGTCCCAAAATCCATAGCCTTTCCTCCATCCAAATCTCAATATCCAAAATACATCTTTCCTCCATCAGTCCATCACCCCTCAAGGTGTGTGCCAATGTCAATCTTGCCTTGATTTCCGTCCACTCAAGCCCAAATCTTCCAATACCCTATCCATTATCCAATGCATATTTTCCATCCTTCGATCCCTTTGATCCAATCCTTTACATAAATCCTTGCCTTAGTTTCATCTCTTTTTCCATGTCCTTATCCTACCAACGTCTTTGAGCATACTTTTAAAGGTCATGGTCCATTTTTTTTTCAAGGCTACTATCCAAACAAAAAGACGCTTGAGTCCTTCTTCCATACCCTATCATGTGTCCATCTTCTCTTGAAAAAGTAAAAAAAATACAAAAAATACAAAAAAAAAAAGTCAAAAAATACAAAAAAAAAAAAAAAGTGAAAAAAAAGAAAAGAAAAAAGTAAAGAAAAATAATTCGTCCACTGGTGAAAACCTAGTAAACAGGCGCCTTGGGCAAGTACCATGATGAAAACCTGGCAAACAGGTGTCATGCGTAATTTATGAACTTCTTGCACACCACACTTGGGGGCAGGTTTTATCCTATGATATCCTTTTGTCCTTCATTGTTCCATTATCCTGTTGAACCCATGTCATACTCCTTCATATCCTATTGCCCTTCATTATCCTATCATACCATGTCATACTCCTTCATGTCCTATTACCCTTCCTTGTCCTATTGTCCCTCATGTCCAGTTTCCCTTTCCACCTTTGATCTTGACAAGGCTGAGGATCGTCATGAGCATCATGCATCTTATTTGCATCTTTTAGTCCATCATAGCTTTCGGTCTTTATCCATTTGCTTATTATAACCTTTCATCCATATTCCCTAGCTTATTGCAACTTTCTGCCACTATCCCTTAGCCAATCTCAACCGTCATTCCATGTCCCTTATCCATTCTTGGTCTTGCTTATCCTATCCATATCTTATCACTATCCATACACTCTTTTTCATTGCTTGATCTTGATTTGACATAAGGACGCAAAATTTAAACATGGTTTCAAACACCTCTTGACATATCCCTCATGTCACTGCTTTACATTGTCATATCCCGTCTCTTGTCCCATCATGCCATAGCCCTTGAAAATTGCATCTGCGTTGTCTCCATAATAAAAGGCCTTTGTCTTCCCTCTATCCACCAATATTTCAGCAAGCCTATTTATTCACCTATCATATTCCTTGCCTTGCTAGACACTAGGGGCAAAATCATTAAAAATCAGATAAATGTCCTGAAAAAGATCATAAAAATTGGAAAATGTCCTGAAAAAATCTCTAAAAAATTGAAAAATGTCCTAAAAAAAATCTCAAAAACATTTAAAAATGTCCTAAAATAATTCAAAAAAAATTGAAAAATGTCCTGAAATAAATCAAAAAAATTGAATAACGTCCTGAGATAATCCCTAAAAAATCAAATAAAGTCCTAAAAGAAAAACGAACAAATTTTTTTTCAAAACATTAAAATCCAAAAACAAGCATTTTGTCAATAAATAACCCCTTTTGTGCATAAGACAAATCATTGAGCATCCATCCAACGACACTCGCAATCATACACTGTGCTTTAATGAAATCACGCTTAAACAGATGAACTTTTTACTCAAACCAGACACTCAAACTGATCAAAATTGTCATATCAATCAACCTCAAAATCATTTGTCCTTACTATCATGGGTCTTACATAGGGTGTGGTATACTCGAAACCAGACTGTGTCCTGTCTTAGACGGGGTACCGCATTCCCTGAAACCAGACAGCATGATCGTCCTATCAGCACTTTCAACTTTTGACAACGAAGATCAAGATGTTTGTTTGATTTGTTGGAATTTGTGCATCTTATCTTTTTATTGATTTATCTTTGGCTTCGGTCATGTTCCTATGTTGCTCGATGATGTCACTGAGTGATTTAGAGTGACCGGGATGGTTCATGGTCCTTTTCTTTTTTTGTTGTGATTGCTGTTTGTCTGCAATGTGTCTGTCTTTTGCAAAAAGGGTTGCATTTCAGCTCTGGCCTTCAATGCCATGATGCTAAGCATCCGTTTTGCTACATTAAATAAAGGTTCTCACCTACAAAGTGCATTAGTGAAAGCAAGTTTTTCTTCGTCTCTAACTGTTTTCTGTTTCATTTCTTCTTACTAACATTTCTTCTGTCAGTCTTGGCAGTCTGTTTGATCCTATTATCTTCTGTCATTCTTATCGATCAATTGGCCTCTTCTTTGCATGTTTCCGGCCAATTTCTTGAGGGGGCATGCATATGTCATTGTTATTGTCTGGGGCATTTTCATTACTATTCTTTGAAACAACGCTTAAAATTGCATTGTCTCAAAGAGGGGCAAAATGTAGACACCTAAAAATGGTCAACGCTTGCGGAGTCATACTTTAACATTTGCGCATTGCCTCATTTTAGGTTTTTGCGTCGCATTAACATTTCTCCTATGTCACACACTGGGTTTTTATCATTTGCGAGCATCGAGTCTTTCTTCTACATTCTTCATCTATCTCGCTTTCGAATTTGGTCTTGTTGGCAACAATCTTCAGTCATGATTTTGGTCGATCTTTGTCCTTGTCAATCTTGTCATATTGCGATCGATTCGTCATCGATCCTTGTCCTTTTCAATCATGTCAATTTGGTCAATTTGTCATTGATTTTTGTCAACCAATCTCAATCAAATCATTTATCAATCAAATCATTTATCAATCCAAAATCATGATCGACTCGATATCAATTATCCTTTGTCAAGACCTAATTGTCATCCTTGCGTTTCTAATTCATCTTCCAAGGTTTTATGATTTTTTCATTTAATCTTGTTTGGCATTTTCCCTCTAGGTTAAATAATTTATTTATTTATCCTAAGTCTTCTTGTCACAATTAAATGTTTATTTAATTGGCTAATTAATTCCTCCTATTTTTGTAAATTAATTAATGAATGATAAATTATTAATTAATTTACCTAATTTTTCATCAATTTCCTAATTTCCAAGTCATTATTTCCAACTTAATTTCCTAAATTCCTAAATGTCTATTTCTATTTCAAATTCATGTCAATCAATCCTTGCATAGCAATTTGTCATAAATTGTCATAAATTGTCATAAATTGTCATAAATCCTTGCATAGCAATTTGTCATACACATGTCATAATTTTGCTATTCTTGATTTGAATTTCCATTCGAATCTCTTTCATGCTAATTTGATCTTTTTCTCCAATTTCTCTATAAATTGGATGAATTTCTTCAATCAAATCCCTTGGCCCTTGATTCTTAAACCCTAATCAGACTATTGAATTTCTAATCACTTTGTCAAATCATGCTTCTAGTATTCTTGTGTCAATGTCAATCTTTCTTTCTCAATTAGGTTTATGCACTTGAAGGTGAGATCTACAACAAAACTATTTGGAGAAGAAAGAAGAACAATGGAGCCGCATGAAGGGAACATCTGGTTTGCATAATCTTTTTACATGTTTTATCTTTATGTCTCTATTGAATGTGTTTAGGATAGATCATTGCAATGAATGCTTTTGTGATTGAGCTAATGATTAGTATGTTTATCTTGTTTGTGATGATTTCCTATTTCCTAACGTACAATAGGAAACTATCAAGGAAACTGATAGCGATATCTTGCTGGAAAATGATCCAAATGCGATGCGGTCTGCAAATAAGAAAGATGATCAAGTCTTCAAGTAGAATCCAACTCCACATGATCCAGTGAGCCAAAATTGAGACACAGAGAAAGAAAAGTTGAAATTGCAAACAAAAAGCAAAACAAAAAGAAAATGTTTTTGGTTGATGCAAGATTGCTATGAACCGAGGATGCTCTTGCATCACAAGATAATCTTTGAAGCCTTAGCAATGTTGTTGATTAAACATGGCCTTTCTCTTTTGAAGACAACTTCAAAAATAGAGGATGCATTTGTTACTAGTTCCAACAAAGGTGGTAGTACATCACAAATTTTAGAGGTGGTCATTCAGAAGGATGTTCCAAGGGTAGAGTAAACAAAGCTAGGAGGAACAATAAACATCATAGAAATTATGATTGATACATATTAATTATAGGGCATATAAAATTCAAAATACTAATTCAAAGAATAATAATTAGAGATCCCATTGTGGTGATAATCTATACTCCAAGGGAGGTATCTAATTTGAGGTAAAGGAAAAAGAGATACAACGTCCTACTAATCTAGAAAACTAGGACAAATTGTAGTTGTTTCTAAAATTCTCAATGATAAAATTTAAAATTCCAATAGTATGCAATATGTTGAGTGAATACCACATTAAATCATAGGAGGCGAAGAATTTTACTTTCGCTACTCTTGAGGATTGAGAAGGTGCCTCATTACTTCCATATATAATGTGTTTACTAATACATGGTTACTAGATACTAGTTCCACTCAACATATAGAATATCAAGATAAGGTAAAGTACATGCAATTAGACTTGGAAATAGTTCTCTTGATGTCGCTCGATGCTTAGGTATAATTAAACATAATTTTGTTTAGTGCATTATTACATCTTTAAGAAATGTTTTTATTTCTCTAATAATTATAATAAGTTTAGGGTACTATTGACTAATTTGAGTCTCTAAGACTCAATCAATCATAAAGCGACATTAGGTACATTTAGAGGGTCATTCATTAACCACTCCAAGCATTAATCATATTATGAATATTTTAGGAGTCTTTTTACCTGGTGAAGCAAATCTTTGGAGCCCAAAATTTTTTATAAACATTAATATTTTAAAAAATTCATTGTACACTTTTTTGGAGGGAATAATATTTTGAAAAGGATTCTAGGCTTGTTGGAGTCCTACATTAGTTTAGATTTTAGGTTGAGTCAAAATAAAATTGTAGGTTTTTAGCTAACTCTACAAGTGGCTTAGCTCGTGAGAGAAAGTTTGGATCAAAGAGCTCTTGTTTTAGGCCTGTCACTTGGATGATACATTGTGTTTTCAACCCCCAATAATTTATGTTCCAAGTTCCTAAAACTCTACATTCAAAGTAGACAGGTGAGAAGATCCATCAAAATAAATTGATAAGGGCATAAGGAACTCTTATAACTCATGGGTTAGTATATTCCTCCATGCAATATCATACACATGAGATGATAATTTACAACCTGAAGATCTTAATGGTTTGTTTTAGTTGGGGTTTCCATGAACTTGTGATCAAGCTATTGAATATATTACTATGTGTACTATAAAGTTAAAGGCTTGTATGATTATGTAGAAAGGTGTTTCAAACATTGTAGGTCTAGGGAATACATTCATTATCCTCTACAATATTCTACATATTTGCATCATCATTAAAGAATACCAATAACATTAGTTATCTATCTTCTTTTCATTGTTTGGTAGCATCCTTTGATACTTCTCACAAGAATGTATACTAGTTGGACAACCCTATTGACACTTGGTTTTGTGTCTATTACGCTTTTTCTTGAATGGGTATGTCTTTTCTTGACATTAAATGGTGTTAAATCTACAACTATGAATGTGTGTGTTTTGTGGCCTATCAAACCACATTGGAAGAGTGGCCCTAAGAAGGCCATTTATTTGGTAGTGAAATATTTTAGTAATGATATGACTATGCTTGAAAAAAAAATGTTTTTCTCACCTTGATGGTCTCTAACTGTAATATTATCATAGGCATTTTTGCACCTTTGGAGATGATGAAAATAAATAATGTTGCAATATGGAAGTTGTAATTGGCTTTTATGGCTAGAAATACATTTTGGTTGCATATATTGATGATGGCTATGAGAGAAATGAAGGTGAAATCAAAAGTGCATTAGTGTAGCTACTATTTGTTTTGGATATAAATCTAGATATAGGTCTTGATCTTTTCAATAGATCATGCGACCATGAAGAACTCTGTCAAAGTAGTTAAAGGGTATTTGTAGCTATCAAAATCATGTTCTAAAGGAAGGGATAATTAATATGCATAAATTATGATGCTACCATTGAATATGATAAATATTATGTATGAAAGATAAGGGGTTTGTTCCTTGCTATCAACGAATCTTAAAAAACTTCACTAGCTTACAAGTTGATATACTCACAAATCTTCAAGAGTGTAAAATCTTGTTCAAGGCACAAGAAATTTTGAGAAGCTATCAAAAGATCTATAAACTATCAGAAAGGAAGTGCTTGATGGACATGTTTGTATAATTATGAGGAGGCTTCTAAATAGTATTACACTAAAAATGAAAGGAAATCAAAGGATGGAGTAGCCATGGCTAAGATTTATCACTTCAGTATTGGGGTTCTTTCAATCCATTAAAGGCTCTTATAAGATAAAAATATTGTGAAAGATCCAAGCCTACTAAAGGTAAAATGGAACATGGTTATGGAGCAATCAATCCTAGTAGTTATCTTTTATGTTATCAGGTTTTGATAAGTCTAGAGGATCTTTGCATGAACCTCATGGGGAAAATAATAACAAGAAAGGGAAAGTGGTAAAGATAGTAGAATGCATAAAATATATTAAGTTTTTTTAAGACTTGTGAAGGATTTATCATGTCATAGAGTTTCATGAAGCTGTCAAGAGAGTTACAAATAGGGAAACCATATGAAATAAGTCTTATGGTAGTCAATGTGTTATAAACATATATTAGTTACCTTTTCAAATTATTTGAAACCTCAATAGGTCTATTTAAGAGTATTTGCATGAGGTTAAACATATGTACTCATATTTAAGAAGTGTGATGATGATATATAATATAAATAATTGATGTTTGAAAAGATTAGTAAAATATAGTCACCGAGATGATTGAATTGGAAGGAAAACCCATGTTAAGGTCTTTTAAGGGACTATTAAATCGTTAAGTAAATTATATCTTTGAGAGAATTATCATGATATTAAGTTCTTTCCAACCCAATAAAACACTATGAAAAGAATAAACTCTATCAACAACTGCTATGATAGTCATGACATGGGTGTATGGTACTTTCAAAGTCATCAACAAGATAATGAATTTTGACAAGAACATGCAAAGAAGTCTACGATTGGGATTTGTATTCACAATTATAAAGAGTTTAGTCATAAAACCATAAATAGGGTATTCAAAATGGGGTGAACATGATCATATTGGAATAAGGGTGGCTTAAGACCATAATTACTCTTTAAGATGCATTCAAGAATCCAAGTTGAGCAACTTTATTCTAAGCTTCTTGGAGTTAGAATAATTGAGAAAGATATGGGAACATGCTCCTATTTATGTGTAAGAGAAGTTTGAGAGAAATAATGGCCATTAAAGGTACTTGATACAAAATTTCATCATCATCCACTTATCCAAGAAAGTGGAGACAATTGGTGAACCTTGTTAGGAGAATTTTCAAAAAAATTGATTGGAGATAGCTCATCATTAGCAAATTTTCCCAAACTTAAAATAAGTTTTCAAGGGGATAAAATAGAGAAAATGTCTCTCCAACACCTAAATAAGGTTTTACCCAACATAATTGAGATAATTTAAATATGTATTCCCACCAAGGGACAACTCCTAAATCCTTTCATGGGGTATTGTATTTGCTTGTATATGTATGGCATAAGGAAAAGCAAAAGACTATGGATTTTTGTAATAGAACTCATAGAATAGTTTTGTAATAGCTATTTTAGACCCTTTATATCAATAAAAGATGCATCTTTGTTTTCTTGATACTAAAATATTGTGTTTATAGAAGATTCATGGTTTTACTCTTGTGGAAAACAATCTCTTTTGTAAATGTGTTTCTTCTCCTAACCTATTGAAGATGTTTATAAGTTTGTACAATTACAAAAAAAAAAATCAGATGCTTTTGTGTTAGTTACCAAAACATTGTAACATTTGGTACATCACCACAAACAATTTTAGTTCTTTCTTCTATCTCTTTTCATTAGCAATGCTCAATAATAATTACTTGTAGTTTGAATATGTGGTTTTTTGTTTAGAAGAGAACCAACTTATTTGGAGGTTGACCTTTAATTATCAAAGGCCACACTTTGAGAGTTCTTCCCATGTTTCATTCAATAGCTGAACCAAGTATTTAGTAAGGGTACAAATTCCAATGATAAAATGTACTATGTCTATGGTTTTGCAAAGGGCCTTGTCACAACCTTGTATATTTTAATTTAATAAAGCGCAAGTATAAAAATAATCAACATAGGATATGTACATGATAATTTTAGTAGATTACATTACAAATGAAACCATATATATCAAGTGGTAGATAATATTGTTGAGATGGCTCATCTATCCACAAAAAATTAGAATTTGAGATCTAGCACTTGAATATGACCTCACTTGTTTAGATCTAGCACTTGAATATGACCTCACTTGAATTTGAGATATCGGTCTCACCACTTTTAATAGGACTAGCATTTTGTGTGAATCTTGTGTAATTAGAAAATAAAGAAGAGAATAATTTTTCCAAAGATTCTTCTTGGTGATCAAAAAGGTTTTTCCAATTTGTTCAAAATCATGTTTGTGATATTTGTGATCTTTATTTCCATAAGTGTCACTATTTTTTTATTGTTTATTGATGAATTTTCAAGAATGACATGATTGTGATTCTTCAACACAAGTTAGCAATGTTTGATAATTTCAATCATTTTCTTTAGATGATATTTAATCAATTAATTAGTTTGATTTTGGGCATTTTTAGGTGTTATATTGGAGCTGAGTATATTTCACATGATTTTGATGCCTATTGCCTTAAAACATGAATTATAAGGTAATATATGACATCATATACTCCATAAAAAAATGGGCTAAAGAAAGGATGAGTGGAACCAATATCATTGTGCTAAGTCCATGTGCTAACAAATAATTAGATACAAATGAGATAACATGACCACATGACCTTTTTGGTTTAATCAGAGGGAATTCCTTTGCAAAGTGGCCAATATATAGATGTAATGCATACATTCAAAAGCCAAGTCTTCATAATTTGGGTCATATTTCCAAACAAGATCTTCACCTTAGAGTCATTCCTCATCTTAAAGGCCTCTAGATATTTTAATCTCCATCTAAATCCTAGTAGAAGTAGAGTGAACCAAATCATTTATTTTTAGACCCAAAGTTAGAAATCTACTTTAAAAAATTTCAATTATACCTTGAATAGGAATTAACACAAATTTAAAATAGGAGATAAGGAAATTGAACCCATGTCAAGGCAACATAGAAAATGTTTCCATCATACGATTAAAGAAAAGAAGCAAGGATAAACTAGGAAAACACATTTTTCGAAGAACCAAGGACATTTCCAGTAATTAAATTGATCTTTTTTTATTTACAAAGAAGAGTGAAAACAGACCAAGAATAAACAAAAAATATATATATTTTTCCAAGAATCAAGAACATTTTCTCATATAAAGATTGATATCCTTTTAATTTTCAAAGAAGAGTGAAAACCCCTTAAGCATAAAGATTTCTTTTCACTTGAATTCTTCATGCTTGAAAGCCACCTTTTGAAGACCAAAGCATGCAAATCAAGGAAGCTAGAACATAAGATATGAAACTTAGAAAGAAAATCCAAGCTAGATTATTTTAACTCTTCCACAAATGCATATTGAAAGATAAGAATCCCCTTAGGAGTAGCTTATGGTTAGCAAATTTTACTAATAAATCCTCCATGCTTGAAGAATGAGCCCCATTGTAATATTGATCATATTGCAAGGAGTAACCATAACTTAGTAGGTGTAAGATCCTTAAGCATAGAGGGGTTTGAGATATCTTCATCCGGAACATCTTCATTTGATATGTGTTAGTAAACAGATTTGTCACTTCAAAATATTCTACTATGTGCCCAATGGAAGAGTGACAAAAATTTCCCATCAGTTAGATAGATCGTTCATTGAAACACGATCTTCCTCTGTGTTTGAGAGGGGCAACTCCCTCGTATGATAGGGGTATTTGTATTTTCACGTATAATTAACTTTGAAAAGAAAATGAACAATAACTATGAATGAAGTTTAAGAAAATCTACACAACAAACATACGATTGCCATTTAAATTCCACTGGATTTTAAACTTATCACTATCAACTCTAGACTATGCATGAGAGGAGAGTGAAACAGAACATTAAGTTTGCATAACGCCTATATATTTTAGAGATACCAATGAAATCTATAACATTACATGGCCATTGTCTTCATGAAACTGGGAAAGTAATTTCCAAGCTTGTTATTTCAATATCACATGATAATTGCATAACATCGAGCAAATGAACACTTAACAATCATGAAAGTACTCCCAATCTGCCTTGTATTAAAAAATAATGAAATAATACAATTCAAAAAATTTAATTGTCCCAAACTCACAAAATCCAAAATTTCCTTCTTCCATCTATCTTTCTAATATTTATAGCATCTCAAAATAACTACCTCATAACCAACTTTGATTTTGATTTAAAAACTAACTCATTTCTGAATGAATTACAATGAGTTAATAACTAGCATATTTGTGCGCAAAAAAAGTCAAACTATTAACCTTGACTCTATGAGATAGAAAATCACATCTTATACAATGAAACCAAAAATAAACTCAAGACTAACCAAGCAACACATAACAAAGGAGAATATTCAAAGATATGAACATGTTGTTACTTTTCGATATCGCGAAAAAACATGCTAGCTGATTGTTTGTCTCTGCTGAATTGGTGTTTTGGCCTTGAATGACTTGTATTCTTTGAGCGCGTCTACCATGAACTTGTACCTAGGAATGATCACATTATCCATTTTTAGTTTGGCAGTTGCTTGGCCATCCTGAATATTAACCAAATCTTGATAATACGAAGGTATGTCACAAGCATCTAAGGCAACTGAAACAACACTAAGCCTCTTCATTCTATTTGCATCTAACACATGTACATCTGCTAATTCAGTATTAATTTTGTCCTGAAACTTGCTTAAGAGCAGTTGACTGTCCATTTGCTGAAATTTCTCTTTTACTGATACATCACCAATGATATTCATTGTATCATCTATTATCTTCATCTTTGTTTGTTCACAAGCTATCAAGAGTTTTTGATACTCATCCAAGCATTGCCTAATATTCTCCAATTTCCAACTTATACTCTTGCACCATGTATTGGATTGATTTTCTTCTTTATGAGAGAAGATCTTTTCAGCAATGAGTACATTCATATCTATTTTTTCTATCCTTTGGAATTCTTTCAAAGTATCCTACCAAGACATTTCTTGTTCTTTAGCATTCTTCAATTTCATTGCAATTTCCTGTTCCTGTGCATCCAACTTTATGTGAACATCCTTGGCCTTCTCAATGAAGTCTTGTGTTTCTGACTTCATTTGATTAATCCACTCTTCTAACATCCTACTTTATTTCCTGCATTTGTGTATATCTTCCATCACCTTCTTCTCAATAATTCCTCTGGTGTGCGCTAATGTCGGAGTTGAGGCTGACTCCAATTGTGTATCTGAAGAATCCACAATAGATTTGATGTAGGATGAAAGAACCTAAATTTGTTTCTTTAAAGTTGATCCTTTGTTTCCTTATCCTTATTTGCTTTGTCAACAAGAATAGTTGCTGAAATTTCAAAATTATGGACAACTCCCTCATGTGTTGTAGGACCTAGATCCACCCATGTAATGCTAAAATCTGCCTCACTAGCTTCACTTACATCTTTTTCAACAATGGGCTGAGCTACTTCAACAAATAAGTTTCCTGATGATAGATTAATTACCAATCTGGATGCAATTTTGGTTTTCTTGGATTTGGCTGCCCTGTGAAGTACATTTGCAACTACATCGAAACTAGGAGCTATCAACTGAACAATCCTCTTCTTATTCTGCAAACTTTGCTGTAACCAGAATGATGAAGATGATGGCAATGATTCTTGATTGTTCACATATGCAGAGGTTAAAGATGTTAAATTATTTGGGAAGGGCAGAGATTGAATTTCAGCATGAGCATCATTCATTTCAACTTCTTCATGAATATCAAAATCATCATGTTGGGGTGATGAAATAATGATGGATGGTGAGACGAAAGGAGATTCCTAGCTTTTAACATTGGGAGGATGTTGAGGTGAAACACTTTCTAATTCATCTTCAAGCTCCTGGACAAGATTCACTGTCTTTCCTTTTGTCTTTGATCTCTTTTTCTTAATGACATAGCTGACTTCACATACCTTTGAAAGCTCCTTCCCTTTTTCTGGATCTTCTCCATCATCACCTCCTTTGGAAGTATTTTGGTGTAGACTCATCAATGGGTTTGGTAGTTGAGAATTAGCTGGGATGGAAGAACTTCCTTGTGCCCCACTTCTATCTCTAGAGGAATTAGCTTTATATGAGGGTCTAGTTGTTGTAGCCTCATTCCTCTTACCTTTAACCCATTCAAGCGTCCTTCAAACCACATAAGCTGATCTTTCTTGAATACTTATTATTTCTAAAATTGACCAATTGATGGGTGGAAGTGGAAGAAGTTGAATCCTTTCAAAGTAAAACCCATCAATCAAATTAGATTCATCATCCTCAATGCCATTCACATTTATTTCAATTTTATAGTCAATTATCTGTTTGATAGAAAATCTCATTCAGTCCCTTTTCCGCACTTCAAAATCATCTTCACAGTCTTGCCAAAAATCTTCTATATCAGGGAAGTGTTCAAATCCAACACTGAGCTCTAACTCTCTTGTAGCATATCATTTGCTATCAAAGGGAAATCTCATTTCATAAGGATACAGGTGAATCTTTGCTATAGACCTCTCAATACTTTGAGCATCTGAATAGCTCTCACAGCTATAATAACCAAGTCCAATGGGAAAATAAATGATACTCTTTCTTTTGTTTCGGCAAATTTTGTTGACTTGTGCAATTTGTCGACATACCTCAATGAGGATCAACTTATCTTCAGCAAACCTCAGCAACATGAGAGGGAAGCCATTATAACCTCCTATCCGAATGTATATGAACTTCAGAAACTGTATAAAGTAACTACCATATTTTTGAATCAATGTTGATGCTTCTAAGGATATTCTAAGTCCAATAGGGTAAGTTCACAAAGATGGTGGTCAAAAAGGGGGGTATAAGTGGACACTTCTTTTTTTTTTTCCAGAAATCAGGTGAACTTGAACCTGGAGGCAAAATTTGAAAGTCATCTACTGAAGATATGAAGATAATCAAAGAACAAATATTTCAGTACTCTGAATCTAGTTTCCAAACTACTAAACTTTTTCAAAATTGCATAAGATTAAGGGGGTCAAATCCTTCGCGTATAAAAAACTGACCTTGATTTTTTTTGAAAAAACATAACATAGTGTCTGACGTGCGCATCAAAAAAGTCATAGTTAGATTTAGTATTTTGAAAAATCCTTTGGCAAAAAGATAGCTAAGAGTGACACTAGAAGATGTGTATATTTTTGTAATTTTTTGTTGAGTATATTTTTTTTTGTGATTTTTCCAATCAAACACATCCTGAAAAATTAGGTACCTGTTCGTGCGCGAAGCATAAGTTGCATTAAACAAATTGAAAATACAATTTTTTTTTTAAATTGTAAAGAATCAAGTGCACTACCATAATATATAAAGTTTTTAAATTTTGGATAAGTATATCAAAAGTTATTCAAAAAATGGTGCACCTATGTCTGTGAGAACTATGGAGACACTGGTAAAAGATATTCAATAATAATATGTTATTGTTGTTCAAATTGAAAAAAAATTATATGGTTGGAAAGCTCAGAAGATGGGTGAAAATATGGTGGAAATTTTAGAAATACCCACTTTATGAAGTGTAAACCTGATGATGACAAAGTCGATAAACCAACCTGATAAAATAAAATACGTCAAAAATGAGAGAAATGGAGGGAAATCAAACTTCCAAACCGTAGCTTTGTCATCTAGGTCTATTTCCAAGCCTAAACAATCAAAAGCATGTATGGGGTACTTATGGTTTAAAAAGCATGTATGGGGTACTTATAGTGTAAGTAGCACGTACGGGCTACCTTTACTATAAGCAACGTGTACGTGCTATTGTATAATATGATATTCTATATATAATATGTGTATAATATGATATTGTATATATAATATGTTTATATACATATAATATATGTATATATATAATATATTAAACATATATATATGTTGGCATTACAGTAAGAAATATTGTTGATATTCAATAAGGATATTGAGAAGGTTGTTGAAGATTATTGATATAACTGAAGAAGGATGATAACTATCTTTATAACATTATTTTGTCATTGATGTCAAGAAATTGATTATCTGATTCAATATGGTGTTGCCATGTCTTGAGAAGATTGATTAGAAGAGAATTAAGATGTCGATAAAAGACACAGAAAGAATGTGATGAATAAAGAGGAGGAATAAGTTATTCAATGGGTAACTATTACCGAGTTAGACAATGATGAGATCATGATGTTTAGATTGTTTTGATATCCTACATATGTTGTTGATTGTAAGGTTAATACTATACTATGTCACTGAGCAAGGAACCTAGTCGGTAAACCCTAAGGTTATCGATATCGGTTAATGAAGGCGAAATGTCTACCAAGTAAAGTTTAGTATTTACCGAGTTGCAACCGAGTTATGACAATGCGCATTAGATGGATAAAAACATTATTTAATGAAGGACAATGATTAGCTGGAGATGTATAAATGATTGGTATGTCGTGCATGAAGTTTGTTAAGGATCTATGGCAAAGGAAAATCGGCAGGAAGATCTACAGCATAGATTGAACTGCATTAACCTTGTGCAAGTTCCAAGAGAGGACTACAAGTCTCGAGGCAAGGTAAAACATTTTCAGATCGGAAGGATACATTGAACCTGGTCAAGTTTGAAGATCTGATGGCTAAGATTGATCATGAGAAATGTGATCAAGGAGATTTAGCGGATAGCAATTGTTTATAAATAAGGAATTGTTAATAAATGATGTATGAGGGAAAGTGTAAGCACAAGAATGCTACATAGTGATTACCGAGCACAGAAGCTTGAAGATCTATTTGAATAACAGAGTAGAGAGCCCAGCAGAAGACTATATAAGTCTTATGACTAGATTGTTTTGAGCAAATAAGAATCTACTTCAGCATTTTAGATGTGAAGTTGCAGATAGATTTTTATTACTGTTATTTTGTAAGTGACAGAAAATCTCTTAACCGAGTGGACTTAACAGTCTTATTTGTAAACCCTCTAGCAAGGTAACATTCTAAGTGAGTGTTTGAAATCCTTTAACAAGGTCACTTCTAACAAAGTGAAGATCCTAACAAATCTAAGGGAAATCCGTTAACCGGGTCACATCTAGCAATGTGTTTGTAATCTTTAACAGGATTTGCTTTTAACCGAGCATACTCTAGAAGAGTATATTTCTTAGTGGGTCCGAAATCCCACAGTGGTTTTTCCCTATTTGGGTTTCCACGTTAAATCTGGTGTTGTGAGTGTTATGATGATTGTGTGTTCATAAGTTTGCATGTTTAGTAGTTTTTGGTTAAGTTGCTAAAGTATAAGTTACCGAGGTTGAATCTGTTGATTTTATGGAAGTTTAAGTTTGAATGATTCCCCCCCCTCATCTTGTTAGCTATTGGCATCTGTAATTTACATTTAATATCAGAACTAACAATATACACATGTAAGTGTATTGTCTCCCGCTCTCAAACGCATACAAGGTCTCTCTCTCTCTCTCTCTCTCTCTCTCTCTCTCTCTCTCTCTCTCTCTCTCTTTCTCTCTCTCTCTCTCTCTCTCTTCTTCTCTCCCTCCCTTCCTCCATACCCCATTGCAACTGTGTCAGCACTTCTATAGAAGTAAGTGAATTTATTTCTTGTCTGCAACTTCCTCTTTGATTTTTATCATGTATCCTCTCCTAAAAAAATTGACTGATGGATTTGTGTGTGTATATTGAATAGGAGGAATAGGGTTTGAAATTGAACCACGGGTGTATTACCATGACAAACAAGGAAACCTGTAGCAATATTCTTCTCGAATGTGTTTTTAATGAGCAAAGAAGACTTGGAAAATAGTGTCAACAAAGCAACATGATGAGTCAGAGTACTTGCAATATGTTTTTCAGAAGGAAACAACAGGTAGGAAGAGAAAGAGGGAGAGTAACACAACTGTTGTCATGTAGAATGATAATGGTGGGTATGCGAGAGTTCCCATGTTGTTACACAATGCCTGTCACCTAAAGAAATTAAAGTTTGTTGTATGCATGGCAGTGGTAGTATATGATGATCATCACTTGTCAAACAACTTGGAATGATACATTCCCATGAAAGAAATCAAGTGTGTAATTCCTATAGTCACAATTGAGATCAGTCTTATAACCTTGCAAATTTAATAGCATCATATGTTTTAGAACTTAGGCAGTACTCTTAGGGCTAGGTCAAGCTCCTACACTTTCTTTTTAGCGAAGCCTTGTTGTTTGTTCGCTTGGAGTCTCAATGACTGATGGATTTGTGTGTGTATATTGAATAGGAGGAATAGGGTTTAAAATTGAACCACTAGTGTATTACCGTGACAAACAAGGAAACTTGTAGCAATATTCTTCTTGAATGTGTTTTTAATGAGTTGAGAAGATGTGAAAAATAGTGTCAACAAAGCAACATGATGAGTCAGAGTACCTGCAATATGTTTTTTAGAAGGAAACAATAGGTAGGAAGAGAAAGAGGGAGAGTAACATAGATGATGTCCTATAGAATGATAGTGGTGGGTATGCGAGAGTTCCCATGTTGTTACACAATGCCTGTCACCTAAAGAAATTAAAGTTTGTTATATGCATGGAAGTGGTAGTATATGATGAACATCACTTGTCAAACAACTTGGAATGGTACATACCCATGAAAGAAATCAAGTGTGTAATTCCTATAGTCACAATCGAGATCAGTCTTATAACCTTGCAAATTTAATAGCATCATATGTTATACAACTTAGGTAGTACTCTTAGGGTTAGGTCAAGCTCTTAAACTTGATTTTTAGCAAAGCCTCGTTGTTTGTTCACTTGGAGTCTTGATGACTGATGGATTTGTGTGCGTATATTGAATAGGAGGAATAAGGTTTGAAATTGAACCACGGGTGTATTACTATGACAAACAAGGAAACCTGTAGCAATATTCTTCTCGAATGTGTTTTTAATGAGCAGAGCAGATGTGGAAAATAGTGTCAACAAAGCAACACGATGAGTCAGAGTACCTGCAATATGTTTTTCAGAAGGAAACAATAGGCAGGAAGAGAAAGAGGGAGAGTAATATAGATGATGTCTTGTAGAATGATAGTGGTGGGTATGCAAGAGTTCCCATGTTGTTACACAACACCTGTAACCTAAAGAAATTAAAGCTTGTTGTATGCATGGTAGTGGTAGTATATGATGATCATCACTTGTCAAACAGCTTGGAACGATACATACCCATGAAAGAAATCAAGTGTGTAATTCCTATAGTCACAATCGAGATTAGTCTTATAACCTTGCAAATTTAATAGCATCATATTTTTTAGAACTTAGGCAGTACTCTTAGGGTTAGGTCAAGCTCTTACACTTGCTTTTTAGTGAAGCCTCGTTGTTTGTTTGCTTGGAGTCTCATTGTATGATGTTCTATTCATAACTTTAAATTTAATATATCATTTTATTAGCCCACCATATGACCCCTTAGGTGTCATTAGAGGTCGTATTGTTTCCTAAGAGGTCATATGGTATCCTGTGACCCCTTAAGACCCCTCCTCTTTCCCTCCCCCCTACTCTCCCCCCTCTCCCTCTCTCTCTCTTCCTCTCTCCCTCCCCCCTCTCTCTCTCTCTCTCTCTCTCTCTCTCTCTCTCTTTCTCCCCCTTCCTCCATACCCCTTCTTCTCTCCCACCCCCTCTTCTCTCTCCCTCTCCCTCTTTCCCTCCCCCCTACTCTCCCCCTCCCCCTCTCTCTCTCTTCCTCTCTCCCTCCCTCCCTCTCTCTCTCTCTCTCTCTCTCTCTCTCTCTCTCTCTCTCTCTCTCTCTCTCTCTCTCTCTCTCTCTCTCTCTCTTTCTCCATACCCCTTCTTCTCTCCCACCCCCTCTTCTCTCTCCCTCTTCCTCCCTCTACCTCTCTCCCTCTCTCTACCTTTCTTCCCCCCTCTTCTCTCTCTCCCTCCTTCTATCTCTCCCTTCCCCCTATTATCTCCCTCTCTCCCTCTCTCTCCCTCTCCCCTCTCCTATCCCTCCCTCTACTGTCCCTCCCTCTCTCTCTCTCCCTCTCCTCTCTCCCGTCCCTCCCTCCCCCTACTCTCCCTCTCCCTTCCTTCATACCTCTCTCTCTCTCTCTCTCTCTCTCTCTCTCTCTCTCTCTCTCTCTCTCTCTCTCTCTCTCTCTCTCTCTCTCTCTCTCTCTTCCTCCATACCCCTTCTTCTCTCCCACCCTCCCCTCTCTTCTCTCCCTCTCTCCCTCCCTCTACCTTCTCTCCCTTCTCTCTCTCCCTCTCTCCCATCCCTCTTTCTCTTCTTCTCTCCCTCCATACCCCACTGCAACTGTGTCTGCACTTCTATAGAAGTAAGTGAATTTATTTCTTATCTGCAACTTCCTCTTTGATTTTTATCATGTATTCTCTCCCTCCCTCTACCTCTCCCTTCCCCCCATGTTCTCTCCCTCTCTCCCTCTCTCTCCCTCTCCCCTCTCCTCTCCCTCTCTCCCTCTCTCTCCCTCTCCCACCCCCTCCCTCTCTCTCTCTCTCTACCTCTCTCCCTCTCTCTACCTTCCCTCCCCCCTCTTCTCTCCCTCTCTCCCTCCCTCTACCTCTCCCTTCCCCCCCTCTTCTCTCCCTCTCTCCCTCTCTCTCCCTCTCCCTCCTTCCCTCTCTCCCTCTCCCTTCCTCCATACCCCTTCTTCTCTCCCACCCCTCTCTCTCTCTCTCTCTCTCTCCCTTCCTCCATACCCCTCCCCCCTCTTCTCTCCCTCTCCCTCTCTCTCCCTCTCCCTCCTTCCCTCTCTCCCTCTCCCTCCCTCCATACCCCTTCTTCTCTCCCACCCCCCCCTCTCTCTCTCTCTCTCTCCCTTCCTCCATACCCCTTCTTCTCTCCCACCCTCCCCCCTCTTCTCTCCCTCTCTCCCTCCCTCTCTCTCTCTCTCTCTCTCTACCTTCCCTCCCCCACTCTCTCTCTCTCCCTCTCCCTTCCTCCATACCCCTTCTCCCTCTCTTTCTCCCTCTCCCTCTCCCTTCCTCCATACCCCTTCTCCCTCTCTTTCCCTCTCCCTCTCTCTCTCCCTCTCCCTCTCCCTCCTTCCCTCTCTCTCTCCCTCTCCCTCTCCCTCTCCCCTCTTCCTTCCTCCATACCCCTTCTTCTCTCCCACCATCCCCCCTCCTCTCTCTCTCTCTCTCTCTCTCTCTCTCTCTCTCTCTCTCTCTCTCTCTCTCTCTCTCTCTCTCTCTCCCTTTTCATTCACATCTTTTTTACTACCAATAATGCGTATGGAGTACTGAAACTATTAGTTCACTACCCTGTAATAATTGTTTTAAGGCAAAGGAGCACGTACACGGTACTTATTACTCATAAGCGTGTATGGGGTACTATTCCCATTATTCGTTACCTTGCGATAACATTTTTTAGGCTTAGTAGCGCGTACGTACTACTTATCAGTCCAGAATGGGAAAAAAGAATACCATTGGGCTTGTCAACATTTTATGGTCTAACAGCATGTACGCGGTTAGTAATGTAGCGCGTACGTGGTTTATAGACATAGTTTTAGTTGCCCAAGAGCCTCAACGACCTCAAAGGAAGTTTTTGAGGTCGTTGAAGGTCCCACTGGAACTGTGTCTACACTTCTATCACTATTGTATACATAAAAGTAAGTGAATTTTTTGTTTTTGCATGATTTCAAATGATTGAATTGTTGTTTTTATTAGTTTTTTGTTTTTGCATGGTTTCAAATGATTGAATTGTGATTGTTTAATAGTTTGATTCCAAAAAATAGTGATAAGATGCATATTTATGGTTATTTATTTATTTATGAACTTTTCTTTACATATATATGTAATATGATTCTATTTAGGTCAACTGATATCAACCATGGGAAAGAACAAGCGAGGAACGATGGAACAATGAGAGGCTCAAAAGGAAAGACAAAGGCAACGTATGAAGAAATTGCATGAGATAAGAACAATGGGAGAAGAAGGTATGTCATCCTCAACATCTCAATTCGATTTACCAAACAAATATAATGCACCTAATGCAATTGAAGAAGAAACATTTGATAATTTACCATTTGAACCTAATACAATTGAAGAAGAAACATTTGATAATTTATTGTTTGAACCTAATGCAATTGAAGAAGATACCGCATTGAATAATCAATTAAATGATGAACATATTACACCTTCTCTACTTGATGAATTGAATGTACATAATGCACCAATGTTAACACCTCCTAGAATCATTCGTAGGAAACCAAAGTATCTAATTGACATTGATGAGAATATATTGAAGTCAATGCCCATTAAAATGAATGAACAAACTTGTAGGAGAATGGTTAAAAGAATATGGAAAAATTATTTTAAAAACTTAAATCAAACCGCAAGATGTCAATTAATTGTTTCAATGATTAAAAATTTGAATTTTAGACAGACAATGAAAATTCTAGGCCTAAGATCATTTGAAAGTAACAGTGAAAGAACTATTGTCAGAAATCTATCTGATGCATATCAATCTATTGGTTTAAAATCAAGTAGTAAATATTCTAATGCTACTCGATGTGTCATTACATCAACCATAATGAGCAAGAAAATTAAAAAAGATCATTTCATAAGCAAAACAAGTAAGTCATTAAACGTTAGTAGAACAACATTAAGTAAAGCATTAAAGAGGCAGGAACAAATAGAGGAACCTAACAATAATTCTCTTTGGGCATTCTCAGGTAGACTACCACACAAAGACAAGGTTGTTGTTGATGCACTAAAAACATTAATTGAAAATTTTTGGCATGACAACACAAGAGTATCGCCCAACCAAAGAGATGTTGTTAGAAGGCGAATTGGGTCTAAAAATTGTGAGCCACATGTGAAACACTATTTGGATATGACTCAAACTAAATTTTATGAAACATTCCTTCAAAAGTTTCCTCAAATAAGAATTTGTCAAAAAAAAATTTGAAATGGCAAAACCTTTTTATATTAAGATTAATAATGTACGCACCACGTGTTGTTGTAGGATACACATTGAATTTTCCATGCATTATGATATTTTTCATCATATTTGTTCTACTTTGCACACTAACAATGTTTTGCAGGAATGTAATATACAAGCACCTCCTAAGTTGGTAAAAGAATTTATTTCAAGTGTGCTATTTAATAGACATGATGGTTGCATTTATTATAAGATCCCTTGTTTGGAAGGTTCTTGTGCTATATGTGGTGGTTTGCAACGTTTACCAAGATGTGTACATTTGGAGAGCACACATGAAATTGGTATGAAACTAGTTTCTTTCAGAAAATACAAGACAGACACATATGGAAAAGATTTGAAGAGATGTGAGCTAGTGAAAAATGATATATGTGTAGCTCAATTTATGAAAATGTTTCAAGAGAAACTAGTTTATGAGTACATAATGCATACACATAGAGCTCAATGGTTAGATGAGCAATTCAAGTTATGTAAGGACACATTTCCTCTTGGCACCATTGTCTCTATCGTTGATTTCGCTGAAAATTAGACACTACAACCTCAAAATGAAGTGCAATCCATGTATTGTCACTCTACACAAGTTTCTATTTTTGTACACATAGCATTCATGCATACAGATGATAGCATAGAGGAGGATAGAAAGGTTGTAAGAAAGTATCACTTCTACATAAGTGATGATCATACTCATTCATTAGAGTTCGTACAAGGATGCTTTAAAGTTTTCTATGATAGTTTAAGGGAAAGGAACATACGATACAACTGACATTTAATATGGTCAGATAATTGCACTGCACAATTCAGGAATGCAAGGATGTTTTATTGGTTGATAAGGATGCATGTGACAAGCGGTGTACAACATTTTTGGAATTTCACTGAGGCTGGACATGGTAAGGGAGAGCACGATGGTGTAGGAGCATGTGTGAAAAGAGCCCTAGCTAGGGAAGAATTGAAGTACGAAGGTGGTGCTGAGTTGGTAGATGCAAAAACAATTGTACGATGGTGTAAGTGTATGATGGGTCTAGGTAATCCAAGTATGTTATTGGTTCGTAGATATTTTTGGTTGATCACTGAATCTAACATTGAAAACTATCTAGATAGTTGTACAGTTGAGGATCGAGTGACATGCACTCATTTATGAGTTCAAATTCAAGTTCATTGGTAATTTATACGAGACAGATGGTATGTTTTTGCTCTTCATGCATGTATTGTTTGTGGGAAGAATGTGAATCACAAGAGTGGGTTGACAAATTGTCTTGTCGACCGTTGGTTCCCATTGATTCATATCAAATTCCCAAAGCACTACAATTGAGCCAGATGGAGACATCAGTGGATTTTGACCATGTATCCGACCTAGTGGATTTAGGTGATTTTTTGAGTTAATTTTTTTGCAAGTATTCTTTTTGGTTCATTTTGTTGTACATCATACTTTATTTTTGGTATTAATTAACACTTTATAAAATGCAGGTCATGTGTATGCAATTGTTGTAGAAGAGAACAATGAAGAAGGAACAAATTACTATTTGTGTCATTGTGTTGATCCTAAAAGAATATTGACAACCACAATCATTGACGGAGAGGGTATTGAGTACCCAATAGGGTCTATTGTCGTGACAGGAACATGGCTTTGGAGATACCCTATCAAGAATTTTGATGCTTGGTTGTTTGAGGACTTTGAAACACACAGACATATTCTTCATTTCTCTAACCTTGTTGTTGTAACAAATATTTATTTGATGAAGTATTGTGGTAGACTTCATAACAATATTTAATGGAAAGTTCGTGAATCTGACCACGAGGCAATACTTGACACAATACATGTTAGAGCCGATCCTAAAGGCTCACTTGATTGATTCTATGGTTCAGAGTAGAATGATTTTGAGAATTTTGTATAAATCATCGACGAATTGTTCTATATTCATTTTTTGTATATATAAATGCCCATGACCTGATTTTTACAAGTTTAGGGGCATAATTTTGTATATTTAAATGACAATGAGCTGATTTGTACATATGTACATGCCAAATTTTGTATATTAAAATGACGATGAGCTGAATCGCACATATTGTAATGCCAAATTTTGTATAAAATCCTATGAGATTATTTGTATATTAAAACGGTGATGAGTTGAATCACACATATTGTAATGCCAAATTTTGTGTAAAAGCCCATGAGATGATTTGTACGACATTTTTTTCTATAATCAAATAGCCAAGAGCTGATTTGACCATATTTAGAGGCAAATTTTTGAATAATATGTGACAATGTTTTGTGACTATTTTGTGTGTCAATGTTTTGTGACTATGTTTTGAGTATATGTGATCTGTCCCTGGTCAATCATGAGCATTCTTGACTCTTGTATAATCATGGAGAATTATTTGAGTCATTATCGGGTCATAGGGGTCATAGATTGAGACTAGATACAATTTGAGCAAAAATTGTCATTGTTGTTAAAAAATTTGTAAAAAAAGTTGTCAAGCAACTTCTACATTGCGTCGGTAGGGTATGACACTTGACATTCTGGTGCGTTGGGATGCACGGCAGAGGCATTCCTATAGTAAAACTGCCCACCTGGACACGCTAGTGATGTCGGTTTGTGCACATGACGAGCCAAATCAATTCTAGCCAATCTTGCAATTTTTCATTGCATGCAATTGATGACTTTTGCAGCAGACGAAAAAATGCTACCAATCAAAAATGGCTCTGAGTCATCAAATACTGAGATAGGCCATTATAGAGGAACCTCACACGACCCCACGAGATCAAACAGATCGACCATATGTGTCCTGGATTGGAAGAAACAGTCCGTCAAGTTTTGACAATTTTTTGGACTCAAGGCACTTGAGAGATTGCACCAGTACGGTATGACTCTCGATGTTATGGTGCTTTGGGATGCATGACAAGGGCATGCCTAGCGTAAACCTTCCTACCCAAATGTGCTCGCGACGTCAATTTGTACACACGATGAACCAAATCAATTCTAGCCAATCTTGCAACTTTTCATTGCATGCAACTGACGGTTTTTGGAGTAGGCAAAAAATGCTACTAATTAAAAATGGCTCCAAGTCATCAAAAACTAAGATAGGCCATTGTATAGGATCCTCACGCGACCCCACGGGATCAAATAGATCGACCATATGTGTCTTGGATTGGAAGAAACAATCTGTCAAGTTTTGATAATTTTTTGGACTTAGGGCACTTGAGAGATCGCACTGGTACGATATGACTCTTGACATTCTAGTGCTTTGGGATGCATGATAGGAGCATACCTAGCGTAAACCTGCCCACTCGAACGTGCTCGTGGCATCGGTTTGTGCACATGACGAACCAAATCAATTCTAGCCAATCTTGCAACTTTTCATTGCATGCAACTGACGGTTTTTGGAGCAGGTGAAAAAATGCTACTAATTGAAAATGGCTCCAAGTCATCGAAAAATGAGATAGGCCATTGTAGAGGAGCCTTATGCAACCCCACGAGATCAAACGGATCGACCATATGTGTCCTGGATTGGAAGAAATAGTCTATCAAGTTATGACCATTTTTTGGACTCAGGGCACTTGAGAGATCGCACCGGTACGGTATGACTCTCAAAGTTTTAGTGCTTTGGGATGCACGATAGGGGCATGCCTAGTGTAAAACTTCCCACCTAGATGTGCTCAAGACATCGGTTTGTGCACACAACGAACCGAATCAATTCTAGCCAATCTTGCAACTTTTCATTGCATGCAACTGACGGTTTTTGGAGCAGGCAAAAAAATGTCACTAATTGAAATTGGCTCCGAGTTGTTGAAAACCAAGATAGGCCATTGTAGAGGAGTCTTACACAATCCCACAGGATCAAACGGATTGACCATATGTGTCCTGGATTTGAAGAAATAGTTTGTCAAATTTTGACAAATTTTTGGACTCAAGGCACTTGAGAGACCACACTGGTATGGAATGACTCTCGATATTCTAGTGCTTTGGGATGCATGACAGGGACATGCCTAGTGTAACCCTACCCACCCAGATGCGCTCACGATGTTCGTTTGTGCACATGATGAATCAAATCAATTCTAGCCAATCTTGCAACTTTTCATTGCATGCAACTAACGGTTTTTGGAGCAGGTGAAAAAATGCTAATAATTGAAAATGGCTCCGAGTTGTTGAAAACCGAGATAGGCCATTGTAGAGGAGCCTCACGCGACCCCACGGGATCAAACATATCAACCATATATGTCCTGGATTTGAAGAAACAATCCGTCAAATTTTGATAATTTTTGGGACTCGAGGCAATTGAGAGATCGCACCGATACGGTATGACTCTCGATGTTCCGATGCTTTGGGATGCATGACAGAGGCATGCCTAGCATAAACCTGCCCACCCGGACATGCTTGCGATGTCGATTTGTGCACACGACAAACAAAATTTGACCATTGTGAGCGTGAGGGTTCTCTCGCACCAACCACATTGTTGTTTATATTCATATTGTCGATTTTTGTTGTTTATATTCATATTGTTGATTACATATACAAATATTCATTTAAATTTATAAAAGGGAAGCCACCAAATACAACGAATACACAATAATGAACTGAATACAAGGAGTTTTGTAGGGTTAATTCAACATTTTAGAAATTTTATCAAATCATATTCCACGATTGCAATGTTTTATATCATATATTTTTGTTGTTTATATTCATATTGTTGATTACATATACAAATATTCATTTAAATTTATAAAAGGACAACCATAAAATACAATGAATACAAAATAATGAACTCATTACACATTTATTGGATCGAATATCGATATTTATATATTAAAAAAGGCATGTCTGCCAAGTCAATACAAGTATTACAAAAATGTGGCATATGCCATGTCCAAATCAATATACAATAAAAATGTAGAATATATCTACATGTATTGGTCATTCTATGACCAAAAATAACACTATATGATCCTAAACTTGTGGTGGATCATCAAAATCAAGCCTCTTCGATGTAGTACATGGCTCTGTAGATGGCTGCAAAACCACAATTCAAAAGCCAAGTTAGAATTCTTTTGTAGAAAATAGTTCACAATTAACAACATAACTATGCATTTAACTTTAATTCCTTTGCAATTGAAATGTATATTACCTCATTGGCTGATCTAGGAGCTAATGTCTTCGCTCTCCTCTCCTTGTCACTCTTAGGAGTTTTCTTGAAGACATACTTAAATGGATCCACGTTATGGTTGTATCGTGAAGGGGTCTATTGTAGATTAAATGTACAATTAATACAATTTACTAACATAAATATATCAAAAACACTTAAAAGCTATAATATAGAGAACAATGACGTACCTGTGCCTAAGATGCTTCTCTAATGGATTGAGGATGGCTCACCATCGATGTAGAAACTGTCGCTATTACCTATACAAAAAATATTCAAAGATTAAATACAATTAATATAATGATAAGTATTGAAGGTTAAAAACAATTAATTTTACATATCAAACAAAAGTGTACTGGATCTTGAGATGCTTCTCCAGTGCAAGGAGGAGGGTTTGCCATTGACGAAATAGGTATGGATATTTCCTGTATCAAAAAATTATAAGATTATAATATATCACAAGTTCACATGTACGTGTGCATATAATCATGAAATCAAGAAAGTAAAGTAGAGATACATACCTCCGCCCTCTCTTGATCCGTGAGCGAATAAGGTGAATTCAACAAATCCACAAAGCTCAATGGCTGCTGTACATGTAAAATAGACAAAAAACACTAATCAATCTACAAACCCCAACTAATACTTGATTTCAAAATTTTAAAACAATTGTACAACTAAAAATGTGTTCAATTACCTTCTTCCCATGTTTTGGCGTCTTCGAGGAATTCTTTATCTTAGGACGAGCCCTAGACGCGGAGGGGGTACCCTAAAAAAATAAAATTAACATGAGATATTAGTACAGATAATAAATTAAACATAATTTTAAAAATCTAAAATGAAATGACTTGCATATTCCATCAAAACAATACATAAAAAGAGTTGTACAAAATATGATATCGTATAGCCTTGTAGGCCAAAATCAATCGCTGAGAGCATGATGTCATCAATCTGGGACATTTCATCCCCTATCAACACCTACAAACCAGAAATTGGACCAAGCATTAAAGATAGTTAGTATATCTTGTATTTTTTTGAATTCAAAGTGTACTATTCTATTTTAACATGTTACAAAATTTATACCTCAGCCATCGAAGTTGCAGCTATAGTAACTAGGGGAGGTGTACGGGATACCGCTGCTGCATCCTGAAATGCATATTATTTGTCTCAATTTAAATCGATGTATAAATAAAAATTCATTTATGTAATTACAAATTTAAAGTGACTGATAAATAAAATGTTATGAATTCAAATCAACACACCTATGTCTATGGCTCATGGGCAAACACCATGTCCATAAACTCATCTGTCAGCGCGACATCCTCAACCGTGCGAGCCTGACATCTACAGCCACAAATCATGCACAAATGATATGAGGATCCATCTGCACCAATTGCATCATCTATCCCCAAGCATATCCCCAAGCAACTGACACACATATGCTGGATGAGCTCTTTGTCACCCTCTAATGGCCCATCATCCAATACAATAGGGTGTGCTAATGACGTCCCATGCTGGATGATGGCACTAGTCAATGTTGTGGCCGCCTGAAGAGTTTGTAGCTCCATCGACTCTTTCAACTCTAATGGGACAACCTGATGCACCTTGGGTTTGGGTGCTAGGGGGCGGCAACTCTCCGCGGGTAATCGCCTACGGGCTCTAGGTCTATCTTGGGCAGAGCCACCACCTCTACCATGAAACTCTCTCATGTCAAAATAGTTTGGCCACACATTGAGCACAAACTCACAATATATTTTTCTCACAAAATATAATGGCATCTCATAATTATTACAAGGTGGATCATCAAAGACCATCCACCACCTTTGCCAAAAAAGATTCTTCATCTGCACATTGGTACACCAATGTATGGGAAACCTCTTTGCATTAAGAGGTAATGACTGACCAGTTTTGGGATCAACAAAAAGGGCACATATTTGTTGTTTAGTAATATTTTTGTTTTTTACTCCATCGTATGATAGCCCATTGGCATAGAATTGATGATACCTATCCCTAAAGCTTCCCCATTTGGTAGTTTATGTGGAAACAACTATGGCACCACTAGCTAATGTTTCTAGGCTAGTGGCGAGGGATTGATGATGGTCAAGTTCAGAAGTTTTCAATTTAACAATCAGTCTATTGATTTTAGACATATTTTGTCCTAACTGATTAATTAATTCTTCTTATGTTTTGGGTGTGCGGTCAAAAGGAGGAATTGGGGGTTGTTCTTGTGTGTTTTCAGGAGGTGCATTTGGTTGTTCTTGTGGGCTTTTAGGAGGTGCATTTGGTTGTTCTTGTTATGGATTAGAAGAATCTGGTTTTTGAAACAAAAAATAAAAAAACCTAATCAAAATTAATGAAATTAAATTCAAAATGTAAAACAAATTGCATAAACCGAAAGAAAGACAAAAATAAACAAAAACTAACCTTGATCCATAGCTTGGAGGACAAATCTAGCACCCCATTCACGGTTTAGGAGAGGAAATGGGGGAAAAACGAAGTTAAAAACGCGCTATTCACAGGTAAATGAGACCCATTTTTTTTTTTAAACTTTTTTTACCAGGCACTACATACATGGTTTTATTTGGATTATTAGCGCATACGCGCTCATTTTCCTATGAGCAGCGCATATGCGCTCAATTTCCTATGAGCAGCGCGTACGCGCTCATTTTCCTAAAAGCAGTGCATACACGCTACCTTTTCTAGGCTCGGGAAGAACAAACCTAAGCACGCACATGGGAATTTCAAATTTTAAAACTGCATACGCGCTGCTTGTTTCTCCATGTTTTTTTTGGGTGGTGTCCACTTTTCTGACCACCATCTTTGTGCACACGCCCAATATTACCCTGCAGCTCTCTTACTGTCAACATAGTGAAAGCATCATTAATCCTCCTGAAGTGATGATAACTTTCCTCCAACTGCAATTGTGGATGATAATTGTAAATTTGAGTCGCATCATCATAAATTCCTTCAGCATTCAATCCTAGCCATTTCTTCATCACAACAATGGTATAAAAAAGGTATGATGTCATGTAGAAGTTATAATTGTCCTTAAGTTTGAGTAATTAATCACAAAGATTATTGCTAATAATCTTGGCCCAATTAATAAATTGTATGCCCTCACAGCTGATATTAATGAACAAGAACATCCATCCCTCCAAGTCATTTGAGTCCTCATTTCCTATGAGCCGGTTCAAGAAAATAACCATATTAGCGATATCTTCCATCAACAGAGACTTGTGAATTATTTTAGGAAGTTGTGTTTTTCCTTTCCTTGGTTTTGCTAACCACTTTCTGGCTATGTTATTCAAACACTAGGTTTCATTATTGATAAAATAATTTTCTGCATATTCCTTGTTTACCTCCATGAATTGATCTCTGAAAGGTAACCTGAAAGTTATGGAAATGGAGACTGGATCAAGTTTAGCGACCACATTACCTTCTGTTTTCCTAAATTCTTTCATACCTGGATTAAATGCTTTCATGCATTCCAAAACTAAATCTGAACATTGCACTGATGTGGGGTATCCTGCTGCGTGAGCTAATCCACTGTCTAATAACCTCTGAGCTGTCAAAGTCTTATCTTTCCTTTCCATCGATTTCCAGAAATATGAAAGACTCACATTTCCCAACCTGGTATCCCCAATATCTGAAAGTGAACATTTGAGAATGGGAGCATAATCGGGGCTATGAAACTTATATTTCATTATGACAAATAAAAATAATGCTCACTCAGCTCTATTTTAATGAATATTCACAACTTTTTCAAAACAATTTATATACTCTGTCTTTGTATTGAAAGTCTTCAAATATTTGGACATTTCCAATTATAGCCTGTGACATAAATCCTGCTCTCATTATGCTTCAATATCTACCCATATATCATAACAGTACCTCCATTATTGGCCCAACAAAGACTATGATGACAAAAAGTTATTGGATTCATCTCTACATCCGCCCATTGCATACCATGTGATTATTGCAGTAAACAAGACCACATTCCTTTAAGGCATTCTATCAAGCATTTCATTTTCTGTGAACATGCTCCATGTTCTGCATACAAGTCTTCTGAAACAACTGCAATCATGACATCTGGAGAAATTACTCCATCTCTATGCTTTGATGAATGTCTATACCCCGATCCAAAGCTCTCATTTTGACATGGAGGAAAGGATGTTTAGAAAGGTTATGAAATTTGGTTAAGCACCTGCCAATTACACTTCATAAGGTGACATTCTTTTTGAAACAATCTGTCAAACATTTCACACGTTGTCTATGATTCCATGATGCATGTAAGTCTACCAAAACAACTACACGACTGGAAAATCTCCCTTATCCTTTGTGCTTAAACGGCTTCCACATTGGCTCGTAAGCAAGAAGACTGCAATGTTAGGATTATAATATGCAGCTTGATACCTTCTTCGATGCATTTTATCAGATAATCTGTGTGTTGTGATTGCATTCCATGGTGCACATAGATTTTGACCGTAGTGTATAAGTATTGAGACCACGTTTCTTTAAGGCATTTTGTCAAGCATTTCACTTGGTTTGTTTATGCTCCATGATGCATGCATGTTTACTAGAGCCGCTACAACTACAACATCTGACACAATTCCTCTATCCTTTACGCTTTGACGAAGTTCTATTGACAATTTGGTGCATATTCTATGATCATTCCATGTAATGAGGTGACATCGATTTGAGGTATTATGTTGAACACTTCACTTACCTTGTCTACGCCCCCATGATTTGCATTTGTGTCTGCCATGTTATATTGTCTAACAGTTCACGTGCCATGTCGAGGCTTCCATGATCTGCAATCACCATGTGAAATATTTCCTTGAGGTGGTTTGTCAAACAGTTAGCTGTGTCTACTTTAAAGCTTCCAAAAATCTTTTTAAGAACTGTTCAAAACAATGTTAAAATGTGCTAAGAGGTGCTTCATTAATTCAAAGGTTTTAAAAGTTTCCATTATCGCGCAGGCCGGGAGCATGGAGAAAGGTTGTGAGGTTTGTAATTACACCAACCAAATGCATTTTCTTGGAAGCCTTATCTTTTTTGAACAAAATCATTTTTTGACATCTCATTGAGGCATTTTGTTAAACAAATCAACTACAAGCTGCACAAGTTTCCAATGAGGGTGTGGGCAACAATTATCGTGCATATTATATACTTCCAAATTTTGTAGCATTGTCTTCACTTCCATCATCTGCAATTATGTTTTCCAGTGCTGCCTTGATGAATATCCATACTGATGTTTCAGGGCTCTCATTTGTTCAAATTGGTATGATGCGGCCAAAGGTCGCAGAGGATTTCATTAGCCTTACCAATTGCAATCACTTGGAAATTTCCAAAATCTAGTCAAAACCACTTTCTTTTCAATACGTCCAATGAACATTCATAACCTGGTGTTTGAAGCTTCTTCTTCCACTCTTTTTTAAAAATTCTTATGGAAGAGGTTAAGAATTCTCCATAACAGAGCATTTCTAACCTTCTTGATAAAAAGTGGGCCCACAAGGTCAGAAAATAAGGTTAGAGATGCTCCATTTTGGAGCATTCCTAGCCTTTTTATGAGAGGTTATAAATATGTGTTAAGAATGCTCCAAAACGGAGCATCTCTAACCTTTTTTTTTTTGCAAAGGTTATGATTATGGGTTAAAAATGCTCGAAAATGGAGCATCTTTAACCATTTCTTTCAAAGATTATGACCTTGACCTCCAAAAACCATCGACCATGAAAGAGAATAAAGGAGAGATGAAAATGATGTTTTAGACAACTTTTTCCCTCAAATGACCATAATATAAAAATAATTAAAATATTAAATTATTTATTTGAAAAATAATTTAAATATCTTAATTTTAATGCTCAAGCTTGAGAAAAATGACCATATCTTCCAAACGGTAGGGAGTTAAGTCCTGAAATTTGAAACACGCATTGATGGTAGGAAAACGAGCTAACAACATTATTTACTCCTCATGACGAATCATAAAATGAGATATTTTAATCATTTCTAGGCGACAGACAACAAAAATCGAAGGATTAATATATAGTAAAATATGAACTAGGTTCAACTGAAAGTTAGCCACGTGATACAAAATGATGCTTAGATCCCAAATGACAACTGATTTCCCTCAATTTTTGGTAATTTTCAAAACACATGCATTTTGCATATTCTCACTAGTAATGACCTTGAGTCACATTTTTTTGCTTATGCAAAAACACCTAATGGATCTCTTTCAACATTGAGACACATTTGAAATTCATATGATAGACATGCAAAAAATGGGGCAACGATATGATAGCAATAAAGTGTATAGAATATATTAAAACGATTCTATGAATACTAACATAATTGATAATCATGGATAAATCTTGAAACCTTATCAATACAAAACATACTAAGATAAACTTTGATTCAAGAATTGTTGAAACAAGGATAATTTCATCTCAAAAGATATTTAATATTATTATATTAAATATTAATTAAATAATCTATACATTTAAAAAGATATTTTTATGAATTTATCCTTTTAAATGTCATTATATTGTTTCCATGAGTTATGAATGTGTGTGTGTGTGTGTGTGTGTGGAGCAATAGAGTTTTAAATTATGATAAAATTTCAATAGATAATATTGTAGATTATTCAATGTGTTGTATTTTGTTAAATAGAATAAACTTGTAAATAAACATACAAATTGAAATTTTAAATGTGATAAAATAGAGGTAAATGTTGAAAGACATTTTACAATGACAACAATGATGAAGTTTAATGGCATGATGGACTAACAAAACTTATTACTTTTAAACTTAAATTTGATAGCCATTTGTATGTTAAAAATATTAATATTTAATCATATTCCATAACAAATTCAATGTGCAAAGATATATACATTAAATGAAAGGGCTGTTTTAATTTGTTAAGTTTAAATTAAGAGTTAATCAATTTTTTTAGAAGTTTGAGTAAAACAAAAATATTTTGATTTGTTGGTTTAAGATTTTTTATTGTTGAAGAAATAAATTTGAATAATAACCAAATTAAAAATACAAATAAAATTTTTAAAAATGCAGCAAAATTTATTTGTTCATATATATAATAAATACAAATTTTCTAATGTAAAATAAAATAACTCTTATTATTGTTGAGGCTTGGAAGATGGTGGTTGTCTTCGGGGCATTGGAATTTGGAGGTGGTTTGGTATATGTCGTGGTTTCTCATCTCTCTACTGCTACCTTGGATACTTCCATGGGCTATTCTTTGGCTTGGCCTCATTTTGGTTCCTTCTGGTCTACAACATCCCCTCCTTCTTCTTATTTGGATTATTCTATGTTTGCTTACGGTGTTTGTCCTGACAGGTTCACTTGTAGTGCTTTCTCTTCTTGTTCTTGGTCTCATATTAATCACTAGGTTGGAGACTTGTTCTTTATAGGCAGGGGTGGTTCGTGGTCGACTTTTTGGCCAATCTTTCAATTTTTTGGTGGATGTTGTTCTTCCTGATGATTCGAATGACAGTTTATGCGTGTATGCCTCTTATGGCAGCTTCTTTTGTATCTAATGAAAATATTATGTAATATGGGGAGGTTTTGGTGGAATGTGCCCATGGGGCTTTTGTAATGGGTAGGTAGGCTTTGTGAATTTTGAACAATACTGAAGGGTTTTCTTACTGGTTCTTTCCATTCAGTGCTCATTGAACCAGACACCTTGTAAAAAAGGAAAAATATTAATATAATTCAGTGGTATATCCACTTTTATTGAAAAAAAAACTCTTAAATAAATAAAATAGCTTCAAATAGTCTCTCGACAATTTTAAAAATAAAAGATTTAAGATATATATACTAATTAATTATTTTAATTTTAAGTTGAATATAAAATTTGACAAAATTCGCTTATTGTTTCCATTGCAAAATACCAGATATAAAAACAAACACAAAATGATTTATACATTGAACAAAGCTGCACTTATATAATATTTTTTTAATAGTATGGATAATTATCTTGATATGTTTTCTAAAAATATAAATATAAAATATATAGTATAGACAACAAATTTCAACACATAAAATACTATTTTTTATGTTATACAATAGAAAATGGAAGTAATTGACAAGATCATAAAGCTGACTATTTTTTTTTGTATCAAAGAAGATTTGAACTCAGCACCATCTACATGCCTACAATATATTCTCAACTAGAAAACTCAATATTAAGATCTCACAATTAAAATCTCTTACTTCGAACCCATTGTAAGAGTTCTTGTGAACCTCTCATAGACTTGTAAAGGTATCTTGGTGAGGTGTATAGAGTCATATACACAATGTATATATATGATATTATGCAAATTACTTTGTAATAAGTAGAATTTTATGTTAAAGAACTCTTACATAGACTTGTAAAGGTATCCCGGTGAGGTGTATAGAGTCATATACACAATGTATATATATGATATTATGCACATTGCTTTGTAATAAGTAGAACTTTATGTTAAAATTTTGTATTAAAATATAATAATTGTCTCTCTTTCAACAAAATTTTAATATGAATATAATTAGCATACCACTTTAGACGAATATAGGTAAAGTAGGCAGTAAGATACAATATTTGTTCCTTATTCCGCTTAAAATTTTATTATATTATTATATTGTAATTGTGAAATTAACTAATTGCATGATGGAGATAGACAAATTAATTGATCAATTAAACTAAGAGTGAGTGACAGTTACCTTCGACATAAATATACCCAAAAATGAGTGAAACTGTCATATATAGAATCAGAAACTTATATAAAATCCATGCTTTAAAAAATCACATTGTCCACATATGGTTAGGATTTACAGTAGAATTGCCATTGCCTTGGAAGATCTCCATTGTTTCCAGCAACTCAGAGTAAGAAGGTTCTATCTGGGGAACCCCAGTGAAAGCCATTTCTTCTGTCATTGGATTCAATGAATCATTCTCCATGAAATTATCTATGAATTCAAAGCCATCACTAATAATAGTGGTGTTATCCTTGGGCGTGCAATCAACTTGATGAGTTACAAGACTTTCTTCATGCGTGCTGCTTGTTTCAGATTGAACATTATTGGCTGAAGCTCTGTGTTTTTTGCGCATTTTATTGTGCCAGAAATTCTTTATCTGGTTATTTGTTCTTCCTGTTACTCTACCAGCTATCAGTGACCACCTGAGACAGTTCCACCAATTGGTTTTATCAAAATGTAACGTGGGTTTCACAATCAAAGAAGATATATGGATAATTTTACCAAGATATTGTTGTTCACCTATTTCCAACAAGCCGGTGGAGGCGAATGATAAGGTCTTCCTCCTCAGCAGAAATGGCTTCATGCTTGATGTCAGGATGCAGATAATTTTTCCACCTGAATCTACAGCTCTGTGGACTTCTTCCAACTAAACCTGTGATAGTACAACTTTAAGTTAGTTACACATAAATTATAGTATGTGGGTTGTGTTTGCAGTGCAGATTTGTGATGAGAATTCCTGGATTCTGCTTAGAATTACTAATTTTGAACAATTCAAACGTAGTTTATGAAGTTATCATCAAAGTGAAATTAACAAAATTTAGAAGAGGTGTCATAGAGTTGTAATTCAATTGGTTGACTATAACTGATACGGATGATGGTATGTTTCTGATTGCATCATATATTGAAGCTCAAAATTTCAGAGATATGATATAAGAGATGAGGTATGGATCATGTCTTGCACGACTTTGACAGAATGGATACCTCTCAGACCTCGACTCTTAGACAAAGAGATATCATTGTAGAGTCATACTGACAATACAATTAGATGAGGCCTGGATCATGTCTTGAAGACTTTAATAAGATGGATACCTCTCAGACCTCGACTTTTATAAAAAGAGATATCATTGTAGACTCATGTTGACAATGCATTTAGATATGGTCTGGATCATGTCTTGAAGACTTTGATCGAATAGATATCTCTCAGACTTGAACTCTTAGACAAAGAGATATCATTGTAGACTTGTACTAAAAATAAATTTAGATGAGGTCCGGATCGTGTCTTAAAGACTTTGATAGAATGGATACCTCTCAGATTTCAACTCTTAGACAAAGAGATATCATTGTAGACTTGTACTGACAATACATTTAGATGAGGCCCAGATCGTGTCTTGAAGACTTTGACAGAATGGATGCTCTTAGACTTCGACTCTTAGATGAAGAGATATCATTGTAGACTTTACTGACAATACATTTAGATGAGGCCCGGATCGTGTCTTGAAGACTTTGATAGAATGAATACCTCTCACACTTCAACTCTTTGATAAAGAGATATCATTCTAGATCTGTACTAACAATACATTTAGATGATGCCAGAATCATGTTTTGAAGACTTTGATAGAATGAATACCTCTTAGATTTCAACTCTAAGACAACTTGAGATATCATTGTAGACTCATACTAACAATACATTTAGATGAGACGCCAATCGTGTTGTAAACGACTTTTGACAAAATGAATACCTCTCAAACCTCAACTCTTAAACGAAGAGATCATCATACTATACTCTATTATTTTAGATTTAGAATCTAAATCTCGCAAAACTTTACTATACAAAATTACTGAACATCATGAGCTAAATCCAAGCCTGGCACAAATGGAAGGACTCGCTAACCCATTTAAAACTTAGTATCTCCAAGATAAATAGCACACGTTCCACCAAAATCCCCATGGACAAAAGCACCATAACCATTTAGATATGTAATAAAACCAATGAGTACTAGAGAAAACATAACAGTACATGCAATTATATCACCTGCTTTCTGTGGAAGATGAGACCATCCTCCTTCGCCATAAGTCTGAACATGTTTGAGTAGAAGCAAATCTTCTTCACGAGACCATGGACACTTCTTTGCAGGGCGCATTCTTCTTTCTTTCTTTCTTTCTTGATCCATCCTTCAATGAAAGGAAATCTGTGTTTACATTGTGATCTCAGACTTGAGCATTCAATAAATAAAACTCAGGGGAGACCCAAAAGAGGAAATAAAGTCCAGTACAGTGGTTGGTAGTCCATCATCAATCTTTCCTCTGTGAAAAGATTTATAACATGGACGTACAGATTCTCTCAATCCAGTTTCAAAGCTTACTATTCAATTCAAATGTCACCCATTATATATAGCAATTGATTGCTATCTTGATGTTGCTATTTCAGACCCAAGTTCATGAGCAATTTATCACAAGTACAAAATGGTAATTATATACAATGAAATATTGTCAAGTATTCATCCTATTCATCCTATTGGTGATTATAAACAATGAAATAACAAAATGTATACAGGTTTTTCTAATATCTTCAAAAAAGAATTACTTAAATGCATCGATTAAATGATTATAGAAGCTGCATTTTTTCTAGTTAGAAAAAAACTCATAGATTGTTAATGTTTTGAACAGCTGAAGACTTACAGTTGAGACAGTAAATTAAATGAGAGTCTCCATCTATCACATGTTGATGTGGACGAGTAACAAGCTGAGCCTTCCCTTTTGAGATCAAATACAAATTTCTGCTTCTCCCAACTCTGAAAATATTTGAGTTATGTTTGCTGTGCTTCCCATGTGAAGTTTGTCTTTAAAGTCTTGAATGCTGATGCTTCCAATTTAAGAAGACTTTGTTTTACACCATTTCGCTCTTTTATGGAATCCTTAATAGGACCTCCTTGAAAAGTAGAAGCTTAAGCCCTCCATGAGACCCCACTCTAAGGATGTTATTTCACAAGGAAATAAGGTTGTCACTTTTCTATTTCTTTAGATTAGGTTTAGGTTATGTAACGGTCTAAGTTTTTTTTGTTTTTAAATTATGTGTTAATTGTAAATTTGTTTAGTTGTTAGTTTTAGGGAAGTTAGATAATAAAAGTTTGCAGTAACATTATTGGTAATAAATGTATTTTCACATTATTATAATAAATGTATTTTTTAAATATATAAATTAATTATTTTTTATTAAGGTAAGGAGGGTTTTGAAAGGACATAAAATCTTTTACATTAAGAAATATATGGCATTAAGCACAACAAGACAAAAGAACTAGCAAAAAAGTACAACAACAAACACAACTAATTGCAGCTAAGAAACCCATCTCGAAACCCAGCCTCAAACTGTTGATAAGTACTGCCTCATCTCCACTGATCTGCTGCTGCAACAAAATATCTCCTTCTATCATATACATGTGTGAAATAAGGGGAATTTAAAATAGATATTAAAGTGTCAACATGACTTTTACTTTTAATATCTATTGTGTATACATGATTTCATCACTTATTATGTCTATATAATAAATATTAAAAGTGATTTATAACAACACCACTTTAATATTTATTTTACAATTCTCAATTATGCATGTATGCATAGAATAGAAAGAAAAAACTCTTAAGTGCAATATATTAATTAATTATTTAATTTAAATAAATAGAAGTATATTATTTAAAATAATCTTTACTTCTTTTAAACCTTTACTTATATTTATGTAAATAAAATAATTAATAATTTGATATTATATTTATTATATTAACAATGGTATTTATATATTATCTCTTTATTTTTATACCATTGTTGATATATATATATTTTTTTCCATAAAAGTGGCCAGGCCACTAAACTTTTTTTTATTAATTTTAGAAATTTTTACATCGGGTTCAAAAGGCATACCAATAGGAAAGAACCTGCAAGAAAACCTTCGGTTGTCGCCTTATATGTTAACCAAATACCTAATCTACCCTTACAAAATAGCTGGATCCAATTGATCCGAAATCCCATCCAAACCCATACAAATTGGCCTATATATAGAGGTCCCCTAGGACATATCTAGATACAAAAGATCCTCAATTGATTATAACTCAGTTGGTTACAAAATAAAGAGTTGCATTATATAGAAGTTTCCTCGAGAAGAACCAGAAGCCCAACAGTTGTTATCAATCAGGGAGCAACAACAAATTACAAAAAATGGACATCATAAAAATTAACCATTGTTGATATATTAAATATAATAATAAAATGAATATATTAATACAAGTGTAGACTTGTATTCGTTATATTACATGCACTCTAAAATGATAAAGTGGGAGCCCTAGACTCGACCACATTATGTGGGAGCTTGTGGCTCGACCACACAATACAATAGTTTAACAACATTAAATAAATAAAATAAAGCCCATAATAATTCCAAAAGGAATTAGGGCATGCAAAGGCAAAAGCATTTCAAAAATTGCCAACCCTAAAATCATCTCATTTGCATATTCTTTGGAGATAACTCTCCTTCTCTGGCCATCATGCACATCTGCTGGAACTCGAGAAAGAAATTTGGCAGCCTAGTTTCAACTGGGACCGGGCTTTTCTTAGACTGGGGTTTTGCATGGAATAAGCACGGTATGTGCTACTTTTTCCTCTCATCCTTGTTGTTTTCTTCTTTGTACGGGAAAATATGCATCTGTTTAGGGTTTCAGCATGACATCTTCTCTGTATCTTTTTGAATAATATCTTTTCTTTATCCTTAGAAGATTTTATTTCTTTGGAAGAGGATTTATTACAAAAGTTTGCATATATTTGTTTGCATATTTTTAGGGTTTCATGAAAAAATCCCTTGAATATTTTTTCTTTCATGTAGACTATAGTTGCTTTTATTGATGACTATGAGAGTAATTTTTGGGTTTACTATATACAAGCTTTTGATTAAAACCCTAATAACAACATTCTTTCATTGTAAAATTTCTCAGTATTCTAAAACTCTTTTCAGCCATGAAGGTTCAGTGTATTTGTATTATTTGATTTCTCAAACCTTAACACTCTCTTGCACTCTCATAATGCTAAGGTTTGTAGATGATAGTACTACGCAAGGTAATGCTAGGGTTTGTTGGAGTATTGATCTTTGCTCTCTGTATTTTCACATTGTTCTCAAGTTCACAGTGACTGTCGTCATGATAATTTTCTGTGTTATGTTGTTTTGGATCCTGGACACTTCTCATTACTTTTTCTTGCTCATGAATGGATGAATTAATGTCTTCCTGTTGATGATTTCTCTTTGCATTGGACATGTTTGTATTTATTTGACTGTATCTATAAACTCTTGGACTGCTCATAGCTCCATGGAGATCTCATATTTTATGTCTCTGTCAAAACACTGCCCTTGCTATTACTTTAGCCTAATATCATTCATTGACTGTGATTGTAATATGTGCATTGGAGGGAATTTAGCTTCCTTGTCTATTGTTTTGTCTCAGATTTGAAATGATTTCTTGGCTTGTCAAGTTGAAACTTCACAGTTTCATGAATTTCTATTCTTTATTGATATTAAGACAATATATTCCCCTAATAAGTGAGTAAGAGCATTTCAACTTGTGCCTATGGTTGGCTCAATCATCACTATTAAACAATTCTTTTTGAATCACTATATCACAATATTGCTATCCTTTGATGAAAAATGTTCAACACATGGTTATATCGCCCCATATATTGTTCAACTAATTGACTCTCTTATCTTTCATGATCAAGGCATTATCTTCTTCTTTACTCACTGTCAATATGATTGTTTTGAAATTGATCCTTGAAGCTCCTTGGCTGTCTTTTTCCAGATTTGTTTGATGCTACAAATAGTGGCTTCCTAGTTGCTATATGTCTTCTCGAGGACTGTGAATCACTACTAACTTTATTTTTGGCTGCCTTTATCATATATCTGTAATTAGACTCCATGGTTGCTCCTTAGCTGATTTTCAATGTTGTCATTAAATATTATTATTATCACTTTATTTTAGCAGACCTGAGATTATTATTGGATTTATGACAGTGAATATTCTTTTGAGTTGTGAGGTATATCCACTTTGTAGTGCTGCAACTTTCATGATACCTCTATGACTTTTTATAAGTCTTTATCACTACCAAGGCTTTTCTATTCTTATCCTCAGTACTGAAATTGTTTATTGGGAATGACTATATAACTGTATCTTGCATATTGTGTCTAGGGATGACTGTATTCTTGGGCATCATAAATGTAGATCATGATATACCACAATTGGATGGTCTAATAGTATTTCACTATTTTTACACTGTGCATGGATAAATATCTCAAAACATTGTTACAATATCTCAAAGCATAGTGCATTGCTTGCTCTATATGTGTAATTGTCACTTTTATTGCAGTATTACCACTCCTTGTCAAGATTCTCGTGATTTCCCTTGTCCGCTGTTATTGAGGTCTGCAACTATGCTACATAGGTCTGCACATACTAGTAGTTGTTCTCTTTGAATGGATTGTGATTAGTTTAACAACAAAATGATTCTAAATCCATTGCTCTTGACAATGCTTGGTATTAATGATCATTCCTTTATAGTGTTGTCATTATTCTTTACACAATTATTAATCAATGTCTTATACCTCAAACAATCATTGTGTCTTATTCATTGGTCTTTCATGACTCAGCTCACTAACAGAAACTCTGAGGCTACCCTCATTACTTATTGTTGCATTGCTAGTGTTCTCATGACTTCATCTCTAGATATCTCTGCTATAATGAGGTCTCACTGTCAGATTAGTGTCATTTGTGACTATGAAGGAGGAATGACTTTGAATGGACTGCTGATGTAGCACAGTTACAATCCTCTTTCTACTTTATCTTTAATAGCCTTTGTGATTTGGGACTGGATATTTATTCTTGTGTTGTTGTCTTCACTGTCCCAAGGTGTTGTAACTTGTCCTTTATGATGTTGCTACTGTAGCAGTGATAATCATATCTGGTTGTTTATGTTTTATTATCTCATTCATATGATGGCTTATAGTCACTTGTTGATCATAGAATACGGTTTTATTCATTGTTGTATGTGTTGTCATTGGATGAAAGTTTATACTATTGTTAAATGACAATATATGGGACCATGGATACAATTGTACTTCATGTTTGATAGTTGATTAGTGTCACCCTGTGAGTGATGACTAGTATGCTGAGTTTGACCCTTGTGTGAGCCCATTTTAACCCACATACTTGATATTCATGAAATGGAAACCTGTCTTATACCTGCACAGTGAACAAACAAGTTAGAAATATAAGAAGTTGGTGAATCTTCTGATGATTTGTTACTTTGATCTCTTTGATTCTCTTGCTTGCTTTGATACGATTTTCTCCATTTATAGTCTGATGTGTATGTGTATAAGTAGATTTATATAGGAACAAAGATACTGAGCTCTAACACACTCGTTCCTCACCCCCTTGCATGCACTCTAGGAGTACTAGGAGCTTGAAGATGAAGATGCAACTTCAACAAACCAATGGTTCATCATTCAAAGGCAATGACAGATCTGTCTCTCTCTCTCTCTATTTATATATGTGCATATCATTTTATTTGTTGTACCTTTTAAGTCATACCCATGACTTGTGTGGGTCCTTATACATTTATGTAAATGAAAAAGCTTCTTTGATATGTAGTTTTAAAATTACATTATTGAAATACATTGCATCTGAAAAAGAATTCTTCATTTGTATATTCAAATCTAATAAATGATGAAGTATAAAGAAAAAAAATTGTGTACATTTCTTTCATTTGATGTGTAGGGCCGATCATAGGCCTATTAAATTTTGATGATTCAAAATTTAGATAACAACCACAAAATCTCCTGATAAGTGATCTCCCCTGTCACTCTAAAGACTCAACAAGAAGAGCATTAAGAATTTCCACTACAATATCCTTCACACAAAGAGGATTCCTAGGTAAAGAAAAAGGAACAGTCTCAGGGGGAGCAATTGAGTCTATAGACAGAGTAGAAACCCTTGAAGTATCCACACCCACAAACTCACCAGCATAGTTTAGGACATCATTTCATAAAATAGCTAGCCCGCTAGAATCCTCAGAGACATTACGGGGAAAGAGTAACAATGGAGACATCCACTCCTCAATTACCTTTTAGAAAAGCTTTATCATCATATTTCTTCTCAAAATCCAAAGAGTACATCGACAAGTGGCCCATTATGATCAACCAAACCAACCAACCCTGCAGTCTCCACCCCACTAGTGACATTAGCAAGGGAGACAAGGGGGCTTTGTTGATCAAGTTGAAAGCACCATAATACTAAGAGGGGCGGGGGGTGAATCGGTATTGCCAGATATTAAAACATTTCTTTGCAATTATAACCTTCCACTATCAAACAAACTTGATTGATATAAAGAAGTTAATGCAGATTAAACATGAAGAACACAACCACAAGATAAACACCGGAATTTATACATGGAAAACCCAAATGGGAAAAACCATAGAGAGCGTTAACTCTTAGGAAATAAAACTAGTTATATTTGTGTTTACAAAGAGAGGTGGCTCACTACTAGATTACAAAAATAGCTCACTATCGGACTGCTCACTGCAGATACATCAAAGAGATAGCTAACTATCAGAATGCTTACTGCAAGTAAAAGGGTTGAACTGAAAGGGATAACATCTCCAAATGCATGGGATGAGTTCTAAG